>NC_069500.1:520408908-520715158 GCF_027579735.1 Bombina bombina | reverse complement strand
AAAAAAAGAAAAAAATCAAAATAGTTCAAAAAGAACAAAAACAATAAGCAAATTTTGAAAAAATAAGAAGAAATAGGAAAAAATGTTTGAAAAATGTAAAAAATATTTGAAAAATGTAAAAAATCTATAAAAAATATATGAACAAATAAAGAATATATGCAAAAAACAATGTTTCTGTTTAAAATTCACGTTTTAAAATTGCTGCAGCGAAAAAAAGGGTAATAAAAACTAGCACTTGAAGCTTTATGTGCAATCAACTTCTTTGGGTATGATTGTGTTACTAGATGTATATGTAAAGTCTCTAGGTTCCCACGTGGATCTTTTAATCTTCACAACAATCCTAGGAGTTATGTATCATTTCCTGGAAAAGTTTATAATGTTGCTAATCTTGCACTAAAGCCATAAAAACTTGTAATCCGAAACTTTTGATAATATGTATCAATTTCAATATTAGTATTGAAAGTAAGGTATATATGAGTCTTCTTCTGTCACAATATTGTGGGAATTTTTGAATGTTTGAAAAATGTAAAAAATATTTGAAAAATGTAAAAAATCTATAAAAAATATATGAAAAAATAAAGAATATATGCAAAAAACAATGTTTCTGTTTAAAATTCACGTTTTAAAATTGCTGCAGCGAAAAAAAGGGTAATAAAAACTAGCACTTGAAGCTTTATGTGCAATCAACTTCTTTGGGTATGATTGTGTTACTAGATGTATATGTAAAGTCTCTAGGTTCCCACGTGGATCTTTTAATCTTCACAACAATCCTAGGAGTTATGTATCATTTCCTGGAAAAGTTTATAATGTTGCTAATCTTGCACTAAAGCCATAAAAACTTGTAATCCGAAGCTTTTGATAATATGTATCAATTTCAATATTAGTATTGAAAGTAAGGTATATATGAGTCTTCTTCTGTCACAATATTGTAAATTCTTATTCAGGTGCAATTCCTTTTGAAGCGGAGCAACCAATGTTGTTTCAAAGGGGCTCACTTGCAGTTTTAAGGTAAATCTCTTTACATATATTTATATGTGTTGCGTGAAATCTTTTCAACAGGGGCAAGAATTCTTTCTGCAATCTTGTGTATGTTATATTATCTTCATAGACATACAAATGAAAAGAATTTCTTACCCGATCCTAAAGCAGTTCTGTTTACAGTGATGCCGATAGTAGTGTGTAGCGGCGTTTTTCTCCGGACCGGAAGTGGCTGTGTAACGAAGGGTCCGATCCTCACATACCTTCCTTAATATCGGTAAAAAGGTAAAGGGAATCTTTTTCCGCGATCTGCCAAGAAGCTCCTATCGTCCAGTGAGTTGAATAGTTTCCACTTTCAGATGGACGGTTTTGGGAGCAAAAGAAAACTATAACTGGCCAGTTATTTGAAGAGTAAATGCTGGAGCTGGTTATCTTCTACGCGTTTCGGCTTTTTGGACACAAGCCTTTATCAAGTATACCAGATCCGGCTTCTCCCAGCTATTTAAAGGGTTTCCTGTTAACCCTTCATGGTTGGAACATAATTTGTTAGCATGTGCAAGTTCCCTTGTAATTATAGAAAGGTCACCACTTAATATTATTATTTATATCCTTCAATCCGTAATTTTGCCATCATATATACCTTAAACATGTGTTAGTAATTTATTATAATTCACGGAGAAAATGGAACTCTCTTAATAAAGAATGGATGTTTTTTTTTTTTTTTTTTTTTTTTTTTTTAAATTAGCTCAAAGGAATGGGGTTTTTTGAAAAATGAAAAATATGAAGAAATATATATGTATTATGTATTATGTGTTATTTTTTCCTTGAAAAACGGACCAGAGGATAAAAAATGAATTAAACAAGAAAAAAAATATAAGAAAAAAATATAAAATTTTTATATATATGAAAAATATATATCTAAAAATGAACTAAAAATAAAAATAAAAATGAAAAGTGAAAATATGAATATATATATATATAAAAAATAAATATATATATTTAAAAATGTTTCCATATATATAAAAAACATATACATGTATATATGCTATATATAATGAGCCTGTGTCTAAAAATATTGAGCCAGTGTTTAAAGATATTAAGCCACCACATGTCCATTGATCACTCATGAGCATGTGACATTCATTTGTATGTCTATGAAGATAATATAACATACACAAGATTGCAGAAAGAATTCTTGCCCCTGTTGAAAAGATTTCACGCAACACATATAAATATATGTAAAGAGATTTACCTTAAAACTGCAAGTGAGCCCCTTTGAAACAACATTGGTTGCTCCGCTACAAAAGGAATTGCACCTGAATAAGAATTTACAATATTGTGACAGAAGAAGACTCATATATACCTTACTTTCAATACTAATATTGAAATTGATACATATTATCAAAAGTTTCGGATTACAAGTTTTTATGGCTTTAGTGCAAGATTAGCAACATTATAAACTTTTCCAGGAAATGATACATAACTCCTAGGATTGTTGTGAAGATTAAAAGATCCACGTGGGAACCTAGAGACTTTACATATACATCTAGTAACACAATCATACCCAAAGAAGTTGATTGCACATAAAGCTTCAAGTGCTAGTTTTTTTTACCCTTTTTTTCGCTGCAGCAATTTTAAAACGTGAATTTTAAACAGAAACATTGTTTTTTGCATATATTCTTTATTTTTTCATATATTTTTTATAGATTTTTTACATTTTTCAAATATTTTTTACATTTTTCAAACATTTTTTCCTATTTCTTCTTATTTTTTCAAAATTTGCTTATTGTTTTTGTTCTTTTTGAACTATTTTGATTTTTTTCTTTTTTTGAGCCTTTTTAAGTGTCTATTGATATTATTATTATATATTTTTGTTTTGGAGTATATTTCATTCACTGGATATCTAACCAGCATCTAGTAAATATATATCCATACTATAGAATCCAGCCGCCAAGTTACGTATCCAAAAATATTTTTTATTATACTATACTTTCATTATTGTGTTGTAATACATTTAGATTGATATCTATTTTCAATAAAATATTTTATCTATTCACTTTTCCAATACTTTTGTTTGGTAAAATTATTTCCACAAAACTCCTTTTTATATTATAACGTTTATTCACATTATTTGATCTTATAAATTATCACTTTCCAATTTATTTTAAGACAGCTAGCCGTAGGCGCCACCTCTAACTCTTTCTGTTGTCCTGTCTAGCATCCAAGTTTGCAAATTTGTGAGATTTTTTGCAAACCTAGAGGTAGGCCAGTCTGTCTCACAAAACAGTTTGATACACACCCCTTGTTTCTTGGTTAACCTGTCAAATTAGTCCTTGTATTGGCTGACGTTTTTACGCTATAAAGGATGCGCCTTTGATTGTATGGCGTTTTTACGCGATCAAGGATGCGCCTTTGATTGGATGGCGTTTTTACGCGATCAAGGATGCGCCTTTGATTGGATGGTGTTTTTACGCGATCAAGGATGTGCCTTTGATTGGATGGCGTTTTTACGTGATCAAGGATGCGCCTTTGATTGGATGGCATTTTTACGCGATCAAGGATGCGCCTTTGATTGGATGCCGTTTTTACGTCAGTATGTGGTCATCTTGTTCTTTATAGTAGTGTCTATTACATGCAGTTCTCTGAAAATGACTGTATACAGTCCCTTTAATGTAAATGCTCAGTATTGTGTCATGTATGAGTTCCACATTGGTTAATCTCCAAATATATTAGTGTGAGCATATATTTATAAAGTAACTCGTAAAAGGACTCGAAACCATATTCCTTCTAAATGAAATGTCTTTCTTAAATAATTCAAACACAATAATATCTCTTTAAGAAAATAGACTTTATTTAACATGTCAATAGAAATATGGGGGGTAGATATCAACGCGTCTACTTTTCCTGCCTTCGCTGGCCCAATACGCCCGCCTAAGCTCGCCTCACATCGCCGCTGCGGACCTGCAAAAATTCGCCTAAGTTATCAAAAAAGCTGTCAAAAAGCCATGCACCAAGTACGGGGCGATGAGCAGCGGATTGTGATAGTTATCACTCATCCTATCTCGCTGCTCTTCGGCTTTTTTACAGCTTTCTTGCTAGCCTGTCACTAAGCACCCACACTAACTACACTGTTCTACCCCCTATACCGGCGCCCCCGGAGCCCCCCGCAACTAAATAAAGTTAGTAACCCCTAAACCACCGCTCCTAGACCCCACCGCAACTATAATAAATGTATTAACCCCTAAACCGCCGCTCCCGGACACCGCCGCAACCTACATTATACCTAGTAACCCCTATCCTGCCCCCCTATACCGTCGCCCTCTATAATAAAGTTATTAACCCCTATCCTGCTGATCCCGCACCTCGCCGCAACTAAATAAATAGTTTAACCCCTAAACCGCTGCTCCCTGACCCCGCCGCAACTATAATATATGTATTAACCCCTATCCTGCCCCCCCTACACCGTCGCCACCTATAATACATTTATTAACCCCTATCCTGCAATCCACTACACCGCCGCCACTGTAATAAAATTATTAACCCCTAAACCTAAGTCTAACACTAACCCTAACACCCCCCTAACTTAAATATTAATTAAATAAATCTAAATAATATTTCTATTATGAACTAAATTAATCCTATTTAAAACTAAATACTTACCTTTAAAATAAACCCTAATATAGCTACAATATAAATAATAATTATATTGTAGCTATCTTAGGATTTATTTTTATTTTACAGGTACCTTTCAATTTATTTTAACTAGGTACAATAGCTATTAAATAGTTATTAACTATTTAATAGCTTACCTAGCTAAAATAAAGAGAAATTTACCTGTAAAATAAAAACTAACCTAAGTTACAATTACACCTAACACTACACTATACTTTAATAAATTATTCCTATTTAAAAATAAATACTTACCTGTAAAATAAACCCTAATATAGCAACAATATAAATAATAATTATATTGTAGCTATCTTAGGATTTATATTTATTTTACAGGTAAATTTGTATTTATTTTAGCTAGGTACAATAGTTATTAAATAGTTATTAACTATTTAATAATTACCTAGCTAAAAGAAATACAAAATTACCTGTAAAATAAATCCTAACCTAAGTTACAATTAAACCTAACACTACACTATAATTAAATTAATTAAATAAATTAACTAAAAATAACTACAATTAAATACAATTACATAAACTAACTAAAGTACAAAAAATAAAAAAAGCTAAGTTACAAAAAATAAAAAAAATAAGTTACAAACATTTTAAAAATATTACAACAATTTTAGGTGTAATTAGCTTAAAATTGTTGTAATATTTTTTAAATGCTTGTAACCTATTTTTTTTTGTAAGTTAGCTTTTTTTATTTTTTGTACTTTAGTTAGTTTATGTAATTGTATTTAATTGTAGTTATTAGTGATGTCCCGAACTGTTCGCCCGCGAACGGTTCCCAGCGAACATAGCTTGATCGCGTTCGCGTCTGCGGGCGAACACATGGCGATCCGCCCCTATGTGTCATCATTGAGGAAACTTTGACCCTGTATGTCACAGCCGTCTGACACATTAGAGCCAATCAACATCAGACACTCCCTCACAGACCCTCCCAGCTACTCGGAATCCGCCATTTTAGACTCATAACGACCTTGCTTTCTTAATGAGAGGATGTGTTGTGTTTTTGCTCCTGACATTAATAGGAAAAACATAGCTAGGCTAGTGTATTTAGTGTCCACTACAGTCCAGAAGGACTCCACTCATCTCTGCTGCAAGGACAGCACCCCATAAAGCCCTTTTTAGGGCTATATTTCATGCCGTTTTTTTTTTTCCGTATTTTTTTTATTAGCATTTGCCTGGCTTTCAGCCTGTGTGTTTAAGGCTCACAGCATATTCTGTGATTACTGCCACCACTGATATCTCTCTAACAACATTAGTTTAAATTTAACTAACCAAAAATTTTAATTATTTTGCTAGTGTAATTTTTTTTCATTTTCTATCAGGCCTGTGTCACACAGCATATACTCTGGTTCATTGCTCTGTGCCAGCCACCAGTGTTAATATCCGTTTATAACATTATTTTAAATTTAAAAAAATATATATTTTGCTAGTGTAATCTAATTACATTTTCTATCAGGCCTGTGTCTGTCAGGCTCACTCAGCATTAATATACCTCATTTTTTGCAGTCTTTTGGTTAATTGGTCTGTGCCAGGCAGCCACCACTCATATCTTCTTCACCGTAATTTAACTATAAAAAAAAGTTTAATTTTTTTTGATAGTGTAATCTAATATAATTTCCTATCAAGCCTGTGTGTTTTGCTGACATACAGAACCTACTGTGTTTACTTGCTGTCCTCCCTAGTCTATGAGCCACGACTCATATGTGTTTAACCTTTTTTTTAATTTCCCCCACATAAAAATAATTTAAATCATTTTTCTAGTGTAATCTAATAGTATTTTCTATCAGGCATGTGTGTTTATCTGACTTACAGATCCTACTGTTTTTAATAGCTGCCCTTCCAAGGCTATCAGCCACGACTCATATGTATGTGCTTAACCTTTTTCTTTAAATTGCCAAAAAAAAGTATTTAAATCATTATGCTAGTGTAATCTAATTACATTTTCTATCAGGCCTGTGCCTGTCAGGCTCAACAGCATTAATATACCTCATTTTTTTCAGTCTTTTGGTTAATTGGTCTGTGCCAGGCAGCCACCACTCATATCTTCTTCACCTTAATTTAACTATAAAAAAAAAAGTTTAAATTTTTTTGCTAGTGTAATCTAATATCATTTCCTATCAGGCCTGTGTGTTTTGCTGATATACAGAGCCTACTGTGTTTACTTGCTGCCCTCCCTAGTCTATGAGCCACGACTCATATGTGTTTAACCTTTTTTTAATTTCCCCCCCATAAAAATAATTTAAATCATTTTTCTAGTGTAATCTAATAGTATTTTCTATCAGGCGTGTGTGTTTATCTGACTTACAGATCCTACTGTTTTTAATAGCTGCCCTTCCAAGGCTATCAGCCACGACTCATATGTATGTGCTTAACCTTTTTCTTTAAATTGCCAAAAAAAAGTCTTTAAATCATTATGCTAGTGTAATCTAATTTTATTTTCTATCAGGCCTGTGTCTAACTGTCTATCTGACTTACACAGCATACTGTTGTTAATTGCTGCCCTACGTAGCAGCCAGCCAGTGCGACCACTCATATGTGCATTGCACTTCTTAACATTATTTTAATATTAAAATCTAAAATGTTAAAATATTTTGCTAGTGTAATCTAACTTAATTTTCTATCAGGCCTGTGTTTTTGTCACTTACACAGCATACTGTGTTAAATTGCTGCCCTACCTACCATCCACGAATCATATCTGCCAGCCTGTGTGCCAGGCCCAACTAGCCAATTAGTGGCACCAATCATAATTCTTGTAACAATATAAAAAAAATTAAAATTCATAATTGTTTGGAGTGCAAATATTCAGTCTACTAGTGCCATTGAATTGCAGTTTCCTCCTGCCTGCCAGCCTGTGTGCCAGTCACAAACTAGCTAATTAGTGCCACCAATTCTAGTTGTTGTAAAAGTATTGTTAATCTTTAAAATTCCAAATTGATCGCTTGTGATTCATCAGTTTGCTCGTGCCATTGAATTGCACTTTCCTCCGGCCTGCCAGCGTGTTTTCCAGGCCCAACTAGCCAATTAGTGGCACCAATCATAATTCTTGTAACAGTATCTAAAAATTTAAAAATCTCCTAGTGCCATTGAATTGCATTTTCCTCCTGCCTGCCAGCCTGTGTGCCAGGCCGACTTTCAAAATATTTACACCAATCATATTTGTTGTCACAGTATTTTTAATAATTAAAAATTAAAAATTTTTGGTAATTGTTGTTCTGAATCCTCAGTTTGCTCGTGCCATTGAATTGCACTTTCCTCCTGCCTTGCAGCCTGTGTGCCAGGCTCACCTAGCCAAATATTGCCAGCAATCATATTTCTTTTAACAGTATTGCAAAAATTCTCAATCATCACTGTTTTGACTGTCAGTATTCAGTCTCCTAGTGTCCTTGAATTGCATTTACCTCCTGCCTGCCAGCCCGTGTGCCTGGCCGTCTTGCCAACTATTTACACCAATCATAATTGTTGTCACAGTATTGTTACTAATAAAAATTAAAAATTTTTGGATTGTTGTTCTTAATCCTCCTATTGCTCATGCCACTGAATTGCACTTTTCTCCTGCCTGCCAGCCTGTGTGCCAGGCCGACTTTCAAAATATTTACACCAATCATATTTGTTGTCACAGTATTCTAAATAATTAAAAATTAAAAATTTTTGTAATTGTTGTTCTTAATCCTCAGTTTGCTCGTGCCATTGAATTGCACTTTCCTCCTGCCTGCCAGCCTGTGTGCCAGGCCCAAATAGCCAATTAGTGCCAGCAATCATATTTATTTTAACAGTATTGCAAAAATTGTCAATCATCACTGTTTTGAGTGTCAATCTGCATTCTACTAGTGCCCTTGAATTGCATTTTCCTACTGCCTGCCTGCCTGTGTGCCAGTCCCAACTAGCCAATTAGTGCCACCAATCATATTTCTTTTAACAGGATTGGAATTATTGTTAATCATAACTGTTTTGACTGTGATTCTTCAGTCTCCTAGTGCCATTGAATTGCAGTTTCCTTTCTCCCAGCGTGTGTGCCAGACAAGCCCATTTTCCAACTAGTGCCAACAATCATATTGTTTGTCACAGTACTTTTAATATTTTAAAAAATTAACAATTTGTGAATTTTAAAACATCTGTCTTTTTGGTTGTTGTCAGTCTCACAGCGTATACTGTGCCCACTTGCACAGTGCCACCACTCCTATAATTGGTGTTATAGTATTGTCAGTGTCCATTTTAAAAAATATGACAGGCAGAGGCAGGCCACCACGCAGGTTCCGTGGTCATGGTCGTGGTGCTGTGATTCCTTTAGACCCTACAAATATGCACATTGTTCAGACGCCGAGTGCCAGGGGGGACACGATAAGTTCTGAGGAGGACCTAGTGGAATGGCTAACACAGGACACCCAATCTTCTTCAGCTTCCGCTGCTAGTCCTCCTAACCTTGACGCACCATCTACGTCCAGTTGTGCTTTGGGCAAGTCTCAAGTGACCAGTGCCACTAGCCCGCCTGTCGCCACCACCAACACTAGCACCACAGCCGCTTCACTTGATCTGTCACAGGAGTTATTGACACATCAGTTGGAAGAAATGATTGATGCGCAACCATCAACTGTTATACTCGATTTTGCGAAAGGAAGTAACCTTACCATGGTTACCTGCACGCACGTATTGTTGTTATATTTTGGTGAGGCTAATCATGATGGCCATGTAGACCACCACCGATAGTCCTGGAAGTAACAGGGATGAGATGAAAATGCTAAGAATAGTACTACTTGAAACAACCAAGTTAGCCATGGGTGTTAATCCAAGACCGCTTGGATTTATTTTTGTTTTGGGTGCGGCTAATCATGCAGGCCATATAGAGCTGCCACAATTCGGTGTTGTATCAGCTATTAAAATAATAAGAACTGTACTATCGAAATACAGCCAATGAAGGGCCTATGAAGACTGAGCAAAGGTTGGATTGTAGTATTTTGTTCGGCTAATCATGATGGCCATGTAGACCACCCGTAACAGGGATGAAAGTGCTAAGAATAGTACTAATTGAAACAACCGAGTTAGCCATAGCCATGGGTGTTAGTCTAAGACCATTCAACTTTTTTTTGGGTTTGGGTGCAGCTAATCATGAAGGCCAGATAGACCTGCCACCATTTGGTGTTGTAACAGGTATTAAACTGCAAAGAACAGTACTACTTAACACAACCTACTTACCATGGGTCCCAGAGCATATGTTTGGTTATTATATTTTGTAAGGGTAATCATGCAGGCCATATAGACCTCCACCGATAGGGTCAGTATGAGTAACAGCTATTAAAATGCTAAGGACATTACTAATTAACACAACATAGTTACCATGGGTCGCAGACCAAGAGCAGATGTCTTATTATTATATTTTGTATGGGTAATCATCCAGGTCGTATAGACCTCACCAAATAGGGGGAGTTACAGAGATTACAGTGCTAAGAATGGTAGTACTTAAAACACAACCTAGTTAAAAAAGTGCTAAGAAAAGTACTAATTAACACAAGCTAGTTATCATGGGTACAACACCGTGTGTCTTGATGTTATACTTTGTCAGGGTAATCATGCAGGCAATATAGACCTCCCTTGATAGGGGGAGTAACAGGGATTACAGTTATAAGAATAGTACTACTTAAACACAACCTAATTACCATGGGTCCAAGACCAGATGTTTTCTTATTATACTTTGTCAGGCTAATCATGCAGGCCATATAGAGCTCCAACAAAAGGGGGGGTAAGAGGGATTCAAGTGATAAGAAAAGTTTTACTTAACACAACAAAATTACCATGGGTCCCAGACCGCGTGTCTTGTTGTTATACTTTGTCAGGGTAATCATAACCGCCATATAGACCTCCACCAATAGGGGGAGTTACAGGGCTGAAAATGCGAAGAATAGTACTACTTAACACAACCTAGTTGGGTCCAAGACCGCATGTTTAATTATTAGACTTTATCAGGGTAATTATATATCTAACAAATCTATCTATTTCTCAATCTATGTATATCTATCTATCCTATCTATCGATCTATCTTCTGTCCGGGATGTTTTGAGACAGCCACTTGTGTTTCTGACAAATTTGAAGTAGGAGGACAGAACAATCATCTTCTTCCATCTCCCGGTTCCAAAAATGAAGGCCATATAGACCTCATCTGATAGGGGGAGTAACAGGTTGTAGTAAAATGTTAAGAATATTACTACTTAACACACCACGGGTCACAGACCACATGTCTTATTGTTATACTCTGTCAGGGAAATTATATATATTTCAAATCGATTTATTTATATATCAAATCGATTGAACTATCAAACGTATCGATCAAATGTAGATTGCATCTATTGATCGATGTAATTCGTATCTATAAAATGTATATTACATATTTTGGGTGATGTCATTCGTATCTATAAAATGTATATTGCATCTTTGATTCGATAACATTCGTATCTATCAAATGTATATTGCATCTATTGATCGATGTAATTCATATCTATCATATGTATATTGCATCGATTGAGCTATGTAATCTCTATGTATCTATCTATCAAATCTATCTATCTCGTGGTTGTGCAAGTGGACTGTTTGCGGTTGATTGCGGTGCGTAACACTTGGAGTTTGCTCTGTCACTGTGATGCGGCCGTAACCCTTACACTACCTGATAGATACGACATCATACCTGATGTTTCAAAGCACGTTATTGCAAACAATTTGGGAATGTTAGTTGATTTAGGCCCTTTATGGGTTAAAAGCAGACTCTGCATAAACTATGTAATTTTCCATGGGAGTTTTGCCATGGATCCCCCTCCAGCATGCCACAGTCCAGGTGTTAGTACCCTTGAAACAACTTTTCCATCACTATTGTGGCCAGAAAGAGTCCTTGTAGGTTTTAAAGTTCGCCTGCCTATTGAAGTCAATGGCGGTTTGCGCGGTTCGCGGGTTCGCGAACAATACCAGAAGTTCGAGTCCGCCGTTCGCGAACCAAAATTTTTAGGTTCGCGACATCACTAGTAGTTATTTGTAGTTAATTTATTTAATTCATTTAATGATAGTGTAGTGTTAGGTTTAATTGTAACTTAGGTTAGGATTTATTTTACAGGTAATTTTGTATTTCTTTTAGCTAGGTAGTTATTAAATAGTTAATAACTATTTAATAACTATTCTAACTAGCTAAAATAAATACAAAGTTACCTGTAAAATAAATATAATTCCTAAAATAGCTACAATGTAATTATTAATTACATTGTAGCTATCTTAGGGTTTATTTTACAGGTAAGTATTTAGTTTTAAATAGTGTGACAGGAACACTTTTAACCACGGTCTTCTAGGGCACAAATGCAGCACAGGACAGTCCACTGTAGTTTAAAAGGCTTTATTTTTCACAGCAATAACAAACAGGCAGTTCATTTTCAAAAGAGGGAAATCCTTCCTCTGCAGCAAAGTTAAGTACTTTTAAATGTGTCCCAGTACTTCACAGCATTCCACAAGTGCTTTGTAAAAATAATGTCCTTTTACAGTTCACAGGAACAAAAGTCTTTTACACTTCTGTAGCTGTGTAACTCTATCTCAAGGCCTAAGTGAGGCTGCTATTTAAACCCTCACAACTTCTAATTAGCCACACCTGTGATTAGCTGCTGGACAGCTTCACAGCTGTCTGGGATAATGGCCCACACTCTCTCCAATTATCCCAAACCCCAGGGACCCAGAACACAATTTATCAACTGCATAATCAAATACACACTCTTTCTCCCTGGGGTTTTAACTGAAAGGAGAAATAGCATGTACAATGCTTGGTCTTAAATATCTTCCATTTATAACCAGGCCTTGCTTTCTGTCACATATCCTCCCCCCCAGCTAACACCCAGTGGGTTGAGCGACCATGGACATCAATGAATGTACCCGAGACAAACCATCAGCATTGCCCTGCAAAAGACCAGCCCTGTGCTCAACAGTAAAATTGAAGGGTTGCAAGCTAAGAAACCACCTAGTAACCCTTGAATTTGTTTCCTTATTCTGACTCATCCATGTGAGAGGAGCATGATCTGTTATTAATTTAAATTTTCTTCCCAACAGATAGTACCTAAGGGTCTCTAAAGCCCACTTAATGGCAAGGCATTCTTTCTCCACTATAGAATAGTACTTTTCCTGTGAAATACGTTTTCTGCTTAGGAAAAGGACAGGATGCTCTTCTCCCTGACACTCCTGCAAGAGAACTGCTCCTAAACCAACATCAGAGGCATCTGTCTGTACAATAAAATCTTTAGCGAAATTGGGGGTTACCAAAACTGGATGGGCACAAAGGGCATCTTTCAAATGCTTAAAAGCTTGTTCTGCTTCTGGGGACCATTTTATCATAATTGGGGCCCTTGCTTTTGTGAGATCTGTCAAGGGTGCCGCAATTGTACCGAAATTCGGGATAAACCTTCTATAATAACTAGTTATCCCAATAAATGCTCTTACTTGTTTTTTAGTTAGAGGCTGTGGCCAGTTCTGTATGGCCTCTACTTTTGTTGTCTGAGGTTTAACTAATCCTCTACCAATAGTATAACCCAAGTACTTAGCTTCCTGTAAACCAACAGTACATTTTGCAGGATTGGCAGTTAACCCAGCGTACCGTATTGCATCAAGTACTGCTTGAAGTTTTGGAAGATGGGATTCCCAATCTGTACTATAAATTATAACATCATCCAAATATGCTGCCGCATAACGAACATGGGGTTTCAGAATTCTATCCATCATCCTCTGGAATGTTGCCGGGGCCCCATGTAAATCAAATGGCAACACCGTATACTGAAATAAGCCCTCTGGGGTTGAAAAAGCTGTCTTTTCCTTTGCTTGACTAGTGAGAGGCACCTGCCAATACCCTTTTGTTAAATCAATTGTAGTGAGATAACGTGCTTTTCCTAGCCTTTCTATCAACTCATCTACTCTAGGCATTGGGTAGGTGTCAAATTTGGAAACACTATTAAGCTTACGAAAGTCATTACAGAACCTTAATGAACCATCCGGCTTTGGAACAAGCACGATTGGACTGTTCCACTCACTTTGTGACTCCTCAATTACCCCAAGCTTTAACATTTTTCTACCTCCAGTTTTATAGCCTTTCTACAAGCCTCAGGGACCCTATTGGGTTTAAGGAAGACCTTCTTCCCTGGTTCTGTTATTATGTCATGCTTAATAACATTAGTTTTTCCCGGTACCACAGAAAATACAGATAGGGTTTCCGATATATTTACCTCTGGTTCAGTGACAGGGAGTTCTGTAGGTTTTAAGGCAACTAAAACTTCCCTATCTTTCCAAGGTTTTAACAGATTTATATGATATATTTGCTCAGGTTTCCTTCTCCCTGGCTGACTTACTTTGTAATTAACATCACCCACTTTCTCAATTATCTCATATGGGCCCTGCCAAGTAGCCAAGAATTTATTTTCAACTGTAGGGACCAGAACTAACACCCTATCCCTAGGTTGAAACACCCTGGCTCTAGCATTACGGTTGTAGCTGTACTTTTGTGCTTCCTGTGTTTTTCCCATATGTTCCCTTACAATGGGCATGACAGCTTCCATACGATCCTGCATTTGGGAAATATGTTCAATAATACTTCGATAAGGTGTTGTCTCTTGCTCCCAAGTCTCTTTAACTATATCTAGTAATCCCCTGGGATGCCGCCCATATAACAGTTCCAATGGGGAAAAACCTGTAGAAGCCTGGGGAACCTCCCTGATAGAGAACATTAAATAGGGTAACAGAAGGTCCCAATTTCTCCTATCTGTGTCAATTACCTTTCTTAGCATACTTTTGAGAGTTTTGTTAAACCTTTCTACTAAACCATCAGTCTGAGGGTGATATACTGAGGTCCTTAGTTGTTTTATGCCAAACAACTTACACAATTCTTTTGTAACCCTGGACATAAATGGAGTTCCTTGGTCTGTCAAAATTTCCTTAGGTATCCCGACCCTGCTAAACATTAGTATGAGTTCTTTTGCTATGGACTTTGCAGAGCTGTTACGAAGGGGAACTGCCTCAGGATAGCGTGTAGCATAATCAAGGATTACCAGTATATACTGATGTCCTCTAGCAGATTTAGCCAGCGGACCCACCAAGTCCATAGCAATTCTTTCAAAAGGCACATCAATTATAGGCAAGGGCACTAAAGGGTTACGAAAATCTTTAGCAGGAGCTGTAAGTTGACATTTAGGGCATGAAGCACAATAATCCTTGATGGCTACAAATATCCCTGGCCAATAAAACCTTCTACGAACTCTCTCTTTGGTTTTCTCAACTCCCAAATGCCCCCCTAGAATGTGGTTATGTGCAAGATTTAATACAGTGTCTCTAAAAGTCTGGGGCACCAAAAGTTGTTTAACAATGTCTGTTCCTTTCTTCTCTACACGATATACCAAATCATTAACTGCTTCAAAATAAGGATAGGGTAATACATTTCCTGGCTGTGTCACAACATCATTTATAACCCTGATATTATTTCTTGCCTCTACCAATGTTGGATCCTCCCATTGGGCTTTTTTAAAATTACCAGGGCCACCAACCAGATCTATCAAATCATCAATATTTTCCGAGCTTGTACTTGGTACTTCATTACTCTGAGAAGGTTGATCACCTACTAATACAGGCATAGGGCAATAAATCTTATTTTTCTCCTTTTCAATGGAACCCCCTTCAAAATCAGTTTCAGAGAAAGGAAATACATAAATATCAGAAGTTTGACATATTTCTGGAGATTCCCATAACTCCAGAAATTTTGGAAAATCTCTCCCTATCACCACCTCATGGGCTAAATTTGGTACTACACCCACACAATATTTTAATTTACCACACTGAGTCTCAATCTCCACCTCAGCTGTAGGATATTCCCGTTTATCTCCATGAACACAGATAATTCCCATTTTTTCCCCATAATCTAATACTGCATCTGGTACTAAAGATTTAGCCGCTAGTGTTCTTCCTGAATCAAGCAAAGCCCTAGACACTTTACCATTAACCGTCACAGTACACCAATGGGAATCATTATTAACAGAGCTGTTGCTATTAGACAATAGTGAATGTGCAACATTACAATCCATAAATTCATCTTTATCACAGTCTCTAGCAATATGCCCAACCTAATTACATTTAAAACATCTTACAGGTTGGTTATATTTAAATGTTTCCTTAATTCCTGGGGAAATGTCTCTGGTGTTTTGCCTATACACCTGCTGCTCTCTTATCCCCTTTATCCCCTGAACAGTCTTACCAGTTCTTGTAGAGCTCTGGGACTTGGGATTGTGGGGCTGATCCATTGAAGATTGTTGCAAAACTTCTCCTGAAGCTATACATCTTTCGACCAATACAATCAACTGATCCGCTGTTTAACCCACTGCCGCAGGGAAGCAGGTAATCCACGCTGAAACCGGTCCATCACCAGTAGTTCCACTATTTTGGTAGCCAAATTAACCTCTGGTTGCAGCCACTTCCTGGCAAGGTGTATAAGGTCGAACATCTGGGATCTTGCAGCATTATGAGATGAAAACATCCAGGAATGGAATCTTTGTGCACGGACTGCCGAAGTCACCCCCAGGCGTGCAAGGATTTCTGCTTTCAATTTCTCATAGTCACTGGCTTGTGCTGGCTCTAAATCAAAGTAGGCCTTCTGAGGTTCACCACTAAGAAATGGCGCAAGTATACTCGCCCACTCAACTGTCGGCCATTTTTCTTTTTCTGCTGTGCGTTCAAATGCCAAAAGATACGCCTCAACATCATCAGCTGCTGTCATTTTTTGAAGATAATGACTAGCCCTTATTACTCTGGAACCTTGGCTGCCACCAACATATTCAGAGTTCAGTTTTTCTGATATGGCTTGAACCTCTCGTTGCAGAGTTTGTGTAGCACTTTGTTGCTCTTCCCGGGTCTTCCTGAATGTCTCTGCTTGCACAGCAGCCATCTGTTGTATCAACAATTCAGTGTTCTCCTTCTGTGATTTAGCCAGCAGCATAGCACTCTCTGACTGGGCCAAGACCAACTGTTGCAGTGCTGCACTATTTTCAGCAGCTTTTCTGTTAGTCTCCTGCTGTATAGCATTAGAATGGATCAAAGCTTTAATGACTTCCTCCATGTTGCTTGCAGATTATTATGCCCACAGACATACAACGTGGTTGCCTGTATTCTCCACCAAGTGTAACAGGAACACTTTTTAACCACGGTCTTCTAGGGCACAAATGCAGCACAGGACAGTCCACTGTAGTTTAAAAGGCTTTATTTTTCACAGCAATAACAAACAGGCAGTTCATTTTCAAAAGAGGGAAATCCTTCCTCTGCAGAAAAGTTAAGTACTTTTAAATGTGTCCCAGTACTTCACAGCATTCCACAAGTGCTTTGTAAAAATAATGTCCTTTTACAGTTCACAGGAACAAAAGTCTTTTACACAGTGTAACAAACACACACACCAGCTTCTGTAGCTCTGTAACTCTCTCTCAAGGCCTAAGTGAGGCTGCTATTTAAACCCTCACAACTTCTAATTAGCCACACCTGTGATTAGCTGCTGGACAGCTTCACAGCTGTCTGGGATAATGGCCCACCCTCTCTCCAATTATCCCAAACCCCAGGGACCCAGAACACAATTTATCAACTGCATAATCAAATACACACTCTTTCTCCCTGGGATTTTAACTGAAAGGAGAAATAGCATGTACAATGCTTGGTCTTAAATATCTTCCATTTATAACCAGGCCTTGCTTTCTGTCACAATAGGAATAATTTATTATATTATTTATAAGTATAGTGTAGTGTTAGGTGTAATTGTAACTTAGGTTAGTTTTTATTTTACAGGTACATTTCTCTTTTTTTTTAGCTACGTAGCTATTAAATAGTTAATAACTATTTAATAGCTATTGTACCTAGTTAAAATAAATTGAAAGTTGCCTGTAAAATAAAAATAAATCCTAAGATAGCTACAATATAATTATTATTTATATTGTAGCTATATTAGGGTTTATTTTAAAGGTAAGTATTTAGTTTTAAATAGGATTAATTTAGTTAATAATAGAAATATTATTTAGATTTATTTAATTAATATTTAAGTTAGGGGGGTGTTAGGGTTAGTGTTAGACTTAGGTTTAGGGGTTAATAAATTTATTACAGTGGCGGCGGGGTAGTGCGGGGCAGGATAGGGGTTAATAAATGTATTATAGGTGGCGACGGTGTAGGGGGGCAGATTAGGGGTTAATAAATTTAATATAGGTTGCGGCAGGGTCTGGGAGTGGCGGTTTAGGTGTTAAACTATTTATTTAGTTGCGGCGAGGTGCGGGATCAGCAGGATAGGGGTTAATAACTTTATTATAGAGGGTGGCGGTATAGGGGGGGGCAGGATAGGGGTTACTAGGTATAATGTAGGTTGCGGCGGTGTCCGGGAGCGGCGGTTTAGGGGTTAATATATTTATTATAGTTGCGGCGGGGTCAGGGAGCGGCGGTTTAGGGGTTAATATGTATAGAGTAGCTTGCGGTGGGCTCCGGGAGCGGCGGTTTAGGGGGTAATAACTTTATTTAGTTGCGGCGGTGTAGGGGGGGACAGATTAGGGGTGTTTAGACTCGGGGTACATGTTAGGGTGTTAGGTGTAGACAGCTCCCATAGGAATCAATGGGATGTCTGGCAGCAGCGAACTTGTACTTTCACTATGGTCAGACTCCCATTGATTCCTATGGGATCCGCCGCCTCCAGGGCGGCGGATTGAAAACCAGGTACGCTGGGCCGGAAAAGTGCCGAGCGTACCTGCTAGTTTTTTGATAACTAGCAAAAGTAGTCAGATAGTGGCGCACTTGTGTGCGGAACATCTGGAGTGACGTAAGAATCGATCTGTGTCGGACTGAGTCCGGCGGATCGAAGCTTACGTCACAAAATTCTACTTTTGCCGTTCTCTAGCCTTTGATAACTAAGGCGAATCAGCCTCGCCACAAATATGCTGCAGAATTCCAGCGTATTTGAGGTTGACGGCTTGATAACTAGGCCCCATTGTATCCTATTCCAATATTTTTTTGTTTGAACAAGTACATGAAGATATACCAACAATCCCAAAGGATTAGTATATGTTAGCATATGTTATTTTTTAAAGGGACAGTCAAGTCAAGAAAAACAGTAATGATTTTAATGTCCAAAAATGCAATTTTTACAAAAAAATATATCAAACTTTTATCACCAATTTCTCTTAGTTCTCTTGTTATTCTTACTCACCTATAAAACCACAAAAAATCAGCGCTACAATCACTCCAGTATCCGTATAATCCAACTATAGAGAAAGTAAACACAAATGAATGTGTGTGTATATATATATATATATATATATATATATATATATGAATACATTTAATTCAATAAGCAATAACCTCAATATGAGTATACTTAATAAAACCTATAACCCCTCATATACCCTATATAACCAAATTATCTGTACTAGTTAAGGTACACGAATATATAAAAAATACTAGTATTCCAATGAGTTAATATGAGGCATACAGTATGAGAGTATTAGATTTACAGTATTAGGTAGTCCAATTTGAAACGTTAGTCCTGTTAGTATAAATACCAGGAGAACTTGATTGAAGAAAACCAAAAAATAAAGATTGTACAGTCTTACTGATTATTAAGAGAATCCCAGCCGGCTCCTTTCAATTTTCAAAATGCAGCTACTCCAGACACACTGCTTGTCTTGCAGCTACACCACACAATACACTCCAAGGAGGAGAGCGCAGTCTGTCAAAAGAAAAGAGGGACTCCAATAGTGCAATATCGTATGATACAAACAATATTTATTCCACACAAAGATGTTCGATCCGCCCTCTATTTGTCATCATTGAGGAAACTTTGACCCTGTATCTCACAGTCTGCAGACACATTTCAGCCAATCAGCAGCAGACACTCCCTCACAGACCCTCCCAGCTCCTGGGCAGCAGCCATTTTAGATTCATTACGATCCTGTATTCTTAGTGAGAGGAGGTTTAGTGCTGCTGCTGCTGATTTTATAGGAACATAGATAGCTAGGCTAGTGTATTCTCTGCTGTAAGGACAGCACCCCAAAAAGCCCTTTTAAGGGCTAGAACTTCAGCCCAAAAAGCCCTTTTTAGGGCTAAAACTCCAGTCAGTTTTTTTTTTTTTTTTGTTATTTTATTTGCATTTGCCTGACTGCCAGCCTGTGTGTCAGGCCCACATCATATACTGTGATTAAAAGCCTTGTTTTCCACCACTTATATCTGGTGTAACATTAGTGTAATTTTTTTTTAAAAAAACCTTTTACATCAGTCTGCTATTGTTATTTAATTTTAGTTGCCAGGCCAGCGTGCCACTAGTGCCAGCCTGTGTAAGGGCCTAAGGGAACATTAGTGTAAATTTTTTATAAAAAAACTTTTACATCAGTCTGCTATTGTTATTTAATTTTAGTTGCCAGGCCAGCGTGCCACTAGTGCCAGCCTGTGTAAGGGCCTAAAGGAACATTAGTGTAAATTTTCTAAAAAAACCTTTTACATCAGTCTGCTATTGTTATTTAATTTTAGTTGCCAGGCCAGCGTGCCACTAGTGCCAGCCTGTGTAAGGGCCTAAGGGAACATTATTCTAAATTTAAAAAAAAAAAAAAACCTTTTACATCAGTCTGCTATTGTTATTTAATTTTAGTTGCCAGGCCAGCGTGCCACTGGTGCCAGCCTGTGTAAGGGCCTAAGGGAACATTAGTGTAAATTTTTTATAAAAAAACTTTTACATCAGTCTGCTATTGATATTTAATTTTAGTTGCCAGGCCAGCGTGCCACTAGTGCCAGCCTGTGTAAGGGCCTAAGGGAACATTAGTGTAAATTAAAAAAAAAAAAAAACTTTACATCAGTCTGCTATTGTTATTTAATTTTAGTTGCCAGGCCAGCGTGCCACTAGTGCCAGCCTGTGTAAGGGCCTAAGGGAACATTATTGTAAATTTTCTAAAAAAAACTTTTACATCAGTCTGCTATTGTTATTTAATTTTAGTTGCCAGGCCAACGTGCCACTAGTGCCAGCCTGTGTAAGGGCCTAAGGGAACATTATTGTAAATTTTCTAAAAAAAACTTTTACATCAGTCTGCTATTGTTATTTAATTTTAGTTGCCAGGCCAGCGTGCCACTAGTGCCAGCCTGTGTAAGGGCCTAAGGGAACATTAGTGTACATTTTTTATAAAAAAACTTTTACATCAGTCTGCTATTGTTATTTAATTTTAGTTGCCAGGCCAGCGTGCCACTAGTGCCAGCCTGTGTAAGGGCCTAAGGGAACATTAGTGTAAATTAAAAAAAACAAAAAACTTTTACATCAGTCTGCTATTGTTATTTATTTTTAGTTGCCAGGCCAGCGTGCCACTAGTGCCAGCCTGTGTAAGGGCCTAAGGGAACATTAGTGTAAATTTTCTAACAAAAAACTTTTACATCAGTCTGCTATTGTTATTTAATTTTAGTTGCCAGGCCAGCGTGCCACTAGTGCCAGCCTGTGTAAGGGCCTAAGGGAACATTATTCTAAATTTAAAAAAAAAAAAAAACCTTTTACATCAGTCTGCTATTGTTATTTAATTTTAGTTGCCAGGCCAGCGTGCCACTGGTGCCAGCCTGTTTAAGGGCCTAAGGGAACATTAGTGTAAATTTTTTATAAAAAAACTTTTACATCAGTCTGCTATTGTTATTTAATTTTAGTTGCCAGGCCAGCGTGCCACTAGTGCCAGCCTGTGTAAGGGCCTAAGGGAACATTAGTGTAAATTAAAAAAAAAAAAAACTTTTACATCAGTCTGCTATTGTTATTTAATTTTAGTTGCCAGGCCAGCGTGCCACTAGTGCCAGCCTGTGTAAGGGCCTAAGGGAACATTATTGTAAATTTTCTAAAAAAAACTTTTACATCAGTCTGCTATTGTTATTTAATTTTAGTTGCCAGGCCAGCGTGCCACTAGTGCCAGCCTGTGTAAGGGCCTAAAGGAACATTAGTGTAAATTTTCTAAAAAAAAACTTTTACATCAGTCTGCTATTGTTATTTAATTTTAGTTGCCAGGCCAGCGTGCCACTAGTGCCAGCCTGTGTAAGGGCCTAAGGGAACATTAGTGTAAATTTTTTATAAAAAAACAGAATTTATGCTTACCTGATAAATTACTTTCTCCAACGGTGTGTCCGGTCCACGGCGTCATCCTTACTTGTGGGATATTCTCTTCCCCAACAGGAAATGGCAAAGAGCCCAGCAAAGCTGGTCACATGATCCCTCCTAGGCTCCGCCTACCCCAGTCATTCGACCGACGTACAGGAGGAAATATGCATATGAGAAACCATATGATACCGTGGTGACTGTAGTTAGAGAAAATAATTCATCAGACCTGATTAAAAAAACCAGGGCGGGCCGTGGACCGGACACACCGTTGGAGAAAGTAATTTATCAGGTAAGCATAATTTCTGTTTTCTCCAACATAGGTGTGTCCGGTCCACGGCGTCATCCTTACTTGTGGGAACCAATACCAAAGCTTTAGGACACGGATGAAGGGAGGGAGCAAATCAGGTCACCTAAATGGAAGGCACCACGGCTTGCAAAACCTTTCTCCCAAAAATAGCCTCTGAAGAAGCAAAAGTATCAAATTTGTAAAATTTGGCAAAAGTGTGCAGTGAAGACCAAGTCGCTGCCTTACATATCTGGTCAACAGAAGCCTCGTTCTTGAAGGCCCATGTGGAAGCCACAGCCCTAGTGGAATGAGCTGTGATTCTTTCAGGAGGCTGCCGTCCGGCAGTCTCATAAGCCAATCGGATAATGCTTTTAAGCCAAAAAGAAAGAGAGGTAGAAGTTGCCTTTTGACCTCTCCTTTTACCAGAATAAACAACAAACAAAGAAGTTGTTTGTCTGAAATCTTTAGTGGCCTCTAAATAGAATTTTAGAGCACGGACTACGTCCAAATTGTGTAACAAACGTTCCTTCTTTGAAACTGGATTCGGACACAAAGAAGGTACAACTATCTCCTGGTTAATATTCTTGTTGGAAACAACTTTCGGAAGAAAACCAGGCTTAGTACGCAAAACCACCTTATCTGCATGGAACACCAGATAGGGCGGAGAACACTGCAGAGCAGATAACTCAGAAACTCTTCTAGCAGAAGAAATTGCAACCAAAACCAAAACTTTCCAAGATAATAACTTAATATCTACGGAATGTAAGGGTTCAAACGGAACCCCTTGAAGAACTGAAAGAACTAGATTAAGACTCCAGGGAGGAGTCAAAGGTCTGTAAACAGGCTTGATTCTAACCAGAGCCTGAACAAACGCTTGAACGTCTGGCACAGCTGCCAGCCTTTTGTGAAGTAAAACAGATAACGCAGAGATCTGTCCCTTCAGAGAACTTGCAGATAACCCTTTCTCCAAACCTTCTTGTAGAAAGGATAGAATCTTAGGAATTTTTATCTTGTTCCATGGGAATCCTTTAGATTCACACCAACAGATATATTTTTTCCATATCTTATGGTAAATTTTTCTAGTTACAGGCTTTCTAGCCTGAATAAGAGTATCTATTACAGAATCTGAAAACCCACGCTTTGATAAAATCAAGCGTTCAATCTCCAAGCAGTCAGTTGGAGGGAAACCAGATTCGGATGTTCGAATGGACCTTGAACAAGAAGGTCCTGTCTCAAAGGTAGCTTCCATGGTGGAGCCGATGACATATTCACCAGGTCTGCATACCAAGTCCTGCGTGGCCACGCAGGAGCTATCAAGATCACCGAAGCCCTCTCCTGATTGATCCTGGCTACCAGCCTGGGAATGAGAGGAAACGGTGGGAATACATAGGCTAGGTTGAAGGTCCAAGGTGCTACTAGTGCATCTACTAGAGTCGCCTTGGGATCCCTGGATCTGGACCCGTAACAAGGAACCTTGAAGTTCTGACGAGAGGCCATCAGATCCATGTCTGGAATGCCCCATAATCGAGTTATTTGGGCAAAGATTTCCGGATGGAGTTCCCACTCCCCCGGATGGAATGTCTGACGACTCAGAAAATCCGCTTCCCAATTTTCCACTCCTGGGATGTGGATTGCAGACAAGTGGCAGGAGTGATCCTCCGCCCATTGAATTATCTTGGTCACTTCCTCCATCGCCAGGGAACTCCTTGTTCCCCCCTGATGGTTGATATATGCAACTGTCGTCATGTTGTCTGATTGAAACCTTATGAATTTGGCCTTTGCTAGATGAGGCCAAGCTTTGAGAGCATTGAATATCGCTCTCAGTTCCAGAATGTTTATTGGGAGAAGAGATTCTTCCCGAGACCATAGACCCTGAGCTTTCAGGGGTTCCCAGACCGCGCCCCAGCCCACCAGACTGGCGTCGGTCGTGACAATGACCCACTCTGGTCTGCGGAAGCTCATTCCCTGTGACAGGTTGTCCAGGATCAGCCACCAACGGAGTGAATCTCTGGTCCTTTGATCTACTTGAATCGTCGGAGACAAGTCTGTATAATCCCCATTCCACTGTCTGAGCATGCACAGTTGTAATGGTCTTAGATGAATTCATGCAAAAGGAACTATGTCCATTGCTGCAACCATCAATCCTATTACTTCCATGCACTGCGCTATGGAAGGACGAAGAACAGAATGAAGTACTTGACAAGAGCTTAGAAGTTTTGATTTTCTGACCTCTGTCAGAAAAATCCTCATTTCTAAGGAGTCTATTATTGTTCCCAAGAAGGGAACTCTTGTTGACGGGGAAAGAGAACTTTTTTCTATGTTCACTTTCCATCCGTGAGATCTGAGAAAGGCTAGGACGATGTCCGTATGAGCCTTTGCTTGTGACAGAGACGATGCTTGAATCAGGATGTCGTCCAAGTACGGTACTACTGCAATGCCCCTTGGTCTTAGAACCGCTAGAAGGGACCCTAGTACCTTTGTGAAAATTCTCGGAGCAGTGGCCAATCCGAATGGAAGTGCCACAAACTGGTAATGCTTGTCCAGAAAAGCGAACCTTAGGAACTGATGATGTTCCTTGTGGATAGGAATATGTAGGTACGCATCCTTTAAATCCACCGTGGTCATAAATTGACCTTCCTGGATGGTAGGAAGTATCGTTAGAATGGTTTCCATTTTGAACGATGGAACCCTGAGAAATTTGTTTAGGATCTTGAGATCTAAAATTGGTCTGAATGTTCCCTCTTTTTTGGGAACTATGAACAGGTTGGAGTAAAACCCCATCCCTTGTTCTCCTATTGGAACTGGATGAATTACTCCCATCTTTAACAGGTCTTCTACACAATGTAAGAATGCCTGTCTTTGTATTTGGTTTGAAGATAATTGAGACCTGTGGAACCTTCCCCTTGGGGCTAGTTCCTTGAATTCCAGGAGATAACCTTGAGAAACTATTTCTAGTGCCCAAGGATCCTGAACATCTCTTGCCCAGGCCTGAGCAAAGAGAGAAAGTCTGCCCCCCACCAGATCCGGTCCCGGATCGGGGGCCATCCCTTCATGCTGTTTTGGTAGCAGTGGCAGGCTTCTTGGCCTGCTTACCCTTGTTCCAGCCTTGCATCGGTCTCCAGGCTGGTTTGGGTTGAGAAGTATTACCCTCTTGCTTAGAGGATGTAGAAGTAGAGGCTGGTCCGTTTCTGCGAAAGGGACGAAAATTAGGCTTATTTCTAGCCTTAAAAGACCTATCCTGAGGAAGGGCGTGGCCCTTTCCCCCGGTGATGTCTGAAATAATCTCTTTCAAATCAGGACCAAACAGTGTTTTACCCTTGAAAGGGATGTTAAGCAATTTTGTCTTGGAAGACACATCCGCTGACCAAGACTTTAGCCAAAGCGCTCTGCGTGCCACGATAGCAAACCCTGAATTTTTCGCCACTAATCTAGCTAATTGCAAAGCGGCATCTAGAATAAAAGAGTTAGCCAATTTAAGTGCTTGAACTCTGTCCATAACCTCCTCATACGAAGATTCTTTATTGAGCGACTTTTCTAGTTCTTCGAACCAGAAACACGCTGCCGTAGTGACAGGAACAATGCATGAAATTGGTTGTAGAAGGTAACCTTGCTGAACAAACATCTTTTTAAGCAAACCCTCTAATTTTTTATCCATAGGATCTTTGAAAGCACAACTATCTTCTATGGGAATAGTAGTGCGTTTGTTTAGAGTAGAGACCGCCCCCTCGACCTTAGGGACTGTCTGCCATAAGTCCTTTCTGGGGTCGACTATAGGAAATAATTTCTTAAATATAGGGGGAGGAACAAAAGGTATGCCGGGCCTTTCCCATTCCTTATTTACTATGTCCGCCACCCGCTTGGGTATAGGAAAAGCATCGGGGGGCACCGGAACCTCTAGGAACTTGTCCATCTTACATAATTCTCTGGAATGACCAAATTGTCACAATCATCCAGAGTAGATAATACCTCCTTAAGCAGTGCGCGGAGATGTTCTAATTTAAATTTAAATGTTACAACATCAGGTTCAGCTTGTTGAGAAATTTTTCCTGAATCTGAAATTTCTCCCTCAGACAAAACCTCCCTCCTGGCCCCTTCAGATTGGTGTGAGGGTATGTCAGAAACGTTATCATCAGCGTCCTCTTGCTCTTCAGTGTTTAAAACAGAGCAATCGCGCTTTCTCTGATAAGTAGGCATTTTAGATAAAATATTTGTAATAGAATTATCCATAACAGCCGTTAATTGTTGCATGGTAATAAGTATTGGCGCACTAGATGTACTAGGGGCCTCTTGTGTGGGCAAAACTGGTGTAGACACAGAAGGGGATGATGCAGTACCATGCTTACTCCCCTCATCTGAAGAATCATCTTGGGCAATATTATTATCTGTGGCATCATTGTCCCTACTTTGTTTGGACACTATGTCACAATTATCACATATATTTAAATGGGGAAACACATTGGCTTTCATACATATAGAACATCGCTTATCTGATGGTTCAGACATGTTAAACAGGCTTAAACTTGTCAACAAAGCACAAAAAACGTTTTAAAATAAAACCGTTACTGTCACTTTAAATTTTAAACAGAACACACTTTATTACTGAATATGCGAAAAAGCATGAAGCAATTGTTCAAAATTCACCAAAATTTCACCACAGTGTCTTAAAGCCTTAAAAGTATTGCACACAAAATTTTTAACCCTTAAAATAACGGAACCGGAGCCGTTTTTACATTTAACCCCTATACAGTCCCAGGTATCTGCTTTGCTGAGACCCAACCAAGCCCAGAGGGGAATACGATACCAAATGACGCCTTCTATAAGCTTTTTCAGTGGTTCTTAGCTCCTCACATATGCATCTGCATGCCTTGCTTTCCAAAAACAACTGCGCATTAGTGACGCGAAAATGAGGCTCTGCCTATGACTAGAGAAGGCCCCCATCTGAAAAAGGTGTCCATACAGTGCCTGCCGTTTTTTAACAACAATCCCCAAGATTATAATAACTATAAAGAGTTATAATCTGCCAAATATGCATAGCAAAGTAATCGTTTTAGCCCAGAAAAATGTCTACCAGTTAATTAAGCCCTTATAAAGCCCTTTATTCTTTTACTTAATCTAAGAAAATGGCTTACCGGTCCCCATAGGGAAAATGACAGCCTTCCAGCATTACAAAGTCTTGTTAGAAATGTGGCCAGTCATACCTCAGGCAGAAAAGTCTGCCAACTGCTTCCCCCAACTGAAGTTACTTCATCTCAACAGTCCTGTGTGGAAACAGCAATCGATTTTAGTAACGTTTGCTAAAATCATCTTCCTCTTACAAACAGAAATCTTCTTCTCTTTTCTGTTTCAGAGTAAATAGTACATACCAGCACTATTTTAAAATAACAAACACTTGATTGAAGAATAAAAACTACATTTAAACACCAAAAAACTCTTAGCCATCTCCGTGGAGATGTTGCCTGTGCAACGGCAAAGAGAATGACTGGGGTAGGCGGAGCCTAGGAGGGATCATGTGACCAGCTTTGCTGGGCTCTTTGCCATTTCCTGTTGGGGAAGAGAATATCCCACAAGTAAGGATGACGCCGTGGACCGGACACACCTATGTTGGAGAAAACTTTTACATCAGTCTGCTATTGTTATTTAATTTTAGTTGCCAGGCCAGCGTGCCACTAGTGCCAGCCTGTGTAAGGGCCTAAGGGAACATTAGTGTAAATTAAAAAAGACAAAAAACTTTTACATCAGTCTGCTATTGTTATTTATTTTTAGTTGCCAGGCCAGCGTGCCACTAGTGCCAGCCTGTGTAAGGGCCTAAGGGAACATTATTGTAAATTTTCTAAAAAAACCTTTTACATCAGTCTGCTATTGTTATTTAATTTTAGTTGCCAGGCCAGCGTGCCACTAGTGCCAGCCTGTGTAAGGGCCTAAGGGAACATTAGTGTAAATTTTTATAAAAAACTTTTACATCAGTCTGCTATTGTTATTTAATTTTAGTTGCCAGGCCAGCGTGCCACTAGTGCCAGCCTGTGTAAGGGCCTAAGGGAACATAAGTGTAAATTTAAAAAAAAAAACTTTTACATCAGTCTGCTATTGTTATTTAATTTTAGTTGCCAGGCCAGCGTGCCACTAGTGCCAGCCTGTGTAAGGGCCTAAGGGAACATTAGTGTAAATTTTTTATAAAAAAACTTTTACATCAGTCTGCTATTGTTATTTAATTTTAGTTGCCAGGCCAGCGTGCCACTAGTGCCAGCCTGTGTAAGGGCCTAAGGGAACATTATTGTAAATTTTCTAAAAAAAAACTTTTACATCAGTCTGCTATTGTTATTTAATTTTAGTTGCCAGGCCAGCGTGCCACTAGTGCCAGCCTGTGTAAGGGCCTAAGGGAACATTATTCTAAATTTAAAAAAAAAAAAAACTTTTACATCAGTCTGCTATTGTTATTTAATTTTAGTTGCCAGGCCAGCATGCCACTAGTGCCAGCCTGTGTAAGGGCCTAAGGGAACATTAGTGTAAATTTTCTAAAAAAAAACTTTTACATCAGTCTGCTATTTTTATTTAATTTTAGTTGCCAGGCCAGCGTGCCACTAGTGCCAGCCTGTGTAAGGGCCTAAGGGAACATTATTGTAAATTTAAAAAAAAAAAACTTTTACATCAGTCTGCTATTGTTATTTAATTTTAGTTGCCAGGCCAGCATGCCATTCGTGCCAGCCTGTGTAAGGGCCTAAGGGAACATTAGTGTAAATTTTCTAAAAAAAAACTTTTACATCAGTCTGCTATTGTTATTTAATTTTAGTTGCCAGGCCAGCGTGCCACTAGTGCCAGCCTGTGTAAGGGCCTAAGGGAACATTATTCTAAATTTAAAAAAAAAAAAAACTTTTACATCAGTCTGCTATTGTTATTTAATTTTAGTTGCCAGGCCAGCATGCCACTAGTGCCAGCCTGTGTAAGGGCCTAAGGGAACATTAGTGTAAATTTTCTAAAAAAAACTTTTACATCAGTCTGCTATTTTTATTTAATTTTAGTTGCCAGGCCAGCGTGCCACTAGTGCCAGCCTGTGTAAGGGCCTAAGGGAACATTATTGTAAATTTAAAAAAAAAAAACTTTTACATCAGTCTGCTATTGTTATTTAATTTTAGTTGCCAGGCCAGCATGCCACTCGTGCCAGCCTGTGTAAGGGCCTAAGGGAACATTAGTGTAAATTTTCTAAAAAAAAACTTTTACATCAGTCTGCTATTGTTATTTAATTTTAGTTGCCAGGCCAGCGTGCCACTAGTGCCAGCCTGTGTAAGGGCCTAAGGGAACATTATTGTAATTTTTTTTAAAAAAAAAACTTTTACATCAGTCTGCTATTGTTATTTAATTTTAGTTGCCAGGCCAGCATGCCACTAGTGCCAGCTTGTGCAAGGGCCTAAGGGAACATTGGTGTAAATTTTCTAAAAAAAACCTTTTACATCAGTCTGCTATTGTTATTTAAATTTAGTTGCCAGGCCAGCGTGCCACTAGTGCCAGCCTGTGTAAGGGCCTAAGGGAACATTATTGTAAATTTTTTTTAAAAAAAACTTTTACATCAGTCTGCTATTGTTATTTAATTTTAGTTGCCAGGCCAGCATGCCACTAGTGCCAGCCTGTGTAAGGGCCTAAGGGAACATTAGTGTACATTTTCTAAAAAACAAAACTTTTACATCAGTCTGCTATTGTTATTTAATTTTAGTTGCCAGGCCAGCGTGACTCTAGTGCCAGCCTGTTTAAGGGCCTAAGGGAACATTAGTGTAAATGTTCTAAAAAAACTTTTACATCAGTCTGCTATTGTTATTTCATTTTAGTTGCCAGGCCAGAGTGCCACTAGTGCCAGCCTGTGTAAAGGGCCTAAGGGAACATTAGTGTAAATTTTCTAAAAAAAAACTTTTACATCAGTCTGGTATTGTTATTTAATTTTAGTTGCCAGGCCAGCATGCCACTAGTGCCAGCCTGTGTGTCAGGCTCCCAGCATATACTGTGCCTACTTCCATCCTCAGTGCCACCACTCCTATCTGGTGTAACATTAGTTTAAATTTTGTAAAAAAAAACTTTTACATCAGTCTGCTATTGTTATTTAATTTTAGTTGCCAGGCCAGCATGCCACTAGTGCCAGCCTGTGTAAGGGCCTAAGGGAACATTAGTGTAAATTTTGTAAAAAAAAAACTTTTACATCAGTCTGCTATTTTTATTTAATTTTAGTTGCCAGGCCAGCGTGCCACTAGTGCCAGCCTGTGTAAGGGCCTAAGGGAACATTATTGTAAATGTAAAAAAAAAAAAACTTTTACATCAGTCTGCTATTGTTATTTAATTTTAGTTGCCAGGCCAGCATGCCACTCGTGCCAGCCTGTGTAAGGGCCTAAGGGAACATTAGTGTAAATTTTCTAAAAAAAAACTTTTACATCAGTCTGCTATTGTTATTTAATTTTAGTTGCCAGGCCAGCGTGCCACTAGTGCCAGCCTGTGTAAGGGCCTAAGGGAACATTATTCTAAATTAAAAAAAAACAAAAACTTTTACATCAGTCTGCTATTGTTATTTAATTTTAGTTGCCAGGCCAGCATGCCACTAGTGCCAGCCTGTGTAAGGGCCTAAGGGAACATTAGTGTAAATTTTCTAAAAAAAAACTTTTACATCAGTCTGCTATTTTTATTTAATTTTAGTTGCCAGGCCAGCGTGCCACTAGTGCCAGCCTGTGTAAGGGCCTAAGGGAACATTATTGTAAATTTTTAAAAAAAAAACTTTTACATCAGTCTGCTATTGTTATTTAATTTTAGTTGCCAGGCCAGCATGCCACTCGTGCCAGCCTGTGTAAGGGCCTAAGGGAACATTAGTGTAAATTTTCTAAAAAAAACCTTTTACATCAGTCTGCTATTGTTATTTAATTTTAGTTGCCAGGCCAGCGTGCCACTAGTGCCAGCCTGTGTAAGGGCCTAAGGGAAAATTATTGTAAATTTTTTTAAAAAAAAACTTTTACATCAGTCTGCTATTGTTATTTAATTTTAGTTGCCAGGCCAGCATGCCACTAGTGCCAGCCTGTGTAAGGGCCTAAGGGAACATTAGTGTAAATTTTCTAAAAAAAACCTTTTACATCAGTCTGCTATTGTTATTTCATTTTAGTTGCCAGGCCAGCGTGCCACTAGTGCCAGCCTGTGTAAGGGCCTAAGGGAACATTAGTGTACATTTTCTAAAAAAAAAACTTTTACATCAGTCTGCTATTGTTATTTAATTTTAGTTGCCAGGCCAGCGTGACTCTAGTGCCAGCCTGTTTAAGGGCCTAAGGGAACATTAGTGTAAATGTTCTAAAAAAAACTTTTACATCAGTCTGCTATTGTTATTTCATTTTAGTTGCCAGGCCAGCGTGCCACTAGTGCCAGCCTGTGTAAGGGCCTAAGGGAACATAAGTGTAAATTTAAAAAAAAAAACTTTTACATCAGTCTGCTATTGTTATTTAATTTTAGTTGCCAGGCCAGCGTGCCACTAGTGCCAGCCTGTGTAAGGGCCTAAGGGAACATTAGTGTAAATTTTTTATAAAAAATCTTTTACATCAGTCTGCTATTGTTATTTAATTTTAGTTGCCAGGCCAGCGTGCCACTAGTGCCAGCCTGTGTAAGGGCCTAAGGGAACATTAGTGTAAATTAAAAAAAAAAAAAAAACTTTTACATCAGTCTGCTATTGTTATTTAATTTTAGTTGCCAGGCCAGCGTGCCACTAGTGCCAGCCTGTGTAAGGGCCTAAGGGAACATTATTGTAAATTTTCTAAAAAAAAACTTTTACATCAGTCTGCTATTGTTATTTAATTTTAGTTGCCAGGCCAGCGTGCAACTAGTGCCAGCCTGTGTAAGGGCCTAAGGGAACATTATTCTAAATTTAAAAAAAAAAAAAACTTTTACATCAGTCTGCTATTGTTATTTAATTTTAGTTGCCAGGCCAGCATGCCACTAGTGCCAGCCTGTGTAAGGGCCTAAGGGAACATTAGTGTAAATTTTCTAAAAAAAAACTTTTACATCAGTCTGCTATTTTTATTTAATTTTAGTTGCCAGGCCAGCGTGCCACTAGTGCCAGCCTGTGTAAGGGCCTAAGGGAACATTATTGTAAATTTAAAAAAAAAAAAACTTTTACATCAGTCTGCTATTGTTATTTAATTTTAGTTGCCAGGCCAGCATGCCACTCGTGCCAGCCTGTGTAAGGGCCTAAGGGAACATTAGTGTAAATTTTCTAAAAAAAAACTTTTACATCAGTCTGCTATTGTTATTTAATTTTAGTTGCCAGGCCAGCGTGCCACTAGTGCCAGCCTGTGTAAGGGCCTAAGGGAACATTATTCTAAATTTAAAAAAAAAAAAAACTTTTACATCAGTCTGCTATTGTTATTTAATTTTAGTTGCCAGGCCAGCATGCCACTCGTGCCAGCCTGTGTAAGGGCCTAAGGGAACATTAGTGTAAATTTTCTAAAAAAAAACTTTTACATCAGTCTGCTATTGTTATTTAATTTTAGTTGCCAGGCCAGCGTGCCACTAGTGCCAGCCTGTGTAAGGGCCTAAGGGAACATTATTCTAAATTTAAAAAAAAAAAAAACTTTTACATCAGTCTGCTATTGTTATTTAATTTTAGTTGCCAGGCCAGCATGCCACTAGTGCCAGCCTGTGTAAGGGCCTAAGGGAACATTAGTGTAAATTTTCTAAAAAAAAACTTTTACATCAGTCTGCTATTTTTATTTAATTTTAGTTGCCAGGCCAGCGTGCCACTAGTGCCAGCCTGTGTAAGGGCCTAAGGGAACATTATTGTAAATTTAAAAAAAAAAACTTTTACATCAGTCTGCTATTGTTATTTAATTTTAGTTGCCAGGCCAGCATGCCACTAGTGCCAGCCTGTGTAAGGGCCTAAGGGAACATTAGTGTAAATTTTCTAAAAAAAAACTTTTACATCAGTCTGCTATTTTTATTTAATTTTAGTTGCCAGGCCAGCGTGCCACTAGTGCCAGCCTGTGTAAGGGCCTAAGGGAACATTATTGTAAATTTTTTTAAAAAAAACTTTTACATCAGTCTGCTATTGTTATTTAATTTTAGTTGCCAGGCCAGCATGCCACTCGTGCCAGCCTGTGTAAGGGCCTAAGGGAACATTAGTGTAAATTTTCTAAAAAAAAACTTTTACATCAGTCTGCTATTGTTATTTAATTTTAGTTGCCAGGCCAGCGTGCCACTAGTGCCAGCCTGTGTAAGGGCCTAAGGGAACATTATTGTAAATTTTTTTAAAAAAAACTTTTACATCAGTCTGCTATTGTTATTTAATTTTAGTTGCCAGGCCAGCATGCCACTAGTGCCAGCCTGTGTAAGGGCCTAAGGGAACATTAGTGTAAATTTTCTAAAAAAAACCTTTTACATCAGTCTGCTATTGTTATTTAATTTTAGTTGCCAGGCCAGCGTGCCACTAGTGCCAGCCTGTGTAAGGGCCTAAGGGAACATTATTGTAAATTTTTTTTAAAAAAAACTTTTACATCAGTCTGCTATTGTTATTTAATTTTAGTTGCCAGGCCAGCATGCCACTAGTGCCAGCCTGTGTAAGGGCCTAAGGCAACATTAGTGTACATTTTCTAAAAAAAAAACTTTTACATCAGTCTGCTATTGTTATTTAATTTTAGTTGCCAGGCCAGCGTGACTCTAGTGCCAGCCTGTTTAAGGGCCTAAGGGAACATTAGTGTAAATGTTCTAAAAAAAACTTTTACATCAGTCTGCTATTGTTATTTCATTTTAGTTGCCAGGCCAGAGTGCCACTAGTGCCAGCCTGTGTAAAGGGCCTAAGGGAACATTAGTGTAAATTTTCTAAAAAAACCCTTTTACATCAGTCTGGTATTGTTATTTAATTTTAGTTGCCAGGCCAGCATGCCACTAGTGCCAGCCTGTGTGTCAGGCTCCCAGCATATACTGTGCCTACTTCCATCCTCAGTGCCACCACTCCTATCTGGTGTAACATTAGTTTAAATTTTGTAAAAAAAAAAACTTTTACATCAGTTTGCTAGTGTTATTTAATTTTAGTTGCCAGGCCAGCCTGCCACTAGTGCCAGCCTGTGTGTCAGGCTCCCAGCATATACTGTGCCTACTTCCACCATCAGTGCCACCACTCCTATCTGGTGTAACATTAGTTTAAATTTTGTAAAAAAAACCTTTTACATCAGTCTTCTAGTGTTATTTAATTTTAGTTGCCAGGCCAGCCTGCCATTAGTGCCAGCCTGTGTGTCAGGCTGCCAGCATATACTGTGCCTACTTCCATCCTCAGTGCCACCACTCCTATCTGTTGTAACATTAGTGTAACTTTTTTTAAAAAAATTTTTTACATCAGTCTGCTAGTGTTATTTAATTGCAGTTGCCTGTCTGCCAGCGTGTGTGCCAGGCCCACTTGCCAACTAGTGCCACCAATCATATTTGTTATAACAGTATTGTAAATATTTTTAAAAAAACTTTTTTGACTGTGAAACATCAGTCAACTAGTGTAATCTAATTGCAGTTGCCTCCCTCCCAGCGTGTGTGCCAGGCCCACTTGCCAACTAGTGCCACCAATCATATTTGTTATAACAGTAGTGTAAATATTTAAAAAAAAAAAACTTTTTTGACTGTGAAACATCAGTCTGCTAGTGTAATTTAATTGAAGTTGCCTTCCTGCCAGCGTGTTTGCCAGGCCCACTTGCCAACTAGTGCCAACAATCATATTTGTTATAACAGTAGTGTAAATATTTAAAAAAAACAAACTTTTTTGACTGTGAAACATCAGTCTGCTAGTGTAATTTAATTGAAGTTGCCTTCCTGCCAGCGTGTTTGCCAGGCCCACTTGCCAACTAGTGCCAACAATCATATTTGTTATAACAGTAGTGTAAATATTTAATAAAAAACTTTTTTGACTGTGAAACATCAGTCTGCTATTGTAATCTAATTGAAGTTGCCTGCCTGCCAGCGTGTGTGCCAAGCTCCATTTGCCAAGTTAGTGGCACCACTCATATTTGTTGTAACAGTAGTGTAAATATTTAAAACAAAAAAAAAATTTGACTGTGAAACATCAGTCAGCTAGTGCAATCTAATTGCAGTTGCCTGCCAGCGTGTGTGCCAGTCCCACTTGCCAACTAGTGCCACCACTCATATTTGTTATAACAGTAGTGTCAATATTTAATAAAAAAACTTTTTTGTCTGTGAAACATCAGTCTACTATTGTAATCTAATTGAAGTTGCCTGCCTGCCAGCCAGCGTGTGTGCCAGGCCCACTTGCCAAGTTAGTGGCACCACTCATATTTGTTGTAACAGTACTTTTAATATTTAAAAAATAAACATTTTTGACTTTGAAACATCAGTCTGCTTTTTTGTGTCAGGCTCACAGCGTATACTGTGCCCACTTGCCCAGTGCCGCCACTCATATCTTGTTTAATAGTAGTGTAAGTGTACATTTAAAAAAAATAAACTTTTTGGATTGTGAAACATCAGTCTGCTTTTTTGTGTCCGGCTCAAAGCGTATACTGTGCCCACTTGCTCAGTGCCACCACTTATATCTTGTTTAATATTAGTGTAAGTGTACATTAAAAAAAACAAAAAACTTTTTGGATTGTGAAACATCAGTCTGCTTTTTTGTGTCAGGCTCACAGCGTATACTGTGCCCACTTGCCCAGTGCCACCACTCATATCTTGTTTAATAGTAGTGTAAGTGTACATTTAAAAAAAATAAACTTTTTGGATTGTTAAACATCAGTCTTCTTTTTTGTGTCTGGCTCAAAGCGTATACTGTGCCCACTTGCCCAGTGCCACCACTTATATCTTGTTTAATATTAGTGTAAGTGTACATTAAAAAAAAAAACTTTTTGGCTTGTGAAACATCAGTCTGCTTTTTTGTGTCAGGCTCACAGCGTATACTGTGCCCACTTGCCCAGTGCCAACACTCATAATTTGTTTAATAGTAGTGTAAGTGTACATTTTTAAAAAAATGACAGGCAGAGGCAGGCCACCCCGCAGGTGCCGTTGTGGTCGTGGTGCTGTGATTCCCTTAGACCCTACAACTATGCACAGTGTTCAGAGGCCACGTGCCATGGATGCGAAAAGTTCTGAGGAGGACCTAGTTGAATGGCTAACACAGGACACCCAATCTTCTACAGCTTCCGCTCCTAACCTTGACGCACCATCCACCTCCAGCTTAGCTTCGGGCACCTCTCAAGTGACCAGTGCCAATCGCCCGCCTGCCGCCACCACCAACACTAGCACCACAGCTGCTTCACTTGATCTGTCAGAGGAGTTATTGACACATCAGTTGGAAGAAATGAATGATGCGCAACCAACATTGACAGAGGATGTAGATAACAGTGATATGTCTCAGTTAGGCAGCATTACAGACATGGACGTACGGTGTGATGATGATGATGATGTTGTACCCGCTGCTGCTTCCTTTGTTGATTTGTCAGATACAAGTGAAATGGTTGATGATGATGTGTCTGTGGATGTCACGTGGGTGCCCGCTAGAAGAGAAGAAGAAGAGGGGGAAAGTTCAGATGGGGAGACAGAGAGGAGGAGGAGGAGATGAGTTGGAAGCAGGGGGAGGTCGTCGCAAGGAGCTAGTGGCACAGTCAGACAGCATGCATCGGCACCCGGGGTCAGCCAGACAGCACGCCAATCAATGCATGCTGTTGCCACCAACAGAATGCCGTCATCGCAGAGCTCAGCAGTGTGGCATTTTTTTTGTGTGTCTGCCTCTGACAACAGCGATGCCATTTGCAACCTGTGCCAAAAGAAACTGAGTCATGGGAAAAACAACACCCACCTAGGTACAACTGCTTTGCGAAGGCACATGGTCTCACATCACAAACGCCGATGGGAAGAACACAAGAGTAGAAGCAGCACACAAACTCAAAGCCGCCATCCTCCTCCTGGTCCAGCATCGTCAGCCACGTCAACCACTGCTGTCCTCCTTGCCCCCTTTCAACCATCCTCCACTCATTCTCTCTTACGTAGCAGTTCCTGGTCATCTGCCCACAGTCAGGTGTCTGTCAAGGACATGTTTGAGTGTAAGAAGCCAATTTCCCAAAGTCACCCACTTGCCCGGCGTTTGACAGTTGGCTTGTCTGAACTCTTAGCCTGCCAGCTTTTACCATACAAGCTGGTGGAGTCTGAGGCGTTCAAAAAATTTGTTGCTATTGGGACACCGCAGTGGAAGGTACCCAGCCGAAATTTCTTTTCACAAAAGGCAATCCCCAACCTGTACTCGATTGTGCAAAAGGAAGTAATGGCATGTCTGGCACACAGAGTTGGGGCAAGGGTCCATCTGACCACTGATAGCTGGTCTGCAAAGCATGGTCAGGGCAGGTATATCACCTACACTGAGCATTGGGTAAACCTGCTGACGGCTAGCAAGCATGGAATGCGTGGCTCCGCAGAGGAGTTGGTGACACCGCCACGACTTGCAGGCAGGCCTGCTGCTACCTCCTCTACTCCTCCTACTCCATCCTCTTCCATAACCTCTTCCTTGGCTGAGTCCTCTTCTGCTGCTGCGTCTTGCTCCACATCAACGGCACCCCCTCAGCTCCCCAGGTACTATTCAACATCCCGGATACGGCAGTGTCACGCCGTCTTGGGGTTGACTTGCCTGAAAGCCGAGAGTCACACCGCACCAGCACTCCTGTCCACCCTGAACGCACAGGTGGATCAGTGGCTGACTCCGCACCAACTGGAGATTGGCAAAGTTGTTTCTGACAACGGAAGTAATTTGGTGGCGGCATTGAAATTGGGCTAGTTGACACCTGTGTCGTGCATGGCACATGTGTGTAATTTGATTGTACAACAATTTTTGCATAAGTACCCAGGCTTATAGGATGTCCTGAAGCAGGCCAGGAAGGTGTGTGGCCATTTCAGGCGTTCCTACACAGTCATGGCGCACTTGTCAGATATCCAGCGGCAAAACAACCTGCCAGTGAGGCGCTTGATTTGCGACAGCCGACGCGGTGGAATTCAACACTCCTAATGTTCGACTGCCTGCTCCAACAAGAAAAAGCTGTTAATGAGTATTTGTATGACCGGGGTGCTAGGACAGCCTCTGGGGAGCTGGGGATTATTTTGCCACGTTACTGGACATTCATGCGCAATGCCTGTAGGCTCATGCGTCCTTTTGAGGAGGTGACAAACCTAGTCAGTCTCACCGAAGGCACCATCAGCGACATCGTACCATTTGTTTTCTTCCTGGAGCGTGCCCTGCGAATAGTGCTGGATTAGGCCGTAGATGAGCGTGAAGAGGAAGAGGAAGAGTTGTGGTCTCCATCACCACCAGAAAGAGCCTTATCAGCATCGCTTGCTGGACCAGCGGCAATGCTGGAAGAGGATTGTGAGGAAGAGGAGTCAGAGGAGGAATGTGGCTTTGAGGAGGAGGAGGAAGACCGAGCACAACAGGCATCCCAGGGTGCTCGTTGTTGTCACCTATCTGGTTCACGTGGTGTTGTACGTGGCTGGGGGGAAGAAGATAACTTCAGTGAGATCAGTGAGGACGAGGAACGGACATGATTAGCTCAGCATCCAACCTTGTGCAAATGATGTCTTTCATGCTGTCGTGCCTGTTGAGGGACCCTCATATAAAAAAGCTGAAGGAGAACGACCTGTACTGGGTGTCCACGCTACTAGACCCCCGGTATAAGCATAAAGTGACTGAAATGTTACCGAATTCCCGCAAGTCGGAAAGGATGGAGCAGTTCAAAAGTAAATTAAAAAGTATGCTTTACACAGCATATAAGGGTGATGTCACAGCACAACGGGAATCTAACAGGGGAAGAGATGAAAGTAATCCTCCTCCTCCCACGACCACGCCGGCAAGGACAGGATGCTTTTCAGACTTGTTGTTGATGGAGGACATGCGGACCTTTTTAACTCCTATGCAAAGTCACAGCCCTTCGGGATCCAGCCTCAGAGAAAGACTCAGCCGACAGGTAGCCGACAGGTAGCAGACTACCTCGCATTAACTGCGGATCACTCTGAGGAGCGATGGACCCCTTGACTACATGGTGTGCAGGCTTGACCTGTGGCCTGAGCTATCCCAATTTGCAATCAAACTTCTGGCCTGCCCCGCTTCAAGTGTCCTGTCAGAAAGGACCTTCAGTGCAGCAGGAGGTATTGTAACTGAGAAGAGAAGTTGTCTAGGTCAAAAAAGTCTTGATTATCTCACCTTTATTAAAATGAATGAGGGATGGATCCCAAAGGGACTGACATTGTGCGATACATTAGAGTAAAAAAGGCCTGATGAGATGACGAGCTGCCTTGGGCTACAAATGGTACACACGCTGCTGTATTTTATCTTCGAATGCCGGATGACTTGCGTGACTTATCTGCCAACAACTAGGGTTCAAGCCGCAATGTTTTAGGGCACTTTCTAACTGTCAAACAAACATAAATTTTTCAGGTCGCTGCTACAGCAGTGGCTGCAACAATACCTAATTTTTCCGGCATTTGTACATGCCTAATTTTTCTGGCCTCTGGTGCTGCACTGTGGCTACAAAACCCAAACCAAAAAAAAGTGACAGTGATTAAACTGTTAAGAATAGTACTACTTAACAAACCACTCATATCTGGTGGCACAGTAGATTGCATGTGCAGTGCCCCAAATTTGAAGTAGGAGGACCACCCAAGCATCTTTTTCCATCTCCCGGTTCTTAAAAATTATCTCCGGGTTCCTAAAATCGATGCCATACCTGTACTCGATTGTGCAAAAGGATGGCATATGTGGTATTTCATGCTGTTGTGCCTGTTGAGGGTCGTGGACCATCGTATAAAAAGGCTGAAGGAGAACGACCTGTACTTGGTGTCAAAGAATCTTTTTCCATCTCCCGGTTCCTTCCTAAAAATTGTCTCCGGGTTCCTAAAATCGATGCCATACCTGTACTCGATTGTGCAAAAGGATGGCATATGTGGTGGTATTTCATACTGTTGTGCCTGTTGAGGGCCGGGGACCCTCGTATAAAAAGGCTGAAGGAGAACGACCTGTACTGGGTGTCCAAGCATGTTTTTTGTTCAAATTCCCGGTTCCTAAAAATTATCTTCGGGTTCCTAAAATCGATGCCATACCTGTACTCTATTGTGCAAAAGGATGGCATATGTGGTATTTCATGCTGTTGTGCCTGTTGAGGGTCATGGACCATCGTATAAAAAGGCTGAAGGAGAACGATCTGTACTGGGTGTCCAAGCAAGTTTTTTGTTAAATTTCCCAGTTCCTAAAAATTATCTCTGGGTTCCTAAAATCAATGCCATACCTGTACTCGATTTTGCAAAAGGATGGCATATGTGGTGGTATTTCATACTGTTGTGCCTGTTGAGGGTCGGGGACCCTCGTATAAAAAGGCTGAAGGAGAACGACCTGTACTGGGTGTCCAAGCATGTTTTTTGTTCAATTTCCCGGTTCCTAAAAATTATCTCCGGGTTCCTAAAATCGATGCCATACCTGTACTCTATTGTGCAAAAGGATGGCATATGTGGTATTTCATGCTGTTGTGCCTGTGGAGGGTCGTGGGCCATCGTATAAAAAGGCTGAAGGAGAACGACCTGTACTGGGTGTCCAAGCAAGTTTTTTGTTAAATTTCCCAGTTCCTAAAAATTATCTCCGGGTTCCTAAAATCAATGCCATACCTGTACTCTATTGTGCAAAAGAATGGCATATGTGGTATTTCATGCTGTTGTGCCTGTTGAGGGTCATGGACCATCGTATAAAAAGGCTGAAGGAGAACAACCTGTACTGGGTGTCCAAGCATGTTTTTTGTTCAATTTCCCGGTTCCTAAAAATTATCTCCGGGTTCCTAAAATTGATGCCATACCTGTACTCTATTGTGCAAAAGGATGGCATATGTGGTATTTCATGCTGTTGTGCCTGTTGAGGGTTGTGGACCATTGTATAAAAAGGATGAAGGCGAATGACCTGTACTGGGTGTCCAAGCATGTTTTATGTTCAATTTCCCGGTTCCTAAAAATTATCTCCGGGTTCCTAAAATCGATGCCATACATGTACTCTATTGTGCAAAAGGATGGCATATGTGGTATTTCATGCTGTTGTGCCTGTTGAGGGTCGTGGACCATCATATAAAAAGGCTGAAGGAGATCGACCTGTACTGGGTGTCCAAGCATGTTTTTTTGTTCAATTTCCCGGTTCCTAAAATTTTTCTCCAGGTTCCTAAAATCGATGCCATACCTGTACTCTATTGTGCAAAAGGATGGCATATGTTGTATTTCATGCTGTTGTGCCTGTTGAGGGTCGGGGACCCTCGTATAAAAAGGCTGAAGGAGAATGACCTGTACTGGGTATCCAAGCATGTTTTTTGTTCAATTTCCCGGTTCCTAAAAATTATCTCCGGGTTCCTAAAATCAATGCCATACCTGTACTCTATTGTGCAAAAGGATGGCTTATGTGGTATTTCATGCTGTTGTGCCTGTTGAGGGTCGTGGACCATCGTATAAAAAGGCTGATGGAGAACAACCTGTACTGGGTGTCAAAGCATCTTTTTCCATCTCCCGGTTCCTAAAAATGATCTCCGGGTTCCTAAAATCGATGCCATACCTGTACTGGATTGTGCAAAAGGATGGCATATGTGGTGTTTCATGCTCTTGTTTCTGTTGAGGGTCGGGACCCTCGTATAAAAAGGCTGAAAGAGAACGACCTGTACTGGGTGTCCAAGCATCTTTTCCATCTCCCGGTTCCTAAAAATTATCTCTGGGTTCCTAAAATTGATGCCATACCTGTACTCTATTGTGCAAAAGGATGGAATATGTGGTATTTCATGCTGTTGTGCCTGTTGAGGGTCGTAGAACATCGTATAAAAAGGCTGAAGGAGAATGACCTGTACTGGGTGTCCAAGCATGTTTTTTGTTAAATTTCCCAGTTCCTAAAAATGATCTCCGGGTTCCTAAAATCGATGCCATACCTGTACTCTATTGTGCAAAAGGATGGCATATGTGGTATTTCATGCTGTTGTGCCTGTTGAGGGTTGTGGACCATCGTATAAAAAGGCTGAAGGAGAACGACTGGTATTGGGTGTCCAAGCATGTTTTTTGTTCAATTTCCCGGTTCCTAAAAATTATCTCTGGGTTCCTAAAATAGATGCCATACCTGTACTCTATTGTGCAAAAGGATGGCATATGTGGTATTTCATGCTGTTGTGCCTGTTGAGGGTCGTGGATCATTGTATAAAAAGGCTGAAGGAGAACGACCTGTACTGGGTGTCCAAGCCTGTTTTTTGTTCAATTTCCCGGTTCCTAAAAATTATCTCCGGGTTCCTAAAATCGATGCCATACCTGTACTCTATTGTGTGAAAGGATGGCATATGTGGTATTTCATGCTGTTGTGCCTGTTGAGGGTCGTGGACCAACATATAAAAAGGCTGAAGGAGAATGACCTGTACTGGTTGTCCAAGCATGTTTTTTGTTCAATTTCCTGGTTCCTAAAAATTATCTCCGGGTTCCTAAAATCGATGCCATACCTGTACTCTATTTTGCAAAAGGATGGCATATGTGGTATTTCATTCTGTTGTGCCTGTTGAGGGTCGGGGACCCTCGTATAAAAAGGCTGAAGGAGATCGACCTGTACTGGGTGTCCAAGCATGTTTTTTGTTCAATTTCCCGGTTCCTAAAAATTATCTCCGGGTTCCTAAAATCGATGCCATACCTGTACTCTATTGTGCAAAAGGATGGCTTATGTGGTATTTCATGCTGTTGTGCCTGTTGAGGGTCGTGGACCATCGTATAAAAAGGCTGAAGGAGAATGACCTGTACTGGGTGTCAAAGCATCTTTTTCCATCTCCCGGTTCCTTCCTAAAAATTTCCAACGGGTTCCTAAAATCGATGCCATACCTGTACTTGATTGTGCAAAAGGATGGCATATGTGGTGGTATTTCATGCTGTTGTGCCTGTTGAGGGTCGGGGACCCTCGTATAAAAAGGCTGAAGGAGAACGACCTGTACTGGGTGTCCAAGCATGTTTTTTGTTCAATTTCCCGGTTCCTAAAAATTATCTCCGGGTTCCTAAAATCGATGCCATATCTGTATTCTATTGTGCAAAAGGATGGCATATGTTTTGTTTCATGCTGTTGTTTCTGTTAAGGGTCGGGGACCCTCGTATAAAAAGGCTGAAGGAGAACGACCTGTAATGGGTGTCCAAGCAACTTATTCCATCTCCCGGTTCCTAAAAATTATCTCCGGGTTCCTAAAATTGATGCCATACCTGTACTCTATTGTGCAAAAGGATGGCATATGTGGTGTTTCATGCTGTTGTTTCTGTTGAGGGTCGGGGACCCTCGTATAAAAATGCTGAAGGAGAACGACCTGTACTGGGTGTCAAAGCATCTTTTTCCATCTCCCGGTTCCTTCCTAAAAATTGTCTCCGGGTTCCTAAAATCTATGCCATACCTGTACTCTATTGTACAAAAGGATGGCTTACGTGGTATTTCATGCTGTTGTGCCTGTTGAGGGTCGTGGACCATCGTATAAAAAGGCTGATGGAGAACGACCTGTACTGGGTGTCAAAGCATCTTTTTCCATCTCCCGGTTCCTAAAAATTATCTCTGGGTTCCAAAAATCGATGCCATACCTGTACTGGATTGTGCAAAAGGATGGCATATGTGGTGTTTCATGCTCTTGTTTCTGTTGAGGGTCGGGGACCCTCGTATAAAAAGGCTGAAGGAGAACGACCTGTACTGGGTGTCAAAGCATCTTTTTCCATCTCCCGGTTCCTTCCTAAAAATTGTCTCCGGGTTCCTAAAATCTATGCCATACCTGTACTCGATTGTGCAAAAGGATGGCATATGTGGTGGTATTTCATGCTGTTGTGCCTGTTGAGGGTCGGGGACCCTCGTATAAAAAGGCTGAAGGAGAACGACCTGTACTGGGTGTCAAAGCATGTTTTTTGTTCAATTTCCCGGTTCCTAAAAATTATCTCCGGGTTCCTAAAATCGATGCCATATCTGTACTCTATTGTGCAAAAGGATGGCATATGTGGTGTTTCATGCTGTTGTTTCTGTTGAGGGTCGGGGACACCCGTATAAAAAGGCTGAAGGAGAACGACCAGTACTGGGTGTCCAAGCATCTTTTTCCATCTCCCGGTTCCTAAAAATTATCTCCGGGTTCCTAAAATCGATGCCATACCTGTACTGGATTGTGCAAAAGGATGGCATATGTGGTGTTTCATGCTGTTGTTTCTGTTGAGGGTCGGGGACCCTCGTATTAAAAGGCTGAAGGAGAACGACCTGTACTGGGTGTCCAAGCATCTTTTTCCATCTCCCGTTTCCTAAAAATGATCTCCGGGTTCCTAAAATCGATGCCATACCTGTACTCTATTGTGCAAAGGGATGGCATATGTGGTATTTCATGCTGTTGTTTCTGTTGAGGGTCAGGGACCCTCGTATAAAAAGGCTGAAGGAGAACGACCTGTACTGGGTGTCCAAGCATCTTTTTCCATCTCCCGGTTCCTAAAAATTATCTCTGGGTTCCTAAAATTGATGTCATACCTGTACTCTATTGTGCAAAAGGATGGAATATGTGGTATTTCATGCTGTTGTGCCTGTTGTGGGTCGTAGAACATCGTATAAAAAGGCTGAAGGAGAACGACCTGTACTGGGTGTCCAAGCATGTTTTTTGTTAAATTTCCCAGTTCCTAAAAATGATCTCCGGGTTCCTAAAATCGATGCCATACCTGTACTCTATTGTGCAAAAGGATGGCATATGTGGTATTTCATGCTGTTGTGCCTGTTGAGGGTCGTGGACCATCGTATAAAAAGGCTGAAGGAGAACGACTGGTATTGGGTGTCCAAGCATGTTTTTTGTTCAATTTCCCGGTTCCTAAAAATTATCTCTGGGTTCCTAAAATAGATGCCATACCTGTACTCTATTGTGCAAAAGGATGGCATATGTGGTATTTCATGCTGTTGTGCCTGTTGAGGGTCGTGGACCATTGTATAAAAAGGCTGAAGGAGAACGACCTGTACTGGGTGTCCAAGCCTGTTTTTTGTTCAATTTCCCGGTTCCTAAAAATTATCTCCGGGTTCCTAAAATCGATGCCATACTTGTACTCTATTGTGTGAAAGGATGGCATATGTGGTATTTCATGCTGTTGTGCCTGTTGAGGGTCGTGGACCAACATATAAAAAGGCTGAAGGAGAATGACCTGTACTGGGTGTCCAAGCATGTTTTTTGTTCAATTTCCTGGTTCCTAAAAATTATCTCTGGGTTCCTAAAATCAATGCCATACCTGTACTCTATTTTGCAAAAGGATGGCATATGTGGTATTTCATTCTGTTGTGCCTGTTGAGGGTCGGGGACCCTCGTATAAAAAGGCTGAAGGAGATCGACCTGTACTGGGTGTCCAAGCATGTTTTTTGTTCAATTTCCCGGTTCCTAAAAATTATCTCCGGGTTCCTAAAATCGATGCCATACCTGTACTCTATTGTGCAAAAGGATGGCTTATGTGGTATTTCATGCTGTTGTGCCTGTTGAGGGTCGTGGACCATCGTATAAAAAGGCTGAAGGAGAATGACCTGTACTGGGTGTCAAAGCATCTTTTTCCATCTCCCGGTTCCTTCCTAAAAATTTCCAACGGGTTCCTAAAATCGATGCCATACCTGTACTTGATTGTGCAAAAGGATGGCATATGTGGTGGTATTTCATGCTGTTGTGCCTGTTGAGGGTCGGGGACCCTCGTATAAAAAGGCTGAAGGAGAACGACCTGTACTGGGTGTCCAAGCATGTTTTTTGTTCAATTTCCCGGTTCCTAAAAATTATCTCCGGGTTCCTAAAATCGATGCCATATCTGTATTCTATTGTGCAAAAGGATGGCATATGTTTTGTTTCATGCTGTTGTTTCTGTTAAGGGTCGGGGACCCTCGTATAAAAAGGCTGAAGGAGAACGACCTGTAATGGGTGTCCAAGCAACTTATTCCATCTCCCGGTTCCTAAAAATTATCTCCGGGTTCCTAAAATTGATGCCATACCTGTACTCTATTGTGCAAAAGGATGGCATATGTGGTGTTTCATGCTGTTGTTTCTGTTGAGGGTCGGGGACCCTCGTATAAAAATGCTGAAGGAGAACGACCTGTACTGGGTGTCAAAGCATCTTTTTCCATCTCCCGGTTCCTTCCTAAAAATTGTCTCCGGGTTCCTAAAATCTATGCCATACCTGTACTCTATTGTACAAAAGGATGGCTTATGTGGTATTTCATGCTGTTGTGCCTGTTGAGGGTCGTGGACCATCGTATAAAAAGGCTGATGGAGAACGACCTGTACTGGGTGTCAAAGCATCTTTTTCCATCTCCCGGTTCCTAAAAATTATCTCCGGGTTCCAAAAATCGATGCCATACCTGTACTGGATTATGCAAAAGGATGGCATATGTGGTGTTTCATGCTCTTGTTTCTGTTGAGGGTCGGGGACCCTCGTATAAAAAGGCTGAAGGAGAACGACCTGTACTGGGTGTCAAAGCATCTTTTTCCATCTCCCGGTTCCTTCCTAAAAATTGTCTCCGGGTTCCTAAAATCTATGCCATACCTGTACTTGATTGTGCAAAAGGATGGCATATGTGGTGGTATTTCATGCTGTTGTGCCTGTTGAGGGTCGGGGACCCTCGTATAAAAAGGCTGAAGGAGAACGACCTGTACTGGGTGTCAAAGCATGTTTTTTGTTCAATTTCCCGGTTCCTAAAAATTATCTCTGGGTTCCTAAAATCGATGCCATATCTGTACTCTATTGTGCAAAAGGATGGCATATGTGGTGTTTCATGTTGTTGTTTCTGTTGAGAGTCGGGGACACCCGTATAAAAAGGCTGAAGGAGAACGACCAGTACTGGGTGTCCAAGCATCTTTTTCCATCTCCCGGTTCCTAAAAATTATCTCCGGGTTCCTAAAATCGATGCCATACCTGTACTGGATTGTGCAAAAGGATGGCATATGTGGTGTTTCATGCTGTTGTTTCTGTTGAGGGTCGGGGACCCTCGTATTAAAAGGCTGAAGGAGAACGACCTGTACTGGGTGTCCAAGCATCTTTTTCCATCTCCCGTTTCCTAAAAATGATCTCCGGGTTCCTAAAATCGATGCCATACCTGTACTCTATTGTGCAAAGGGATGGCATATGTGGTATTTCATGCTGTTGTTTCTGTTGAGGGTCAGGGACCCTCGTATAAAAAGGCTGAAGGAGAACGACCTGTACTGGGTGTCCTAGCATCTTTTTCCATCTCCCGGTTCCTAAAAATTATCTCTGGGTTCCTAATATTGATGCCATACCTGTACTCTATTGTGCAAAAGGATGGAATATGTGGTATTTCATGCTGTTGTGCCTGTTGAGGGTCGTAGAACATCGTATAAAAAGGCTGAAGGAGAACGACCTGTACTGGGTGTCCAAGCATGTTTTTTGTTAAATTTCCCAGTTCCTAAAAATGATCTCCGGGTTCCTAAAATCGATGCCATACCTGTACTCTATTGTGCAAAAGGATGGCATATGTGGTATTTCATGCTGTTGTGCCTGTTGAGGGTCGTGGACCATCGTATAAAAAGGCTGAAGGAGAACGACTGGTATTGGGTGTCCAAGCATGTTTTTTGTTCAATTTCCCGGTTCCTAAAAATTATCTCTGGGTTCCTAAAATAGATGCCATACCTGTACTCTATTGTGCAAAAGGATGGCATATGTGGTATTTCATGTTGTTGTGCCTGTTGAGGGTCGTGGACCATTGTATAAAAAGGCTGAAGGAGAACGACCTGTACTGGGTGTCCAAGCCTGTTTTTTGTTCAATTTCCCGGTTCCTAAAAATTATCTCCGGGTTCCTAAAATCGATGCCATACCTGTACTCTATTGTGTGAAAGGATGGCATATGTGGTATTTCATGCTGTTGTGCCTGTTGAGGGTCGTGGACCAACATATAAAAAGGCTAAAGGAGAATGACCTGTACTGGGTGTCCAAGCATGTTTTTTGTTCAATTTCCTGGTTCCTAAAAATTATCTCCGGGTTCCTAAAATCGATGCCATACCTGTACTCTATTTTGCAAAAGGATGGCATATGTGGTATTTCATGCTGTTGTGCCTGTTGAGGGTCGGGGACCCTCGTATAAAAAGGCTGAAGGAGATCGACCTGTACTGGGTGTCCAAGCATGTTTTTTGTTCAATTTCCCGGTTCCTAAAAATTATCTCCGGGTTCCTAAAATCGATGCCATACCTGTACTCTATTGTGCAAAAGGATGGCTTATGTGGTATTTCATGCTGTTGTGCCTGTTGAGGGTCGTGGACCATCGTATAAAAAGGCTGAAGGAGAATGACCTGTACTGGGTGTCAAAGCATCTTTTTCCATCTCCCGGTTCCTTCCTAAAAATTTCCAATGGGTTCCTAAAATCGATGCCATACCTGTACTTGATTGTGCAAAAGGATGGCATATGTGGTGGTATTTCATGCTGTTGTGCCTGTTGAGGGTCGGGGACCCTCGTATAAAAAGGCTGAAGGAGAACGACCTGTACTGGGTGTCCAAGCATGTTTTTTGTTCAATTTCCCGGTTCCTAAAAATTATCTCCGGGTTCCTAAAATCGATGCCATATCTGTATTCTATTGTGCAAAAGGATGGCATATGTTTTGTTTCATGCTGTTGTTTCTGTTAAGGGTCGGGGACCCTCGTATAAAAAGGCTGAAGGAGAACGACCTGTAATGGGTGTCCAAGCAACTTATTCCATCTCCCGGTTCCTAAAAATTATCTCCGGGTTCCTAAAATTGATGCCATACCTGTACTCTATTGTGCAAAAGGATGGCATATGTGGTGTTTCATGCTGTTGTTTCTGTTGAGGGTCGGGGACACCCGTATAAAAAGGCTGAAGGAGAATTACCAGTACTGGGTGTCCAAGCATCTTTTTCCATCTCCCGGTTCCTAAAAATTATCTCCGGATTCCTAAAATCGATGCCATACCTGTACTGGATTGTGCAAAAGGATGGCATATGTGGTGTTTCATGCTGTTGTTTCTGTTGAGGGTCGGGGACCCTCGTATAAAAATGCTGAAGGAGAACGACCTATACTGGGTGTCAAAGCATCTTTTTCCATCTCCCGGTTCCTTCCTAAAAATTGTCTCCGGGTTCCTAAAATCTATGCCATACCTGTACTCTATTGTACAAAAGGATGGCTTATGTGGTATTTCATGGTGTTGTACCTGTTGAGGGTCGTGGACCATCGTATAAAAAGGCTGATGGAGAACGACCTGTACTGGGTGTCAAAGCATCTTTTTCCATCTCCCGGTTCCTAAAAATTATCTCCGGGTTCCAAAAATCGATGCCATACCTGTACTGGATTGTGCAAAAGGATGGCATATGTGGTGTTTCATGCTCTTGTTTCTGTTGAGGGTCGGGGACCCTCGTATAAAAAGGCTGAAGGAGAACGACCTGTACTGGGTGTCAAAGCATCTTTTTCCATCTCCCGGTTCCTTCCTAAAAATTGTCTCCGGGTTCCTAAAATCTATGCCATACCTGTACTCGATTGTGCAAAAGGATGGCATATGTGGTGGTATTTCATGCTGTTGTGCCTGTTGAGGGTCGGGGACCCTCGTATAAAAAGGCTGAAGGAGAACGGCCTGTACTGGGTGTCAAAGCATGTTTTTTGTTCAATTTCCCGGTTCCTAAAAATTATCTCAGGGTTCCTAAAATCGATGCCATATCTGTACTCTATTGTGCAAAAGGATGGCATATGTGGTGTTTCATGCTGTTGTTTCTGTTGAGGGTCGGGGACACGCGTATAAAAAGGCTGAAGGAGAACGACCAGTACTGGGTGTCCAAGCATCTTTTTCCATCTCCCGGTTCCTAAAAATTATCTCCGGGTTCCTAAAATCGATGCCATACCTGTACTGGATTGTGCAAAAGGATGGCATATGTGGTGTTTCATGCTGTTGTTTCTGTTGAGGGTCGGGGACCCTCGTATTAAAAGGCTGAAGGAGAACGACCTGTACTGGGTGTCCAAGCATCTTTTTCCATCTCCCGTTTCCTAAAAATGATCTCCGGGTTCCTAAAATCGATGCCATACCTGTACTCTATTGTGCAAAGGGATGGCATATGTGGTATTTCATGCTGTTGTTTCTGTTGAGGGTCAGGGACCCTCGTATAAAAAGGCTGAAGGAGAACGACCTGTACTGGGTGTCCAAGCATCTTTTTCCATCTCCCGGTTCCTAAAAATTATCTCCGGGTTCCTAAAATCGATGCTATACCTGTACTCTATTGTGCAAAAGGATGGCATATATGGTATTTCATGCTGTTGTGCCTGTTGAGGGTTGGGGACTCAAGTATAAAAAGGCTGAAGGAGAACGACCTGTACTGGGTGTCCAAACATCTTTTTCCATCTCCCAGATGTAGTGGGGTGTAGGGGGTCTCCCTTCCTCTGTCCAAACCCAGGGGTGGACACCGGATAGTGGGACCAGAGATATAGTTGCTGAGACCGGGGTCAAGCCAGCGGGAATATCTCCCCCAGCTGGGCTGGTCTCAGTGGACTCGTAGTCAGGTAGCGTCCTCTCTGCCCTGCAGCTCTTTATTGGCAGGTATCATCCCCTCTGCCTGTCTGCTTCTAGGCAGGAATAAATCCCCCTGCCAGGCTGCTTCTTGGCAGGAATAGCTCCCTATGCCTCCAAATAGTGGGACCAGGGCTATCGTGGCTGAGACCAGGGTCAAGCCAGCGGCTGCATCTCCCCCAGCTTGGCTGGTCTCAGTGGGCTCCCAGGCAGGAAGTGTCCCCTCTGCCTGTCTGCTTCTAGGCAGGAATAGATCCCTCTGCCTCACTGCACACTTCCAGCAGGTAGCATGTCCTCTGGTTTCTTATAGGCAGGAATCGATCCCTCTGCCTTGCTGCTCCTTTCAGGCAGGCCAGCTCTTTGCATACAGGCCCACAGACTCTGTAACAGAATGCAGGGTCAGAACCTCAAAACTGGTATACCTGAAAGAATCAGACAGCACAAAAAGGCAATCCCGGACCCCAACCTGTACTCGATTGTGCAAAAGGAAGTAACCTTACCATGGGTCACAGACCGCATGTTTTATTGTTATACTCTGTCAGGGAAATTATATAACTATCAATTGTATCAATCAAATATATATTGCATCTATTGATCTCTGTAATTCGTATCGATCAAACGTATATTGCATCTATTGATCTCTGTAATTCGTATCGATCAAATGTATATTGCATCTTTTGATCTATGTTATTCGTACCTATCAAATGTATATTGCATCTTTTGATCTGCCTTACTGCTCCTTTCAGGCAGGCCAGCTCTTTGCATAGAGGCCCACAGACTCTGTAACAGTTCTCTCTTGCAGGGAGAGGTGCAGCAAGAATGCAGGGTCAGAACCTCAAAACTGGTATACTTGATTGTGCAAAAGGAAGTAACCTTACCATGGGTCACAGAACGCATGTTTTATTGTTATACTCTGTCAGGGAAATTATATAACTATCAATTGTATCAATCAAATATATATTGCATCTATTGATCTCTGTTATTCGTATCGATCAAATGTATATTGCATCTATTGATCTCTGTAATTCGTATCGATCAAATGTATATTGCATCTTTTGATCTATGTTATTCATTCCTATCAAATGCATATTGCATCTTTTGATCTGCCTTACTGTTCCTTTCAGGCAGGCCAGCTCTTTGCATAGAGGCCCACAGACTCTGTAACAGTTCTCTCTTGCAGGGAGAGGTGCAGCAAGAATGCAGGGTCAGAACCTCAAAACTGGTATACTTGATTGTGCAAAAGGAAGTAACCTTACCATGGGTCCCAAACACATGTTTTATTGTTATACTCTGTCAGGGAAATTATATAACTATCAATCGTATCAATCAAATGTATATTGCATCTATTGATCTCTGTAATTCGTATCGATCAAATGTATATTGCATCTTTTGATCTATGTAATTCATACCTATCAAATGTATATTGCATCTTTTGATCTGTCTTGCTGCTCCTTTCAGGCAGGCCAGCTCTTTGCATAGAGGCCCACAGACTCTGTAACAGATCTCTCTTGCAGGGAGAGGTGCAGCCAGGGTCAGAACCTCTGCAACTGGTATACTCGATTGTGCAAAAGGAAGTAACCTTACCATGGGTCTCAGAACGCACGTCTTTGTAATTCTCTGTCTGGGAAATTATATATCTTTCAAATTAGCTATTTATCTATCAAATCCATCTAACTATCAATCGTATCTATCAAATGTATATTGCATCTATTGATCTATGCAATTCGTATCTATCAAATGTATATTGCATCTATTGATCTATGCAATTCGTATCTATCAAATGTATATTTCATCTATTGATCTATGTAATTCATATCTATCAAATGTATATTGCATCTTTTGATCTATGTAATTCGTATCTATCAAATGTATATTGCATCTTTTGATCTATGTAATTCGTATCTATCAAATGTAAATTGCATCTTTTGATCTATGTAATTCGTATCTATCAAATGTATATTGATTCTTTTGATCTATGTAATTGGTATCTATCAAATGTATATTGCATCTATTGATCTATGTAATCTATGTATCTATCTATCAAATCTATCGATCTCGTGGTTGTGCAAATGAACTGTTTGCGGTTGTTTGCGGTGTGTTAAACGGGGAGTTTGGTCTGTCACTGTGAAGCGGGCGTAACCCTTACACTACCTGATTGATACAACATCATATCTGATGTTTTAAAGCACGTTGTTCCAAACAATTTAGGAATGTTATGTGATTTATGCCCTTTATGGATTAAAACCAAACTCTGCATCAACTATGTAATTTTCCGTGGGAGTTTTGCCATGGATCCCCTTCCGGCATGCCACAGTCCAGGTGTTAGTCCCCTTGAAACAACTATTCCATCACTATTGTGGCCAGAAAGAGTCCCTGTGGGTTTTAAAATTCGCCTGCCCATTGAAGTCAATGGCGGTTCGCCCGGTTCGCCCATTCGCGAACAGTTGCGGAAGTTCGAGTCCGCCGTTCGCGAACGGAAAATTTTAAGTTTGCGACATCACTAGTTGCCTCACTAGTTGCCACATTTTCCCATAGGGAGACTAAATACATACAGAGAGAACTGCACTCACAGGAATGAAAAACTGGCTCAATAGCATTGTTAGCCTGTTCTATGGTGATTTACCACCTGGGTGCAGCTTTTTAGCCCAATAATGCTTTTCACAGAGTTGAACTTTCCTGTAGTATATCATTCTGATCCCGCCTAATATGGTCAATTCAGCACCGAAATAACAGGCAATTCCTCTCTCAACAAGGAACACAGCAACCCCAGACAATCGTTTTGGCTTTCAATGGGCCTCGTCAGTGAGGTGTAGCTATATTCCTCTAAGCACACTGAGCAAGGAGTCCATGTCTGGTTGCCCCTTTTTCCCCTAGGGAGACTAAATACATACAAAGAGAAGTGCACTCACAGGAATGAACAACTGGCTCAATATCATTGTTAGCCTGTTCTTTGGTGATTTACCACCTGGGTGCAGCTTTTTAGCCCCGAAATGCTTTTCAAAGAGTAGAACTTTCCTGTAGTATATCAGTCTGCTCCCGCCTATTACAGTCAGTTCAGCGCCAAAATACCAGGCAATTCCTCTCTGAACAAAGAACACAGCAACCCCAGACGATCATTTTGGCCTTCATTGGGCCTCATCAGTGAGGTGTAGCCATATTCCTCTAAGCACACTAAGCAAGGAAACCACGTCTGGTTGCCCCTTTTTCCCAAAGGGAGACTAAATATATAAAGAGAGAAGTGCACTCACAGGAATGAAAAACTGGCTCAATACCATTGTTAGCCTTTTCTATGGTGATTTACCACCTGGGTGTAGCTTTTTAGCCTAATAATGTAATGTAGTACATCAGTCTGATCCCGCCTATTATGGTCAGTCCAGTGCCGAAATACCAGGCAATTCCTTTATGAGCAAGGAACACAGCAAAAATGTTGTTACTTCAAGAATATTTAGATATGCATCACGTGCACATGCACAGTAAACTGAAAACACTGATAGTTTTTACTGAAAACTGTTTTTTGCATATGGAAGTATTTTGCAAAAAATGCTTCTATTCAAAACTGAAATGCAATGATTTACATTTTAATTTTGGCTGGAATGTGGCTTTACACATGAAATAATGCATACTGACAGCAAATTTACTTCATACTGCTGTGTCAAACTGTTTTATAATGGAAGCACAGCATATAAGCCTATGGGAAGATTATACTGCTCTAAGCACACATAGGTTTTGCAAACACAAAATCCAGTGTAGTTAACACTTTCACTACACAATGAGGCATATTTATCAATGGGCTAGCGGACATGATACGAAGTAGTGCATCATGTCCGCCGCACATTGATAAATGCTGACAGCATACGCTGTCGGCATTTATCATTGCACCAGCAGTTCTTGTGAACTGCTGGTGCAATGCCTCCCCCTGCAGATTTGCGGCCAATCGGTGCTAGCATGGGTTGTCAATCAACCCGATCGTATTTGATCAGGTTGATTTCTGGCCGCTGACTCAGAGCAGGCAGACAAGTTATGGAGCAGCGGTCTTTAGAATATCGCAAACTACCTAATACATCTAATAACCCCTAATCCGCCTACCCCCCACAATTCAATATACCTAAATTACCTATTAACTCCTAAACCGCCAACCCCCACAATGCAAAAAAACTAATTTAACGACTAAGCCCCTAACCTAACACCCCCTAAATTAACCTTAATTAATTAAAATAAAAATAAAAAAAATAACATTACATTAATCTAAAATCACAGAAAATAAAAAAGGCTAACATTACAAAAAATAATAAGCAACACTATCCAAAATAAAACTAAATAAACCTAATCTCTATGAAAATATAAAGCCCCCCCCAAAATAGAAACACCCCCTAATCTAAGAATAAACTAACAATAGCCCTTAAAAGGGCTTTTTGTAGGGAATTGCCCTAAAGAAATCAGCTCTTTTACATTAAAAATAAAGTTACATTAAAAAATAGTCCCCCCTAACAGTAAAACCCCCCCACCCACCAAACCCACCAAAATAAAAGAAACCTAATACTAATAAACCTAAACTACCCATTGTCCCTAAAGGGGCATTTGTATGGGCATTGCCCTTAAAAGGGCATTCCGCTCTTTTTTACGGCCCTAAAAGGTTATTCAGCTTTTTTGCAAATTGCCCAATAAACCCTAATCTAAAAAAACAAAAAAACAAAAAAAATGGTCTTCTTACAGGCTGGTCCATCATCTTCATCCACAGCAAAGGCAGCGCGGAGGTCCGGAGCGGTCTTCCCAGATGTGAGGATCCTTGCCGGTGGTCATCGGCGGTGGCGGCGGTCTTCGGCGAAGGCGTGGAGCTTCCTTTTATGCGATCATCCACCGCACACTGAAGATTGAATTCAAGGTACCCCATATTTATTGGGGTACCTTGCATTCCTATTGGCTGAAATTTTCAAAATCAGCCAATAGGATGAGAGCTACTGAAATCTTATTGGCTGATTTGAACAGCCAATAGGATTCCAGTAGCTCTAATACTATTGGCTGTTTTGAAAAATTCAGCCAATAGGAATGCAAGATACCCCAAATTGATTGCAGTACCTTGCATTCAATATTCAGTATACAACGGACATCAGATGAAGACGAGCCTCCATGCTGCCGAAAACCACCGCCACAGCCAAGGACCACCACCACAGCCGAGGACCGCCGACACCACAACAGATGATCACCACCAAGGATCGCCACATCTAGGAAGACCGCTCCAGACCTCCGCTCCACGCTGCCTTTGATGTGGATGAAGATGATGGACCCTTCTGGAAGAAGACCTTCTCCGCCGGACTTCCGAAACCATGAGTACCTATTTGGGTCTTTAGTGTTAGGTGTTTTTTTTTTGTTTGTTTTTACATTTTCTTTTTTTTTTTTAGATTAGGGTTTATTGGGCAATTTGCAAAAGAGCTGAATGCACATTCATTCATTCATTCATGCACAGGTAGTTTATACATAGTGTTTATTTTCTTGTTATGACTAGCAGGATTAATAACATATTGCTCACTTAGTACAAAACCATCCTGTGAAACATTTAGGATTAACACACTAACCAGCATACAATTCAAATGCTTAATTCAATTATTTTGTTAGACTTCTACTGCTATTTTTTCACATCAAGAAATAATTCATTTTAAATTATTGAACTAAACTCACACTGCCAAAAATGCAATGGTGATACAATTTTCTTTTCAGTGAGGACCAGATTACGAATGGAGCGTTAATTTTTTATTTTTTTTTTAAAATATTTTTTTTATTGAGGTACTGAGCAATAACATAGTAACAGCACACATGTCCAGATACAGAGTATACTTGAAAAGAACATCTTCACGATTCTACTATATAAATGACCACAGGTGTAATAAGTACCAAAAAAGAAAAACTTGGCTTATATAGAATACCACAATAACAAGTTCAACGATGAGGGAGCAAGACTGGTAAGGTGTATATATGTCAGATTTTATTCTGCTTTTCCTAAAAGGCAGAAGAAAGAACAAAAAGAAGTAATGTTGAACCACAACTGCAGCCTAAAAATTAATGTGAATGTAGTAAGGCAGATATCTTGTACATATATATAACAGGGGCGCAACAGTTGTTTAACATGTAAGTAGATATCTGTCTGGCAATTAATATTGGTTTAATTCTGAATCTGCAGCTAAGCAACAAGAATTAAAAGATGCATAGTGCAAGACAATAAACCGTAAATAATAAAGTTATGGAAAAATTACAGAAGGAACTATACAAGGCGAAACCTTTAACTGGCAAGAAGTATCAGCAGCGTATCAATTACTTAACTAATATATATATAGGAGGAAAACTTCAGTGCAAAGAAAGGAATAATGTTTCAGGCATAGATCAGAATCCTTCTTTCCTACTTGATTATAATTCTAAATAGACTGGAGGAGTGTAACGGAGCAGTTACGTTATATTGAACAGTTCAGTTTCTATGCAGAGATGCGGTATGAGGAACAGGTAAGATAATAGGTTTGAATCTTACCGAGTAAAGAGAGGTTCAAGTCCTTTTAGATAGAGCTTTTGTTGGTAACCAGTGAGGTCCGTTGCCTGTTAGCGCTTGCAAGGGAGATTGCGAGTAGCAAGTGAAAGTTCCGGTGGCGTGTGACGTCACAGCCGGTTCATTTGAGCAGAGATCCTGTGTCAGGTGCAACAGCTGCTGAGGAGAGTGAATCCTGAGTAGGTCCGTTGCGTTAGAGAGACAGAATTCTAAGCAATCAACACTAGGTTAGTTGATCCTTTATACGATTTGAGTGGGAGGGATTTTCTAGATAGGTGCAAGAACACAATCAGCAAAGGATGGACAGAGAGTTAGGTTACTATATTTTCATGACAGAACCCCCTTCCCAAAGAGCAACTCTGGGGATCAGGTCGAGGACGGTCTGGATGTCGACGGTGAAACTGTGCCAAGAGTCGAGGAGCAGAAAGATTAGAAGAGGGCTCCCATGAGTCCTCCGAATTGGGATAACCCTTCCAGTGAACCAAGTACTGTACATCATCCCGCACCCTACGGGAGTCCAAAATCTTCTGTACTTCATATTCTGATTCAGGTATCGGAATGGAAGGCAGATGTAAGTCAGAGACATTATGGCCACGAAGAGTCCTGTAAGGCTTAAGGAGACTTATGTGAAAAGTAGGGTGCGTTTTCATTGAAGCTGGCAAGGTAAGGGTGACAGCATTGGAGTTCACGATTCGGTGGATAGGAAAGGGACCAATATAAGTGGAAGACAATTTCTTAGTGGGGAATGGCAACCGTAGATTACGGGTTGACAGCCATACGTAGTCTCCAATCTGATAGTTGGGAGACGGAGTCCTCTTTCTATCGTAATACCTTTTGTATCGTTCCTTTGCTGTACGTAGGTTTTGTTCAGTTACAGCGAAGGAGTCGGAGATGGTGTTTATCATTTCATTAACTACCGGACAGGAATTGGTAGTTGAAATGTCCCAATGGAAGGAGGGGTGAAATCCATAGTTAATGAAAAATTGAGTTGTTTTTGTAGAAGTGTGGAAAGAGTTATTAAATGCAAACTCGGCAAAGGGTAATAAATCCACCCAATTATCTTGTCTAGCAGTTACGAAACATCTAAGATATTGTTCTATCCACTGGTTTGTTTTTTCCGTTTGACCATTCGTTTGGGGATGGAAGGAAGTACTTAACCTCCTAGAAACTCCTAAAGCTTGACATAATTGTTTCCAAAACTTGGAAGTGAACTGAGTTCCTCTATCCGAGGTAATTGATTCGGGTATACCATGTAACTTGAAGACATGATTTATCAGTAGGGTTACAGTTTCTGACGAAGTGGGCAATTTATGGAACGGTATGAAATGGGCCATTTTACTAAAAAAGATCAACCACTACTAAAATCATGTTGTTTCTACTGGAGAGTGGTAAATCGACTATGAAATCCAGAGCTATGTCAGTCCATGGACGGTTTGGAGTTGGTAGGGGAATGAGTTCCCCAGTAGGGGAGGTTTTAGGTGTTTTCGAGAGAGTGCAAGTTTTGCAGGTCCTTACAAATTCTGCAACATCGTGTGATAGTGTAGGCCACCAAAATTATCTCTTTACTAATTCTTGTGTTTTATTTATTCCTGGATGCCCTACTAAGGCAGAATCATGAAGAGAACTTAACACGTTCTGACAAAGAATAGAAGGTACATAAACTTGTTCTTGATGATATAACAACCCATCAGGACGTAGGGAAAGCTCAGTGTTGGGTTTAGAGTTGTCCTGATTTTGTTCCTTTATGAAGTTTTGGATTTGATCTGTCGTCAGGGCTAAAATTTTCTCAGCTGGTATGAGAGAATTATCCTCAGGAGTAGTAGATGGATTTTCTAGGTGTCGAGAAAGGGCATCAGCTTTTTTATGTTTTTGTGCAGGTCTGTATGTTATGAGAAAGTTGAATCTGGACAAAAATATATTCCAGCGTACTTGGTGGGCACTAAGAGTTCTATTGGTCTTTAAGTATTCTAGATTTTTGTGGTCAGTATAAATCAACACCGGAATTTTTGTACCCTCCAGTAGATGTCTCCAGTGTTCTAGGGAGGCCTTGATTGCCAGCAATTCCTTGTCACCTATGGGATAGTTTATCTCAGGGGGACTCAGAATTCTGGAGTAGAAAGCAACAGGATGTAGTGGGTCCATGGGAGTTAATCTCTGAGAAAGAATTGCACCAAGTGCATAATTGGAAGCATCAACCTCTAGTACGTATTGTAAATCAGGATTGGGATACTTCAAGATGGGAGCTGTGGTAAAGGCTGTTTTTAGGTAGTCAAAAACTTGTTGTGTATCTTCATTCCAGACAAATCGTCCAACAGATTTAGTGAGGTTAGTAAGAGGTCTAATTAATTGCGCAAAGTTCTTTATAAACTTCCCGTAGAAGTTTGCGAACCCCATGAACCGTTGTACATCTCTCTTTGTTTTAGGAGTTGGCCAATCTAATATGGCAGTGACCTTGTCATTTTCCATCTGGATACCTTCAGGGGAGATTTCATAGCCAAGAAATTTGATATGTTGAGTGTGGAAGATGCACTTCTCTAACTTAACATACAAAGAATTCTCCCTGAGTCGGGATAAAATGATCTTAACGTGTTTTATATGTTCCTCCATAGTGGAGGAGTAGATAAGTATGTCATCTAAGTATATGATCACAAAAAGGTCTAACAAATCCCTGAAAATATAATTTATGAAATACTGGAAGGTTGCGGGAGCGTTACATAGACCAAATGGCATAACTGTATACTCATATAAACCATATCGAGTTCGAAAAGCAGTCAACCATTCATGCCCTGACTTTATCCGTACCAGATTATATGCACCTCTAAGATCTAATTTTGTGTAGTAGGTAGCACTTCTTAACCTGTCTATGAGTTGAGGAATTAAAGGTAATGGGTACCGATTCTTTATGGTACGTTTGTTTAATTCCCTATAATCAATTATAGGCCTGAGAGAATTGTCTTTGTTGGTCACAAAGAATATACCTGCCCCTGCAGGTGATGTTGAGGGTCGTATAAAACCTTTCTGGAGGTTTTCTTTTAGATAAGTTTTAAGATGATTTAATTCAGGATCTGAGAGAGGGAATATATGACCATATGGAATATCTACTCCTGGTAGCAGATCTATTGGACAATCATAGACCCTATGTGGGGGTAAAGATTCTGATTCTTTTTTGTCAAAGACATCTGAGTAGGACCAATATTCTTTAGGTACGCAGTCAGGGTGTGTTTGTAGTAACGTATCTTGATATAAACAGGTATCTGTACAGTACTGGGATTTAAACTGTACTGTGGATGAGGACCAGGTTATGTCAGGATCATGTTTCTTTAGCCATTGAATACCTAAAATAACAGGGAACTGTGGTGATGGAATGACATCAAAAGAGACAAATTCAGTGTGATGTGTCTGTGTAGTGAGTCGCAAAGGTATTGTGTGATAAAGTATGGGTCCTGAGTTTATTTCGTTACCATCTACAAAACGAAGGACACTGGGGTTTAACTTTTTAACAAGTGGTATTTTATTTTTTTGAACAAAGTGTTGGTCGATATAGTTGTGACTGGCCCCAGAGTCAAGGATTGCTTGTGTTTCTATTCGGTGGTGTTCCCACTGTAACAGAATTGGAAGGGAACAATGATTAGTAGGCATTTGTTTGGCTGTCAAACAAGTTTGCATCATTGGTAGCTTACCATTCTTACGCAGAAGTTGGGTACAATCTCTGATGGAATGGTCCAACCCTCCACAGTACATGCAGAGATCGTTAGCTCTGCGCCTCAGCTTTTCTTGAGGGGTTAATGGACCTCTGATAACTCCAAATTCCATGGGGATAGTAGTGGTCTTGGTCGGTGTTTTATATGAAGTGGGTGGTGTACTAGCTTGGGAGGTCTTCAAAGAGGTGTTTGAGTGTTGTCTTTCAGAACGTCTTTCTCTCAACCTTCTGTCTAGTGTGATGCTTAAATCAATCAGTTGGTCTAGAGTGTCAGGTAGGGATTGTCTGGCAAGCTCATCCTTTAAAGGATCTGAGAGCCCTAGGCGAAATTGATTTCGCAAGGAGAGGTCATTCCACAATGTGTCAGATGACCATTTTTTGAAATCTGTTATATATTCTTCAACAGGTCTCTTAAATTGGCGGAGTGAGCGCATAGCAGTTTCCGCTGATAATTGTTTGTAGGGGTCGTCATAAAGCTGACCCATAGCTTTGAAAAATTGGTCAAGGGAGTATAAGATTGGATCATTATTTTCAAAAAACATATTTGCCCAAATTCGGGGTTCTCCCTTTAAGTAGGAGATGGTAGTAAGGACCTTCAGATTATCAGTGGTATAGGTCTTAGGTTTTGGTTGAAAATAAAGATAACAAGAATTCTTAAATTCTCTGAATTCATGCCTATGGCCAGAGAAATGTTGAGGGGGGGATGGTTGGGGCTCATGGGCACTGAATGTTACTTTTAAGGTGTCAGTCTTTTCATCAATGTATTATTTTAGGCTGGTATTTTCTAACTGTAAAGCAGTCATGCCCTTAGTTAAATTATCTACAGTCTGAGTCAAGGCTTCCACATGGGAAATTAAAGCTGCTGGGTCCATTGTTAAAGGGCTTAGAATTATTGTCAGATTTTATTCTGCTTTTCCTAAAAGGCAGAAGAAAGAACAAAAAGAAGTAATGTTGAACCACAACTGCAGCCTAAAAATTAATGTGAATGTAGTAAGGCAGATATCTTGTACATATATATAACAGGGGCGCAACAGTTGTTTAACATGTAAGTAGATATCTGTCTGGCAATTAATATTGGTTTAATTCTGAATCTGCAGCTAAGCAACAAGAATTAAAAGATGCATAGTGCAAGACAATAAACCGTAAATAATAAAGTTATGGAAAAATTACAGAAGGAACTATACAAGGCGAAACCTTTAACTGGCAAGAAGTATCAGCAGCGTATCAATTACTTAACTAATATATATATAGGAGGAAAACTTCAGTGCAAAGAAAGGAATAATGTTTCAGGCATAGATCAGAATCCTTCTTTCCTACTTGATTATAATTCTAAATAGACTGGAGGAGTGTAACGGAGCAGTTACGTTATATTGAACAGTTCAGTTTCTATGCAGAGATGCGGTATGAGGAACAGGTAAGATAATAGGTTTGAATCTTACCGAGTAAAGAGAGGTTCAAGTCCTTTTAGATAGAGCTTTTGTTGGTAACCAGTGAGGTCCGTTGCCTGTTAGCGCTTGCAAGGGAGATTGCGAGTAGCAAGTGAAAGTTCCGGTGGCGTGTGACGTCACAGCCGGTTCGTTTGAGCAGAGATCCTGTGTCAGGTGCAACAGCTGCTGAGGAGAGTGAATCCTGAGTAGGTCCGTTGCGTTAGAGAGACAGAATTCTAAGCAATCAACACTAGGTTAGTTGATCCTTTATACGATGTGAGTGGGAGGGATTTTCTAGATAGGTGCAAGAACACAATCAGCAAAGGATGGACAGAGAGTTAGGTTACTATATTTTCATGACAATATAAGATTGTCTGAGGTGTGGATTGTAAGATGTATGATGTATAGAGAAAAGGAGAAAGAGTTGCATTTGGCAGAGATAACAGTCTGGGACATAAAATAATGAGACCTCATTTTAAAACCTTTGACTTGAAAAAGGTAGAGCTGCGCCCCAAAATACCATGGAGGTAATAAAGCTATTTAACTAATTAGAGTAAGTTGGGGTAAGATGGGTATTAGTGTCACAGTTTAATTTTATGGGGAAAGGGGAGTTCAGCGGGCAAGAGCCGCTCTAGTTAATAAAGAAGGGGGAGAGAGGGAGAGGGGGCGTGTCCTGGAATTGTGAGCCACAGTGTTATTATAACAATATGGTGTAGCAGGATCCCCATTGGGTTTTTTAGAAACTTAATAGAGTGAGCAAGAAGACGTTTGAGATAGAAAAGCAGCTTTCCAGAGTTCTTAAGTGAAAAAATATGCTGTATGTATAACTCAAATGTATTGTCTGAGGTATGGGCGTTAAGATGAGGAAAAAATGTGAAGGCTTATGGGTGATAAGGCTTAAAGGGATATCTCTCCATAGTGAAGTAATAGAGTCCTGGTTGCTAAGGAGCGCACTCAGATAAACCTCTATAATTAAGTAACATAGGGTTTATGGCTATGAAAGTGGAGTATTCCTTGCAGGTGGGATTGTCAACGAAATCCAATGATAATGGGTCTCCATAGGTATAGGGGGGTAACTGGTGGAGTTACATGATGTATTAGTAATGGATGTGCGGCATAAACTAGATGGCTATTGGGATAGGGTTAAGTAGAGCCACTTCCTATGGAAGTGGATAACATCTCAATGTAAAGGGTGATATAAGATTGGATGAATGTAAGCCTATAGTTAGGTAGTGAACATGGCATCTGGAGGGAAGCATAGAGAATGGATATAAACATGAACGGGAGGCAAATATGTAAGGTAAGGGAGGCTATAAGTGTATATGGCTATATATAGATAATCCAGAGTGTAATTAAAGACAAAACAATTTGATTTATAGCATTAAACATGGAGCGATGAAATATTACTGTAGTGAACTGAATAAAAGTTTATAGTACTGAAAGGGACGGTTTGTGATTTAAAAAACCCTTAGAGATGATAAGATACAAGTAATGTACATACTGGAGTAAGTGAGTAGGGGAAAGGGAGGTGGAAATAATGTGTTCCATGTATATAGTGAGAATAGCTGGAAATATAGAAGGTATAGGAGACTATTGAGTAAATATATAATGTAGTGGGGCTACTTCTGAACTCTACAGTACATCGTAAATAGAAGTGAGAGGTAATATAGTTGGGATGCTAATGCATAGTCTGTACCTCTAATATGTTAAGGTGAAGAACATAGAATATAATATACAATCAACTAGTAGTAGCAGATATATACATAGACATTTATGCTTAAGCAAGGTTATGCTCTTTAGTAGTAACCTTATTCTATGCAGCAGAGTCACAAAACCTTTAGTAGAAATATATATATAGGAGGCTACGGGAAAACTCCTAACGGTATTGAGAACTCAGATTTCGATATAAAAAGAACAATGTATTATAACAGATAGCAGTAATATAACCCTTCTTTGGGGACTTGGAATGATCAGGACTATAAGACTATATGGCATTAGGACTAGAGATGAAAAACTGCAGATATTAAGCTAGGCTTTGAAGTAAATAACAGTCCTAATATGTTAGGATATCCCTGCTAGGAAATTTTTAGACCTTGTGAGGCTTTGAAGAGAGGGAGATATAAAAGATAAAATGTCCAATACACATTGTAGACCATTCTTTGAAAATACTATAGCTGGGTTCCTTTTATCTAGCTGGTATCAAGAGGGTTATAAGAAAGACTAGGGCTGAATACATTTATATATGTATAACCTGAGGAGTGAACATAAAACATTAATAACTCTGCTGCTAGACCATAACCAGGACTATGCAAATCAGTTAGGTATAGTAAACAGGACATGTCTCAGATTATTTAAAACAGGTTAGCATGTGGGTTAGTGTAACTTTGAGGACATTAAAACATATTGAAAACCATCTTGAGTGACATAAGATGACATTGTAGGAAATATCACATATATCTGGGTCTAACAGAAGCACTCTGGAAGGTCATTAAGTCCCATCATTAACCCACTCCTATCAGGGGTATAGAGGTAAGTGTCTCAAGAAGCAAAGCGCCATATGAGAATAGCAAATATCCACATCTGTGGCTCTTAGAGGGTACAGGCCGCAATCGGGTGAGAAACACCACAAAGTTAGTGTCCTGCAGACCTGATCCCTGGGTGGAATCATCTGAGCGGGAGCGGTTTCGGTAGGAGACAAGGGAGGAATTGAGGTAGGCGCAGCTAAAGTTCCTGGGGTTTTATCATAGATGTAAAAGTCACTGCTTTGTTCACTGAGAACGCTCTTACCGTTAATTTCAGATAGAGAGCCAGGAGACCAGCCGTCCGGTAATAGTTGAAGTCCGCAATGCGGCTCAGTAATAGTGTAAGATGTGATCCTTGAAGCGTCATGGGGCGCTGTAGCGTCGAAGCGGGTCGTCGAGCAGGGGTATGACATCTCCGTTATGGATCTCTTTTGGAGCGGTCCCGCCTTCATAACCATCTGAATACTCGGGCTTACTATGCCGCCTATGTTCTTGATATCCGCTGCGGAGGCTTGTGTCATCATGGTCTGTGGTGCTGTAAGATAGGTTGGTGGTATCTCCTGCAGCGTGGTCTCCAGCTCCCTGTGTGCTGTGCTATTTCTATCCGCTCCTGCCATTGCTTCTCTTAATGTGTCAGAAAGATCTGAAAAGGAATAGTCCAGTTGATGGATCAGATCTTGTAGGAGACCTTGTAGAATCCCCATAGTTTCCTCGGAGAGAGCCATTAGTTTCAACTGAATAGTAAATTATCGCCAGGTAATAGTGATGGTCGGCAGGCCGGGAGAGGGCTTCAGAGTATGTGTGAGTCTAGGCCTTACCTGCAGGGAACAGGTCCTAAAACGCAATAAACTTTATAAGGCCACGTATTTCTGTGAACCCCAAATTTTCATACGAATAGTTGAGCAAAAGTCTATCACAAATGTAGAGTGAGGTACAAATAGATTAAGTTATAAGTTCCTAGCTGGAGCTCACAGAATTTGCGTCCTCTCCCGGCACTGCCTGGACACGCCCCCCATGGAGCGTTAATTTAACACCACACTCTCACGCAAACCCCATCGCATATTCTCATGTGCTCTAACCCAATATTAAAATATGAATATTTGATACACCAATGTTCTTTAAATAACAGAATATGATAGTATAGTGACCCCCTAGTTGGAATGGAGCATATTAAGGGCTGTAGCCTGGCAGGGATAGGAATGTGAAGGATAGTATGGATGTGTAGCAATGTTGCAGTTTAAGGGGAATGACTCACCTGGGGTTTAAGAGCAGATGTTCTGGAGAGTTCTGTCTCTTTCCTGCGGTGTTCTTCCCGAAGTTGGAGTTGCTGTGATTGCTGTTGTCATGGATCGTGCCAGGCGAGTGTCTGTTCCTCCTAAACGTTTCAGGGATAGGACCCCAGGTGGGAGTAGGGCACCTGTAAAGGAAAACAGAGTGGTTAATGTGGAAGTAGGCCCTTCATCTCAAGGGGGGGGATATCCTGTGCAGGCATGGTTATCGGTTCCCCTCTCCCATTGCTCCTGATTCCCCATCCTTATATGAGGTGGCTGAGTCAAGTTTAGGGGAGTTTGAGGAGGGTGAGGTAGTGGAGGAACCTGAGGATGTGAATTTGGATGATGTGCAGGATCCTGGGCCTAGTGGCCTAGGGTCCCGGACTCATCCTGCATCTGGGCCTAACCCCATGCCGAGCAATGCCCTGTTAGCAGGTGTGATGGCCCTGCCTACCGAGACTGCATCAAGGGTGACTTTGCTCCTGCAGGCCTTGGTGGTGGTGGTCCTGCCAGGGAGTGGGCCTTTTATGTCTAGGTCTAATTTGGGGCCTAATGTAGGGCCTAGCGTGGGGCCAAGTTTCGGGCTTAATCAGCCTAGTTTTGGGCCTTACGTGGGTCCACCTGGTGGGCCTTTGGTGCCAGGGCCTATGCAACATGTTGGACCTAGTTTCAGGCCTACTTGGCCTGGTTTTAGGCCTTCCGAGGGCCTATAGTGACAGGGTCCATGGGGACTAGCGTGGTGCCTGGCTTTGGGCCTAATCGGCCTGGTTTTGGGCCTTACGTGGGTCCGGCCAGAGGGCCTTTGGTGGTAGGGCTTTCGGGTCTAGCTGCTGGGCGTCTTCTGGTTGGGCCTGTAGCTAGCAGCAGCCCTTACATAGTGGTTAGGTGCGCATGCCTTTCCAGTGACCTCCGATGGTGTGGATGCTGTGCGCTGAGGTTCTGCCCCCTCTGGGGATGACCTTCCGGTGTGCCATTTGGAGGCTGCAGTCAATCAAAGAGGCTGTGAGAGAGCGCGGTCGACGAGGCAGAGGGAGTGGTGCCCATAGGAGCGGGTCCTCGCACGGTGCTCACGCAGATGAGTCGGGAGTGCTGGGGTCCAGGGCCTGCTCCTCGAGTGGTGGTGTGAGTGGTGTAGCTCCAGGGTCTGAGATCACAGTGAGAGGCAGGTTTTCCGGAAGCGGAGATAAACTGTTTGGTGATAGGCCTAGGGGAGGCCTGGATGGAGCCGGATGGCCAGTAGGGGTGCAAATGAGTAGTGGGCATGTTCCTATGAATGAGCAGAGTGCGGCAGCAGTGTCTGTTAGTGGTTTAGATGTGGCAGCCTAGGGGCAATCTGGGCAAGCAGTGGAGCAACAGGCATTAATACCGGCTGGTCTTTTGCAATGGTTGCTGCCTTTGTTGAATAATTGGAGTGCGCTAGAGGTTCAGCTGGCTTTGGCTGGGGTGTGTGTTTTGCTGAGATTGCGAGTGCAAGTGGGGCAATGCTCAGAAACCCTGGTACTCCCAACGTATCTGTTGTTTTTCAGTCTCCAACTACAGCAAGTGGTTGAGTGAAAGACACAAGGGCCGCCAGGCCCCTTTCTTTGAACCAGGGGGCTAAGGAGATAGCTGGGATGACTGAGGCAGGCAGTACCCTCTACATCAACCGTGGGATTAGCTCCTTCGGGCACAGCTGTCGGGACTTCTGGAACTGGTGAGTCATCTGCACTTACAATGTGGGGCAGGGATTCAATCTCATTGTCAGAGTCAGGGTCAGATAGTGACCAGTCCTTTGCTCTAGAAGGCAAGGATACGCTTAGGATGTTTAGATTACTGAATAAGATAGCGTCAGGTCAAGGGGCGCAGGCTTTAGGGCAGAAGGTAGGGGCCAGCAGGCAGAAAACCCCAGTATGTTAGCAGTACAGGCAGCACCCAGCCAAGGGAGTGTAGGACACAAAGTGGCGTTGCATGGAGATACCTTTTTGTGCCAGGTACACTGCCTTTATTGCCATTTAAAGACAAAGGTCATAAATAAAATCCAGGAAGGCAAATACGTGAATGTATTTGAACTTTCTGTGGAGGCCTATAGGCAGAAAGAGAAGATAAAGGATGGGACAGGTCCAAAGAAGTTCAAGAAGTGGCGTGACTATGACGCCGAATATCAAGGAAAGATGGTAGGGAACCCTCTTTTGAACTTTGGCACGACAGATATGCACTTGTGGGCTAGATTAGGGGCTGAACGATCACTTTCACCTCCAGTGTCTCCCTCAGATTCATAGAGGTCTTTTTCCAGGGTTAGGTGTCACAGTCATGAGTGTTGGAAGTTTCAGGATCACCAGTGCAATCGGGGTATGGCGTACTCCTTTCAGGACAATTGCAAATATTTGGGGGAGCACACCCCGGTTGTGAGTGTAAGTGAAAAGATCTTGGGGCAAATAGAGGTCAGCATAAGAGAGCAGCTGGTGCTACATGCATTATCCCCACTGAGGGTGGGCGTTCTTGAGCTCTGGCTACAATTATATCCTGATCGCAAAGCAGCAGGCTTGCTGTTGTCGTGGTTGTGGGAGGGTTTGTGGTTCCCTGTCACTTGTTATGTGAGGGGGTCAGTGACCCACCGCAAACTTCAGTCAGTAAAACAGTTCCCGGAGATAATGAGAGAGATATTGATGAAGGAAATGTGGCTAGGTAGAATGCTAGGCCCCTTTGCAGAGATACCAATCAAGGATTTGGTAGTGTCCCTGCTAGGTGTGGTATCCAAGAAAGAGCCAGGATAGTTTTGCCTGATTCAGCACCTGTCCTATACCATGGGCGCATCAGTCAATGATGCCATTGACCCAAAATTGGCCTCAGTGTATTACCAGTCCTTTGATGAGGCACTGTTGGTGGTGCGGCAAAGTTTGATATTGAGTTGGCTTTTCGTTTGTTGCCATTACATTCGGCTTCCTTATGGTTAATGGGGTGCAATTTGCAGGGGGAATATTATGTGAATAGGTGCCTCCCCATGGGATGTTCGCTGTTGTTGCACTATTTGAGATGTTTATCTCATTCTTGCACTGGGCAGTGGTGTCAGTAGCTGAGTATCATGCAGTGGCACATTATTTAGATGATTTTCTCTTGGTGGGCACACCAGGATCGGGAGGTTGTGATAGACTAATGGGAACCATGTGACTTATGATGGCAAAATTCAGGGTGCCGTTAGCGGAGGATAAACTGCAGGAGCCTTGTCTGCACCTGAAGTTCCTCGGTATAGAAATAGATACAGAGGCCGAGTTGTGACTCCTGCCGAGTGAGAAAGTGCAGAAGCTCCTGGAAGCGGCTCGGGTGACTGCTGCAGGAGAATAGTTGCAGAAAAAGACGCTGCAATCTTTGCTGGGCATGTTGAATTTTTCCTGCAGGGTTATCACTATGTGCGGTATCCCTATGTGCAGGATATTCAACAGACGAATCGAGGGATACCTGGGGCCAGCTAGGGCAGGCAGAATAAAGGTTACCAGGGATATAATTGAGGACTTGCAGGTCTGGGACAATTTCTTGACAGGCTTTAACGGGGTGCGTCTTTGGCCTAAGCGGAAAGTTACGAGTCAGGAATTGCATCTTTTTACTGATGCGGTAGGAGTGGGGAATGGTGCGCAGGGCCATGGCCGGTAATCTGGCATTGCCTCTGTGACAATATTCATTTTTCGGCACCTCATGTGCCAGGAGTGGATAATGTGGTAGCCGACGCTTTATCTCATTTCAAATGGGAACAATTTAGGAAGTTAGTCCCAGATGCTGCTGCAGGAGGACTGACCTGTCCTAATTTTCTCTAGCAGCTCGCGGAAGTGGGGGAGCCATTCTGTTGCTAGTGGGTTCAGCTTTAGCACCTGCAACAGCCTATTTATCCCATTGGAGAGCATGGGAGGAGTTCTGCGAGAGATATCAGGTTTCAGTAAAGGATGGCTCGCAGGTAATGTTGCTTGAGTGGCTGTCAGTGCTTAGGGCAAATGGAATGCGCAAAGGGGCCGTTTAGGCATGATTGGTGGCCCTTTCATACTTTTACAAGCTGGTTGCGGTCCTCGACCTGGCTGGGTCGTTTTTAAAAATATATTAAATAAATAGGGCGGGGCTGGGGGCGCACAGAAATTAAGGTGCCTGATGTTAGAGAGCAGATCACGAGCGAGTGCCTCGTACAGCTCTTGCTTGGTCTACAGGCGATTTCTACATCCTCGTATGAGCGCTCTCTGTTTTGGGCAGCTTTTGTTCTGGCCTTTGCGGGTGCATTGCGCGTGAGTGAACTGGTAGCGCCGGTGGCACAGGTGTCAGGGAAAGGTGTTCTGCTTCAGCACATTAGAGTGTATGAGTCGGCAGTTCTACTTTTTATCCCCCAGTCTAAGACGGGCCAGGATGGTAAGGGTACTTGGGTGACTTTGGCCGGGAAACGTGGGGGTACTGCCTGTCCGGTTTGAGTGTTGTCTGAGTTTTTGAAAGTACGCCCTACAGGGCGGAGGCAATTCTTAATCCATGCGGATGGATCTTCGCTGTCATTCTACCAGTTCAAAAGAGTGCTGAGGGCAGTGGCTGTGATCATAGGCCTCAATCCGCATAGTATAGGGACAAATTCCTCCAGGATTGGCGCAGCGACGGCGGCAGTGACGGCGGCAGCGGCGGAAGGGCAGTCTGCTGAGGGTATTAGGTGCTTAGGGAGATGACGTTTAGACAGGTACAAGCTGTATGTTAAGCCATTGTCGCAATAGCTTGTGGTGTTTTGTTTGTATGTATAGTTAGCAAGTTTCATTATTGTTTTTTTCAGGTTTGGCACCAGGGGCTGTGCGCATATGGATAGTGGGTCATTCATATGTCCAATGGGCGGACATTTGGGCATCCACTGCATCGGGGGTTTAGAAGTTAGGTTTCCCTTCAAGCAAGGCATCGGTTAGATGGGTAGGTCATAGGGGATGCACTGGCGTGAGCTTCCGACGCTGCTCCAAGATGTGCATAGGCTATGGGGTAGGCCCCAGATAGTGGTGTTGCATTTGGGAGGGAATGATGTTGGTGAGATCCCAGTTTTGGATCTCATCAGAATCATTCAGGCTGCTATAGTCTGGTTGAGAACATGGTGCCCTGGCATCTGTGTGGGGTGGTCCAATATGGTAGCTAGGCTGCAATGGAGGCACTTGGGTTCAGAGGGTGTGGGGTACAGGATTAGAAAGAAGGTCAACAGAGAAGTGGGGAAGACTGTGTGTGGGTCACAGGGGTTTGTGGTTCAGCACCCTAATCTGTCTGCCGACCAGAAGCTCTTATACCGCTCTGATGGTGTGCATTTATCTTAGGTGGATTTAGACCTATTCTTGGGTAATCTGAGATCTGCTTTGGCCACCCAACTTTAAGTTGTATGTGAGATGGCGGCAAGAGTCTCTTGTTGATATGGTGGTGCAAGGTAGCGGCCTAATTTGAAGCTTTGGGGTGGAGTAATGGTCAGGCTAGAGGAAACACAACGTCACTAGGTCCAAGCCTAGGGTGCCTTTTCCTCGCAGGTAGACAGACCAGGAGAACTCATCCTAACCCTCTTAGCTAACATCTGATGGGGCGGAGTCATCCGGGGGACTACGTGATATACTAAAACAAATTTAGGGCCTCTAACTCACAATGTAGGAGTTACTGGTAGGGACTCATGCCCGCCAAGCATATTTGCAGATGTGATCGGTTACCGAGTAACCTCCTAGGGTGACCGTTCACACTAGTTTAATGAAGTTAATAAATGCGACTTGTTGGTCTTCCTCCATCTCTGTTGTCGTGTCCATTATTTCAGGGAATTGATGGGGGTAATAAAGTTATCAAGTTAAGTTCAAGTTGTTCACTGGTATCCCGGAATAGGCTATTCAGTCTATTAGGCTATTATGATAGTGTAGTGAACCCTAGTGAGAATGGAGCGTATGAAGGGCTGTAGCCTGGCAGGGATAGGAATGTGAAGGAAAGTATGGATGTGCAACAATGTTGCAGTTTAAGGGGAGTGACTCACCTGGGGTTTAAAAGTAGATGTTCTGGAGAGTTCTGCCTCTTTCCTGCAGTGTACTTCCTGAAGTTGGAGTTGCCCACCCTCCCTTCTGTAGAAAAGAAATGATTTGGGTGGCATGAGAATCAGCTACTGTGTGTGCTTTAGTTAACATGGCAGGGGTAGGTTTAGTTAAGCTAGCCTTGGGTAAGCCCGTGTTCATAATATTTAGACTCCCACCAGTTTCTTATTCAGCTCTTTTGGCTGTCAAGAGCTGGGTCCCTTACGGGTGGGAGTGGTATTTGCCCTAGCGACGAGAGGTAGCGGCCTAATTTGAAGCTTTGGGATGGAGTGATGGTCAGGCTGGATATAATGTTACTTTCAATTAATGTTTGTTATATGGAACACAACAGTAGTAAAAATTTGGTTGTTACACTTTATTTATTGAATCAACTACTGACAAGCAGATTCTGAAAAATAAAGTGTTTTATTATTTCAAAATATACACAGTCTATATCTTTATCTTATAAACACACACTGTATACCTTTTGACAGAATAATTAAAGTATTGGACAGGGAAATATAAGACCACCTTATGGTAAAAGCAGGTTGTTAATAACAACTCTGATTCACAGGTTGTTAAATGAAGCAAGCAAAACTGGGCTATGGTAGAAGTAAGGTAAAGTTTTTCAGAACACACTCTGGCTCAGCGTGCAGAAAAGTACACAGATCCTGGATTCACACTCAAAGAATAATTTCAGGATGGAGAGCGTAATACTACCTAAATATGTATAATCAAATACTGCAATATTTGTAAGTGGTAGCAAGCTAAGCAGTCAGTAGTAGTATTTGCAGAGAGTGTACCTGAAATGCTGCAGGAGCTGAGAAGTCTGATGTGGAGCAGGCAGGCAGCGTGTGAATGCTGAATGAGGAGGAAGTGAGCCTGTGAAGTCACCGGCAGAGCTGACAGCCTGGAATGTAGCAGCGGCTGCTGCTGAAGCAGAGAGACACTGAGAGAAGGTAATAAATCTTCCTTTACCCCACTGAGGAATCTTGCAGAGGCATCAAATGAGGAAGTAAGTGAGAGTAGGATTCGGTATTAGGAAATCCAGCAGATATTTCAACCTGTTAGAAAATAAGGCAGAGAGGCTTAGACAACTTGTAATCCAGAGCTTAATACAAGGAGTACTCAGTGGATACTGGAACACAATACCAAGCACTGATTGCAATGTGCTGTGTTGTTTTATAGGAGGAGCAATCAATTAGGAGAAACTTCAGAGTCTCTTAAAGAAACAGTGCTCAACCCTGACACTGGAGGAAAGGCGACGTCACTAAGTCTGAGCCTAGGGTGCCTTTCCCTTGCAGGAAGGCAGACCAGGAGAACTCCTCCTAACCTCCTTGGCTAACATTTGATGGGGCGGAGTCATCCGGGGGACTCTGTCATATCCTAAAACAAATTTGGGACCTTTACCTCACAATGTAGGAGTTACTGGTAGGGACTCATGCCTGCCAAGCATATTTGAATATGCGGTCAGTTACTGAGTAACCATCTAGGTTGACCGTTCACACTAGTTTAAGTTTTCGGTTGTTGTGTCCATTATTTCAGGGAATTTATGGGGGTAATAAAGTTATCAAGTTTAGTTTGAGTTATTAGATTTAAATTTTATGTTAGCTCATACACCAAAAAACATTCCTATCTAAGCCACTTATAACTTATCTCCTTCCTAGATAAGTATTTATTCAAAATTAGGTATAAAGAAAAAAAGAGGGCGCTACTCGATAGTGAAAGGTTATTAAATCTATATGAAAATTCAAGTTATCCAAGGGGATTGAATAAATATCTCTATTCTGAACTATGGATTTAAGAACCGTCAACCTTAAGATCAAGTCTCAAGTATTTATATTTTTATACATATATCAAAAAGGCTTTCCAAATTAATATTTATTATTTATTGATTTAAATGAAATTATGTTTTCAGCATAAAATAATTCAGATTGTTGCTCATTAGCTTCTAAAATAATCTGAATATACTATAAATGAACTGTATAGTTGATAAATATACAATATTGTGTTCACTATTCAGCTTACACTGATAAGATCTATCTAGACTCCTACGCTTCAATAGAAGCACAAGCTTGAAGATGAGATTCAAAAATAAAATCAGAATAACAATTAAAGCAGAATAACAATAAAAGGCCAACAGCTATATAAAAAAATGGAAGAGCAGATTCCCCATTAAAACATAGAAACATAGAACCTTTAAATTATTTGTGCAAATAAGGTTTTTCTCAGGGACCTCGTGGCCGTTACAAGGTTAGAGTCCTGGAGCGCGCTCCAATAAAATTAACAAGTAATTTTTTGACAATTTTGTACTTTCTTAAAAGCCACTTATAGGAGTTGAATTGTAACAGTCTTACCATCACTTTTTATAAAATGGATACAGTCGATTAAGTGTATTACTTTACCCTGAAGATTTGCAGGGAAGAACAATACTTGTATCCAGTAACAAAGTCTCCTTGCATCAACAGCTCCTGTGTTCTAGACTCTGTGTTCCGGTTTGGCGAGACCAGCCAGGTGTGCAAATGGTTACAGATTTCAAAACAGGTGACGTCACCAAACTTCAAATTATTCCAGCGTGGAATTTGTAACTCTAAATATTCAAGATTACACTTGCACAAGTGATTTTAGATAGAGTAAGCTCACCGCTGTCTGTTTTAGTTTTGAAGGTGGAAAATACTGCACTTAGTACAAATATACACAGATATCGTTCAGAGGTAAAAAGACACAGATCATCTGGGTGCTTAATATAATGTTCAATAAAGTTGATTGTTTGAGACTTACATCTTCTACGCATTTCACCCTCTGCTTTGGGCTTTATCAAGATGTTTTTTCTATTTATTTATATATACATAAATATTTCTACATATATATGATGATATTTTGTTATAATATATATCGATACCTATACATTATTATATATAGGTACATAATATAGATAAATACAGATATATAGAAATATCTATTTAGAAATGCAAAGAACATATTCCCTTATCTGCAGAACATTGGAATCTTATATATTTACATTAAATACACACTATAACATTTCATTAAATATAAATATTGTATATATACATGTGTACTTATGTATTTATGTGTTTATATGTGTATATTGACTGTAAATACATATATTTACATATAAATATATAAATACATGTACACACACACACACACACACACACATATATATATATATACATATATATATATATATATATATATACATATACATATATATATTTATATGTGTGTGTGTACAAATGTATTTATATATTTATATGTAAATATATGTATTTACATATAAATACATGTGTACACACACACATATATATATATATATATATATATATACATATATATATATATATATATTTACATACCTATCCATCTTTTGACATGTATATGTATGTATCTCAATGTTAAAGCCCTTTTCCTGCTTTTTTTTCGAACACTTGAGATGTCATATCTTTGAACCCTTATAAATTTACTTTCAACTTGTAATACCAGTGGTAAGCCAGACAAGCACAAACCCCTGCGATAAACCCCTCCACTCATAATCTGGCCTTTAATATACAGTAAGGGAACAGCTGTCTGTAGCCAAGCCCAATTAAACTTAATTTTCAGGAAATGTCACAGTAAAGCATTGCTCATGTTTATAACCACATTCTCCACTGTTTCTCTCACTGTGTCTCTAGCACAGTAATATGTGGCTGAGTCTTCTAGATTCATGTTCTTCAGGTTCAGAGAATACTGATTTTTGGAAGTGTCTCTAGTGATAGTAATTCTGCTCTGAATTGCTGAGGAGTACACAACTTCCCCACCAGATTTAATAAGTCCCAGCCATTCCAATCCTTTCCCACTGGACTGTCTTATCCAGCTCCACCAGTAGCCAGATGTGATAACATATCCATTAACTTTACAGGTGAGTTCCAGAGTCTCAGCTGGTTTTAGAAGCCCATTCCCAGACTGGACCAAAGTGATCTGAGACTGGGCACCTAATGGGAAAAAAAACAGGAAAACAAATTAAATAGACTCTCTAGTGCTTGAGTCAGTGACTCAAATATAAATATAAATATAAATTACCCATTACTTACAGATTGGTACCCATAATAGTAATAAGCAAGTCAGAAAATGCTTCATTATTAAGCTGTTAAATGTGCACATACGCACAGAGAAACGTCAGTCTGGTTATAAGGATTACTGTCTGTCAGTGATTTGCATATACTCATACAGTGACTATAATAACCTCCAATTCCTACTGTACAGTTTAGTTTTGTGCTTAATTCTCTCCTCAAAATAGAGAGTAAGAGTAGGTGGGGGTAGGGCAAAGTATACTATATACAAGAGGTTAGTGGTTAAAGGCAAATAGCCCAATTTGAGTTTTATAATCTCCTAACCGCTAATACCTCCTGCCACAGATTTAAAGTTAAAAGCAAAGTACAACTAACAAGTAATTGTAAATAGACTTACAAATAGGAATAGGTAACTTAAATCTGTGAGAAAAATTCCACCAACTGAGCCCTTTCAGAGTCAGAGCTAGATTTGTTTTAATTAGAAAAAATGTTTTTCTTATCCATTCATACACTAAAGTTTATTAAGAAAATATATTTAACCACACATACATTTAGCAAGAGCTAAAAATTAAAAACACTGCACCTAAGTTGAGCTATGATTATTAAATTAAATTAATCTGAAATCAGCATCAAAGGTATCTTGCAGCAAAATTATAAATATAGGCTAAGCCCTTACAATCCGAGGGCTAGTTTAAGTTTAAGTTTTACCAAGTTTTTTATAAAGCTGCAATTTACCAGACCAACGAAGGTGAGCAAATTAAAAAAGGGAAAGACAAAGCTTATCCCAGAGGACCCCTGACGTACGTTTCACAAAAAACGCTTCCTCAGAGGGGTGTGGAGCCGCTGCAAAATGGCATATTTATGAGTCTTTAAGACCCTCCTCAGGTATTGAGTGGATATGCCTGATTGCCAATAGTCAGTTTATTATTGGCTTCTGAATATGTCAATCACAAAAGTGACTAGGGATAGGGTAGAGTGGGGGGTAGTGGTTCCTGACGTCAGTGTGATGTCTGAAGTGGGCGTGTTTGTTTACATTTACATCGCTAATGTAGCCCTCATTGGATGATTGTCTTGAACATATGTTCCATAGTTATACTGAGCCGGGCATCTGGCATATCAATAGATGGCATAGAACAGTTACTGCCGAGCAAGATCGCATATCGTAGGCAGATAAATTCAATGCATCCCCACTGTATACTGTCAAAGAAGTTGCGCCAAGCGTCTACTGTATGCCGGTTCATTGTCAGCCTTTTTCATTCCCAAATCAAAAGATTAACACCTATGGTGGCGTAACAACCTATACTGGAGTACAGAATAGTCCTTACAAAATTTATCAACAGCTCACTTCTATCGTTATTATAAAAGAACGAGATTGATCAACTCGATTAAATGCTGAACTTCCCATATGTTTATGTTTGGTCACAGGGGGAGTGTCAGAGTGTTGGTCATAGGATCAGCTCGATTGGTTGATGGACTTCCCATATGTTTATATTAGTCATGGGAGGCGTGCCAGGGCGTGATGTATAACGCTATAATTGGGCAATAATGCTTAACATATATTCTGTTATATACATATTAGTGAAGATATATAGTATGCCCCCCAATTTTGTTAGATAGGCGGCCCATGAGATTAATCCGTCCTATGAACGATTATACAGAGATCAGAGTTACCTCCATAAGAGTTGCATTAATAGCACCACTATTTGTTAGGAAGTGCATTGATAACAGAGATGTTTTTGAAGATATTACTTTCTACACAGATATGATGTAGTATATATTATTAGAATATATGTGTAGAGAATAACCATATTTTCTTACTATTGGGTATTGGTTTTTCCAGGTATATTATGGATGAATTTTTTGCAGACAGTATGGTGGATTGTGCTCACACTGGATACTGTAAGTGCTCTGAATGGCAACTTTGTTGAATGATTGCTGTGCAGATCACTAGTATATTATGCATATGAGTGGTTTGAATTATATAATCTGTAGGTATCGTGGTAAAAGTGATAAAATAGATGTTAAATAGTGTACTCGTGAAGGATCAAAATAATACATATGGGAAGTGAATTAAAGGGGAAACAAAACGTGAAACGAACGTATCTTAGTGTATGCAAATTAACATTGTGGGTTTATGAATATATAATAATTTTTGTATATACAACATTGTAAATTAAATAATAAAGTGAGGGATATAATTGCCTCGAAGTGGAATTTGTGAATTGAATTGGCCCTTAGTGATTATAGGTGGGTCATAGTGTGAGCCATAGATCTATGGCAAGTGATAAGAAGGAAAGATTTATAGTATAAGTGATGCGGTGCCTTACTTACAGATATACAAAATAATTATTGAAATCATTCATGCCATTTGGTTTTACAGAATTTAGACGATAAATCCATTTACATTCAAGTTTAAGTAATGTTTTTTCAAGATTGCCTCCTCGTATTCCTAGTGAGGCTTTTTGAATTACCATATATTTTAGGTTGGTAGTGGAACACTTATGATGTATTTGGAAGTGTTTCGTGACTGATGTTAATTTCTTGCCACGTGCTTCATCCTTATTGGCATTTTTTATATTGTTAGCATGTTCAAGAATACGCACCCTGGTAAATTGCAGCTTTATAAAAAACTTGGTAAAACTTAAACTTAAACTAGCCCTCGGATTGTAAGGGCTTAGCCTATATTTATAATTTTGCTGCAAGATACCTTTGATGCTGATTTCAGATTAATTTAATTTAATAATCATAGCTCGACTTAGGTGCAGTGTTTTTAATTTTTAGCTCTTGCTAAATGTATGTGTGGTTAAATATATTTTCTTAATAAACTTTAGTGTATGAATGGATAAGAAAAACATTTTTTCTAATTAAAACAAATCTAGCTCTGACTCTGAAAGGGCTCAGTTGGTGGAATTTTTCTCACAGATTTAAGTTACCTATTCCTATTTGTAAGTCTATTTACAATTACTTGTTAGTTGTACTCTCCTCAAAATAGCTTTACAAATTGTAATAAAATATTATTGTTGTTGGCATCTGACTGCATGTCGCCTATCCACATACTTAATACATTTTTTATATACATGAATACTTTAATAACAAACTAAATTAGACATATATTAAATGAAAATAAGACATAGTTTGTACATATTATTTTACAGTTTGGATTTTACACAAGAATGTTAAGTGAACCCACCACAAGGGAGCAGCATGTTATAGGATAACTTTTATGTTTTACATTCATTAGTGCTTACAATTGCTTATAGGGCTATACAAAATAAAAAGTAGAGGAAAGAAGGCGTGTGAAACGTGTAAATATGGGCCCTTATTTTACACAAAAATCACGTGTTATGGCAGAAATAACATGTATGTTACCACATATGCAACACTTCTTCAGACATGTTCATTTTGCAGTAACAATAAAGGCTTCCAGTTTTTCACACTTCAGGCAGCTTTATTGCCTGGAATTTCTATTGAAAATCCATGCGACGGCCATAAAGTCTTGCTTCTAGCACAAACCAACATAATATCTACATTTTATTTCAAGTGATTTTTCATCAGAGTGCCCAGCAGCAAACATTACATTTACGTGTACCATAAAATGGCGCAGATCTGTACATTTTTTGCATACATAAAAAAAATGTTTTCAATAAAAAAATGATCAAATTACAAACTTCTGTGTGTTTTTTACATGAATTACAAGCTTTTAAGTGGTTTCCCATGTGGTGATTTGTTGGTGTTTTTTTGCATTTTTTAATAAGCATGAACATACGTATATGGCTTTACAAACTGTAGAAAAATACATGTGTACTCATATGGCAGATTTTTTTTTTGTTTTCTTGTTGTTAAACATTACTGAGATAATTAAAGTCCAGAGTGGTAAAAAAAAATCCCTTAAAGGGCCACTGTAAGTAAATATTCTCTATGCCTGTTACTAACTAACTACCCCAAATACGCTTTTTATCAATAGCATTTCATTAACATATCTCTACCGTATATCAGAAATCTTGTCTGCAAATTTAATTGTTTTCCAAACCCACTCCGTGGGTATCCTTTGCTCTGTACCAATCCGTTTACAATACCTAGGTTTCAAAATGGCGCTTTAAACACAAAGCTATTGGTTTAAGTATTTTGAACACTCAGTGCTGAAAATAGTGGGCAGGATAACGTGACATCATCGGCGAATAAAAGATATAACTTTTAGACCGTTATGAAACTTCGTTTTGGAGAAAATATAGGTCAGTAGGTTTTAATTAATGTTTATTAACTTTAATATGTTAGTTGTTTAGCTTAAAAATTATAACAGAAAGTAATCCTTTAATAGAGCCAATAAGAAAAAAGGCAGTTCATTTAAAATTGATAAGAATTTTAGATGGAGTGTTATATTTTAAGAGCCCGTTTGGAAAATAATTACATAAAATACTTTTGCCCCCATTTATTAATGTGTGAGTGGACAGGATTGTCAGCAAGGGAACCTGTCCTCCTACATTTGGGGAGAGTGACTCGTGAGGTGTCCCCTGCATTTATCATTACACAAGCACTCCCTTCTTCTGCATGCAAGCATCTGGGATGATTTAAAGGGATATTAAACTGCTGGGTACAGCTACAATAACATGGCTACTACTTCCCATGCACATCCTCCTGTACCTAGAGCTCTCTACAAACCCACTCTTATTTTACTCAATAAAGAAGCCAGTTGGTAATGCTCTGCATATTTATTCTAGATGCTGGTCCTTTGCTACAAACATGTTAATTTCTATAACAGAAGCAGTGGGTTTTAAACAAATCTGTGATGTTGCTGGCTTTTTGACAGCTTTACCTTGAAATTTCTATTAGCTAACATAACAGAAAGCAGAAAAGTTACATTTTTTCAGCTTTTTTTTTTTTGTTTACACAATTTGGGTTACATAAAAATATAAACAAAACTCAGAATAATATAGAGAAATGCAGCCACTGCAAAAATCTATGGGGCCTATTTATCAAGCCGTCAACCACAAATACACTGGAATTCCGCAGCGTAGTTGTGGCGAGCCAGATTCCCCTTATTTATCAAAGCCTACAGACCGGCAACAGTAGAATTTTGTGACGTAACATACCATCCGCCGGTCAAAGTCTGACACAGATCGATGCTTACGTCATTAAAAATGTTCCGAATGCAAATTCGGCACTATCTGACTACTTTTGCAAGTTAACAAATTTCTACCAGGTACGCTCGGCACTATTCCGACCCAGCATACCTTGTTTTCAATCCACCTCCCTGGAGGCGGCGGATGCCATAGGAATCGATGGGAGTCTGAAAGCAGCAAAAGCTCATGTTCACTGCTGCCCGATATCTAATTGATTCATATGGGATAATAAAGTTACGTTTACACCTAACACCCTAACGTAACCCCCGAGTCTAAACACCCCTAATCTGCTGCCCCGACACCGCCAACACCTACATTATACTTATTAACCCCTAATCTGCTGCCCCTACACTGCCATCACCTACATTATATTTACTAACCCCTAATCTGCTGCCCCTACACCGCCACAACCTACATTATACTTATTAACCCCTAATCTGCCCCCCCTACACCGCCAAAACTTACATTATGTTATTAACCCCTAATCTGCCATCCCCAAAGTCGCCGCCACTATATTAAATTTATTAACCCCTAAACCTAAGTCTAACCCTAACACCCCCTAACTTAAATCTAATTTAAATAAATATAAATAAAATTACTATCATTAAATACATTATTCCTATTTAAAACTAAATACTTACCTATAAAATAAACCCTAAGATAGCTACAATATAACTAATAGTTACATTGTAGCTAGCTAAGGGTTTATTTTTATTTTACAGGCAAGTTTGTATTTATTTTAACTAGGTAAAATAGTTATTAAATAGTTATTAACTATTTAATTACTACCTAGCTAAAATAAATACAAAAGTACCTGTAAAATACAACCTAACCTAAGTTACAATAACACCTAACACTACACTATAATTAAATAAATTAACTAAATTAAATACAATTAACTAAATTAAATACAATAACCTAAATTAAAATAAATTAGCTAAAGTACAAAAAAAAAACAACACTAAATTACAGAAAATAATAAACAAATTACATAAATTTAAACTAATTACACCTAATCGAATAGCCCTATCAAAATAAAAAAGCCCCCAAAAATAAAAAAAACCCTAGCCTAAACTAAACTACCAATAGCCCTTAAAAGGGCCTTTTGCGGTGCATTGCCCCAAAGTAATCAGCTCTTTTACCTGTAAAAAAAATACAAACAACCCCCCCAACAGTAAAACCCACCACCCACACAACCAACCCCCCCAAAAAAATACTAACTAAAAAAGCTCCCCATTGCCCTGAAAAGGGCATTTGGATGGGCATTGCCCTTAAAAGGGCAGTTAGCTCTTTTGCAGCCCAAAGCCCTAACCTAAAAATAAAACCCACCCAATACACCCTTAAAAAAACCTAACACTAACCCCCTGAAGATCGACTTACTGGGAGACGTCTTCATCCAAGCTGGGCAGAAGTGGTCCTCCAGACGGGCAGAAGTCTTCATCCAAGCAAACAAATTCTTTCCAAATCAGACAATGTGATTGTCTGGCTTTGTTTTCACATTTTGTCTCTCATAGTTGAGGTATACCTATGATGAAAATTACAGGCCTCTCTCATCTTCTTAAGTGGGAGAACTTGCACAATTGGTGGCTGACTAAATACTTTTTTTGCCCCACTGTATATACCACAAACTTGGTGGTACAAGTTACTCTATGTTTGATAGGATAGCTTCTGTTCTTATAAGGATGATAAAATCTTTTTCCAGTTGTTAGGCCATTGCATGTTGTGCACCCTATACATCTGTAACATCCAGGCTTATTCTGCAGCCAAGCCTCTTTGGAATAGCATTGCTTGGGATCTGTGTGAATAAGTTGTTCCTGGAGTGATTTTGCTCGTCTGCAGCCTACCATGGATGGTAGGGTATTATTTAGTGGAAGTTCTTTATCCATTTTCAGGAGTGGCCAGTGTTGCTGTAGGTTTTTGATTAATCCCTGTTTCCCTTTGAGAAAGTGGTGATAAATGTCATCCTGTCTTATCTTTGTTTCTACTCTCTAACAGTTCTTGTTGGGTCTGACCTTCAATTTTCTTTTTGCATTCGTCCAATGTTTTTTTCTTATATCCTCATTGTAGAAAATGTGATTCCATCTCTTGGACCTGTTCTTCCCTGTAATTCAGATTCTGTATTGTTCCTTGCAGTCCTTTTAAATTGCGAAATAGGCAATGCCTTTTTAAGGGCTGGTGGATGGCAACTCTCTGCATCTAGCAGGGAATTCCTGTCCGTATCGTATGCTGTATAAAGTGGTGGCTAGATCCTTATACTTCTTATTGATCTCTAAATCCAAGAACTCTACCGCCTCATGGCTATAGGACATTTTGAATTGAATGGCTTGGTGTACACTGTTTAGTTCTTTAAACCATTCCTCCAGTTGATCCTTTGTACCTGTTCACACCATGAACAGGTCGTCTATGTACCTTCTGAATAGTTTAATTCTGGTATCCGAAAACAGTGTCTTTCCATATGTCTCGTATTCGGCCATGAATAAATTGGCATAGGCCAGTGCCACTTTTGATCCCATGGTGGTCCCTGTGATTTGGAGGTAGAAATCTTTCTCAATTCTGAAATAATTCAGTTCCAGACATGCTGTCAACCACTCCATGATAATCTCTACAGGTGGTCCAATATAGGGATATTTGTTCAGTTGTCTTCCCACTGCTATTATGCCCTCTGCATGTGGAATCACAGTGTAGAGGCTTGTTATGTCCAGCGTAACTATGAGAGTCTCCTGTCGAATGTCAGTGACTTCTTTCAATACCCTTATCATTGAGGCTGAGACTAGGAGAAAAGATTCAGTGTTCCGTACTATTGGTTGCAGCAAGTGGTCCATAAAAGTTGCAATGGGCTGTAGTAAAGATCCTATAGCTGAGCCTATAGGTGTTCCAGGTGGATCCACTAAACTCTTGTGGATCTTTGGAAGTATATATAGTACTGGTATCCTAGGATGTGGTATCATCATATATGCTTTGGTGTTACCATCTATATGGCCATTATCCAGGCAGATTTGTAGCATAGTATCTATTTGTTTTTTGAAGGCATTGGTTTGATTGCCTCTCAATTTCTTATGGGTCTTCACATCCTCCAGCTGTCGCATTACTTCCTTGTGGTAGTCAACATAGTTGAGAATGACTATGGCACCACCCTTATCAGCTTCTCTGAGTATGATGGTTTTATCCTCCTGTAGTGTTTTAATTGCCATTCTTTCCTTATTGGATGGATTGTGTCTAAATCTCTCATTCTGGGGGTTGGACAGAGCCATCTCTTGTAGCAGTAGTCTAGAATAGGTCTTTATGGAAGCGTTATTACTAGAGGGATCAAATGTACTTGGACCCCTGAACATATTGAATTCTTCCTCTTTTTGTTGTTGTTGGGGACTAAAGTGATCTCTTAGTCTTAGGTTTCTAGTAAACTTCTGTACATCTACATAAAGTTCGAATTCATCCATTCTTGTTGTGGGAATAAAAGACAAACCTTTCCTGAGTACACTGGTTTCCCCTTCCAAGAGTGTATGTGTATGTGCACTCAGATTCACTATTAGGTCCTTGTCATTTGTCCCCTTCTTGGGGGTCTGTTGAGTCTGCTTATAGCCCCCCCACCTGATGTGCCTCCTCAGATGCCCCCATTGTCATGCCTCCTGCATAGTTTGTTATCCCTCTGTCCGTGGTATTCATATTATCGGAGTCAGAGCTGTTAACCGAACTATCTACTGTACCCAGGGGTCTTGCCCTATTACATCGCTGTCTCCATGGCCTGTTCATGTGATAAGTCATTCTCTCTTCTGGGCTAGGGTGCCACCTGTATACGCTATTTGTTTGTAGTCTGCAGTAATATCTTCCAATTTGCGGTTTTTAAAGTTTGTAGTAGTTTATTTTCATATTTATCCACCTCCTCAGCTAGCTTGTTAATCCAGTTTTGATCGGTTTCAGCTCTTAATTTATTGAGATGGAGTTCTTCATATTGTTGGATCTCCTTCCTGCTTACTTCCAATAGCCTCGTTACCTTTTCTAACACCAGGAGTACCAAATCCAATGAACATTTGTTCAAAATGTTACACCATTTGCTGCAAAAGTTGGGATTAATACTGTTGGCACATTCCTGATTCTGAATCCTTGAGGTATAAACCTCTTCCTGTGGTATTCAGACAAGTAGGATCCATGTAATATCAGGTATTTTTCTTTCTTTTTTAGTTTTGCTAGCTTTGTGTACACCTTGGATAATTCTTCCACTATGGTCTATTGTGGAATAGATGCAAACCAAATTCTAGAGGCATCTTCCTCAGTGTAAAATAAATCCTCTGCTCCCTTGATCTCTCTGTTGGCATATCCATTCCCTCTGCCATAGTGTAGCAGCCAAGATAAAAACATTGTGCACAAAAAAATAAATATATATATATATATATATATATATAAAATAAATTGTCTAGGGAAGTCTTAATGCAGCTCCTGTCGGGTGCTAGTACAAAAATAATATACAGATTCAGCCAGGGTACAGCACTCACGATAACTCTTGTGTTATATTATGCCCGTGGTGCACTTAGAAAAATTGTATAGGCAGCAAAGAGAAAAGGCACTCAACGGGTCTTAAGCATAAAATCACTTATTTATTTAGCCGTGATGTTTCGGGGGTCTCCCCCGTCCTCAGACAGAACTTATAAAAATACATTTACGACCCACCATTTAAGGACACCCTGTGATAAACGAAGAGCGCCATGCCAAATAGAAATTATCAGATAGCAGAGCCTAATATTTAGGAATAGTAAAGAAATAATGAGCCAAAAGATATAATTATGTATATAATGGTTATAATTAAATTAATTACCTGTAGAATGTGTGATGCAAATAGTTAGATTATACTGTATATATTTTCCTGTTCTTGTTCTCTGTTTTTGGCCAGCATGTAGAATGTAATGCCTATAGGATAGGTAGACAGATCCGTAAAGAGATGACAATCACAAATCACAAATGGTGGTAGAAGTAAATACCTACATAAAAGCATTAGGCTGCTTAGATCACAGTGAAGTAGCTGAGGGTTATAAATTATCGCATAGTAAAAACTGCAGTATTAGATTCATGAGACTAATGAGATTGTGCACTTATGTTTATGTTTTTAGTAATAGAGACACTGCAGAGCAGCATCCGGTTGCTGGGGGTATCGGATGACGGGTACGGTGCAATACGTGGCAGCCACAACTTCCGGAACGCCGTGAGCAGCGCTCTTTGTTTGTCACAGGGTGTCCTTAAATGGTGATGAGTAAATGTGTTTTTGTAAGTTCTGTCTGAGGATGGGGGAGACCCCGAAACGTCACGGCTAAATAAATAAGTCATTTTATGCTTAAAGGGCCATTATACACTCATTTTTTCTTTGCATAAATGTTTTGTAGATGATCTATTTATAAAGCCCATAAAGTTTTTTTTTTTTAAAAATGTATAATTTTGCTTATTTTTAAAGAACATTGCTCTGATTTTCAGACTCCTAACCAAACCCCAAAGTATTATGAGAATACCGTCAGCTACCTTCTCCAGCTTGCTCCTATTTGTGTAAAGGGTCTTTTCATATGCAAAAGAAGGGGTAGGGGGGAGTGTCTTATTTCCCACTTGCAGTGGGCTTTCCAACTACCTTTTCAACAGAGCTAAACTGAAAGCTTATAAGTATGTTTTTAAACCATTTTATACTGGATTTTTATATCAGTATCTGTGCATCTTATTCTTTATAGTAGTGGCTATTACATGTAGTTAAATGAAAATGAGTTTATACTGTCCCTTTAAGACCCGTTGAGTGCCTTTTCTCTTTGCTGTCTATACAATTTTTCTAAGTGCACCACGGGCATAATATAACACAAGAGTTATCGTGAGTGCTGCACCCTGGCTGAATCTGTATATATATATAGTGGGGGGGAAATGTATTTAGTCAGCCACCAATTGTGCAAGTTCTCCCACTTAAGAAGATGAGAGACACCTGTAATTTTCATCATAGGTATACCTCAACTATAGGAGACAAAATGTGAAAACAAATCCAGACAATCATATTATAGCTGTGCTAAGTGTTTAATTGACTTTTCAGTTACAAGTCAGAGGGATTAATGTCTTTCCCGGAATATTTACACTTTAGCAAAGGCTGCTTTGATCTAAAATAGAGCTACTTAGGACTTCATCGGAATAGTGCTTGCAAGCTTTGGTCCTAGTAGCCAGATCCAGCAATTCTTGAAATAACGCATAGAGCTGATAAACACCACTAACCAAAAACTTTTTCTTTCTTGTTTTGTTCACTTATCCCTACATAGTGGTGTTTAATTACCAAATGTACTTTGGTTTAGGAGAATACTATATAGTATATGTATGATTTCTACACATATACCCTAAAGGCATAATTCTATTCTATATGCACTCCATTGTCATTTTGAATATAAATTAGTGGACTTTGGTGCATACTACATTTCATAAAAACAACAGGACTTACTCATCATGGATAATACACACACATACAAGGACATTGATGAAGACAATTTGGACTGTCTAGATCTAGAGGATGTTTTTAATTGTGACACACCCAACATCAAATTGGGAGATTTATTTCAGGACTTTGAATATTTAAAACTTAAAGAGCAAAGATTAAAATGGGACAAATGGATACTGACTAAATATCTAGGCCTAAAAATGATCCCCAGGGGCCTTAGGCTCAACAAGTTCCCTACCTATGACATTAAAGATCAGCAGTATATAGATAGATGGAACCAAGCACTCACAGAGTGCTCTTTGAAATTGATTTCTCTTCTCATAGAGTATAAGGATGTATTACTGTGTGAAACAAAAACTAAAATTGCTAATATTGAATCAGAAATGTCTAGATTTACAAGTTGTGAAGTATACACCAAGTTTGACAACATATATAAACAAACCATAGAAGAATCAAAAAAGTTGGTCATTCAAATCAAACATACTAAATTCCTTAGGGATCAAAAGGACTATTCTCTAGGTATTGTTTATGTATGGAGGCGCAAACAACGCAATAGGTCATGGTATAATCAAGAAGACAATGAAGAACTGCCACACAGTAATAATAAAAATAAGAACAAAAATAGAAGGCGCCGATACAAACGAAATACTAACCAATCTAAACAGGTTGCAAACCAGGATACAGCAAACAACCTTAAAAAGGTGACATTCTCTGATTCAGAGAATGAACTCACAGATGAGGACCGGTTTGCATCCAGTTTTGATTGTAAATCAGGGGATGAGGCCTTCTCAGAAATAGAAGAATTAGCTAACTCTTCTGTTACTTCCAATTTAGGAACTAATAAACAAAAAAGCATCCTTAAGACACATACTGAGCAGGGAGCTAGACCTAAAACCAGTGCCCAAACACAAAGTCACTCTCAAATTCAAAAATCCCACTCCCAGGTTTTTCAAGAGGTCCCCAAACAATTTCAAGGGGGGGGGAGGTGGAGTCACGACAGTAGTAACAAAAAACACCAGAGAACCAGTAGAGCAATCGAGATACACACTCAGAGGGAAACACCACAAGATCAAAAAGTACCAATAAATATGGTGATTAATATCTCCAGCTATCAGCTCACAGAAATTGAAACCAGACTTCTCAATTTGGGTTTGGGCTTTGTCCCTTCTAGAAAGTTCAATCTTTTTCAGACTATATTAGATTTGAATAAATTGACAAGAGATCTAACTCTGAGAAAATTCTATAGAGACAAAGCACAACCAACTCCAGAAGTCATGACTCTCCCTACACTCAATACCAATGTTAGCCAACATACCTCCTTTGAAGACACATGTGCTTTAGTAACACTTGAAGACCTAAGCAGAGAAAACTATGAAATAAGTTCCTCACAGGTCCAAAAGGTTGCACCAAAACTCAAAAGTAAATCACAATTCTATCCCACCCAGGCTAGAGGAAAAATTCTGGAAGTGTTTCATGAGAGAGTGGTGGAGGATTTTACTAAACTTAGTGATTCCTCACACTCCAGTTCCTCTAACCTAACTAACAGGGAAAGGGAAGCAATACTCAATCTACAAAAGAATGAAGAGATTGTGATCAGGCAATCTGACAAAGGTGGGAGCGTGGTAATCATGGACAAACTTGATTATGTAAATGAAGCCTTAAGGCAACTTGGAGATTTGGATACTTATACCGTTCTATCCAGAAACCCCACTGCTATGTACTCTAGAGAGCTATCACACCTTTTGGATGAGGTGGTGGAGGAGGGTCTTATGGATCAAGAAACAGCTAATCATTGTATGGTCAAAGATCCAGTGACACCCATCTTCCACCACCTCCCAAAGGTTCACAAAAGCATATGCGAGGTCAAAGGGAGGCCTATAGTGGCTGGTATAGGTTCCTTAATGGAACCCTTATCCAAGTGGGTAGATGATTTTCTACAGCCCATGGTTTTGTCGTTACCTAGCTACATACGCGATACTTCCCATGCATTGCAGGTTCTGGAGACTGTGACTTGGAGGGAGGAGTACAGTTGGCTTACCATTGACGCCGTGTCTCTGTACTCCTCCATCCCTCACACCCAGGGTCTGCAAGCTGTGAGTTTTTTCTTGGACTTACTCACTGATCTTTCAGTCAATTTCAAAAATCTGATTGTAAGAATTGTGAAGTTTCTATTAGAACACAATTTCTTTATGTTTCAGGGGTGCTACTACCTCCAGAGACGTGGCACTGCTATGGGGGCTAAATTTGCCCCCTCCTATGCCAACCTATATATGGGTTGGTGGGAGCGGGGCCACGTCTATGGAGGTAGTACCACCCCATCTGAGCACATAGTGAAATATGTCAGGTTCATTGATGACCTACTGATAGTGTGGTCATCTGACTCTGAAACTGCTAAGGAGTTTGTTACCACCCTAAACAAAAATAGGGTAGGATTACAATTCACCTATGAATGGCAAAAAAAGAACATTAACTTTCTTGACATCTCACTTACAGGAAATCCTGAAGGAGGAACCATCATCTCTGCTCTCTACCGTAAGCCTATTTCGGGCAATAGTCTCTTACATGCCCGCAGTTGCCATCCGAAACATGTGTTCAAAGGAATTGCGAAAAGTCAGTTCCTGCGGGCAAAGAGAAATTGCACACATGAGGATGCCTTTCGGATGGAGAGCAGAGACATGAAAGTGAGAATGCAAAAAAGGGGTTATCCCACCCGAGTCATAGACAAAGCATTTTTTGAAGTTAAGGACATCAATAGGGCAAGTGCATTAGAAAAATCAACACGAAACTCTACAAATTCAAAACAGAGTCTTAAATTCATCACTGCATACTCCTCTCAATACGATGAAGTCTGCAAAATTATTTAAAAAAATCTACCAATATTAAGAGGGGACAAGGATCTAAGGGACATAATTGAACAGGGCTGCATGTTTGTCCCAAAAAGAAATGTGACCCTAGGTAACATCTTAGCCCCAAGTATGTTAAAGAGTGACAAACATTCAGGGTCATCATGGTTGAGACATAATGGCACATTCAAAAGTGGCAAAAAAGTTTGCACCTCTTGTGAACATATAAATATTTCACAAACATTCAAATCCCATGTAACGGGAGAAGAATTTAACACCAAAGGCTGTGTCAACTGCAAAAGTACATTTGTAATTTATATAATTGAATGCACTATCTGTAAAAAACAATATACAGGTAGAACTACCAGAAAAGTAGGTAAGCGCATAAGAGAACATCTTTCTTACATTTCCAACAAACGTACCTGTTCAGCACTTTCCACTCACTTTATTGAATTTCACCATCAGGACGTTAGGTCCTTCAAATGGCAAGCCATAGAACAGATAACTACACCACCCAGGGGCGGTGATAAGTTATCTATACTATGCAAACAAGAAACATATTGGATTTTTAAAACCAAGTGCCTAATACCATATGGTTACAACTCTGAATATGACATCATTAATTACTGGCAGAAATAATCGTATTAGGAGCTTAGATATACATGAGATGCCCCCCTTTTTAGGCTAGTTAATAAATGGGCCCCCTTTCTTATTGGGACTATGTGTTCAGACTTCAATGACTCATAAGTTTATACTGGTTAAACACATAGACAAAACAGTACATACCGCGTAGTTTAGTAATATACACTTTATCCTAATGTACGTTTCGATAGTGTTTTATTTGGTTATCTATCTACAAGGTTATTGTTAATCTGTTTAATCGCTATAGGCCCATTCAAATCTACATTTGCTCTTTCTTGCTTGCTTTTATTGTGTTTGTTATTTCTCCACACATTAAGAGACAGTTAGAAATTATCTCTACCTCTATTAATAATGAAAATGGCTAAACAACATTAAAAAGATCTTGTTTTTTGGTTTTATCACACACATTGATCAAAACATGTAATTATCATGTCTGTATATCTCCTCTCAAGTACTGATTTTACAGCTATCCAATTTAAAAGATTTATTGCTTTAAATTTCTAATTCATATTGTTCTCTGGATTATTGTATTAACTCTCTAGTTTGCACTCTCTATTTGTTTCTTCACTTTTTATTGTCTGCAACTTTTGTATTTATATACCTATGTATATACTAAATTGCTTATTTCCCAATTTGTGTTTAAAGGGAAATCTGGTATGTTAAGGGTTAAGGTGATCAGCAATACACAAAATGTTTTTAACCAATGAATGTGGATTGTTCAGCATAAAAGGGAGCACCCCCTAACAGGTGCTATTCTATGATTACGGTCAATATGACCGAAACCGGTCAGAGTTTACTTGCTTGAACCCTATCCATGCTGTTGTATGTCCTTTGCACATGTTTTTAAAGGAATAAAGGATATGTTATTTTTTTACCAGCTGCTTCAACTTGGAACTATTTTTTTACAATCATATTGTCTGATTTGGAAAGAATGTATTTGCAAATTATGGTGGAAAATAAGTATTTGGTCAATATCAAAAGTTAATCTCAATACTTTGTTATTTATCCTTTGTTAGCAATGACAGAGGTCAAACATTTTCTGTAAGTCTTCACAAGGTTGTCACACACTGTTGCTGGTATGTTGGCCCATTCCTGCATGCAGATCTCCTCTAGAGCAGTGATGTTTTGGGGCTGTCGCTGGGCAACACAGACTTTCAACTCCCTCCGAAGGTTTTCTATGGGGTTGAGATCTGGAGACTGTCTAGGCCACTCCAGGACCTTGAAATGCTTCTTATGAAGCCACTCCTTCATTGCCCGGGCGGTGTGTTTGGGATCATTGTCATGCTGAAAGATCCAGCCACGTTTCATCTTCAATGCCCTTGCTGATGGAAGGAGGTTTGCACTCAAAATCTCACGATACATGGCCCCATTCAATCTTTCATGTACACGGATCAGTTGTCCTGTTCCCTTTGCAGAGAAACAGCCCCAAAGCATGATGTTGCCACCCCCATGCTTCACAGTAGGCATGGTGTTCTTTGGTTGCAACTCAGCATTCTCTCTCCTCCAAACACGACGAGTTGTGTTCCTACCAAACATTTCTACTTTGGTTTCATCTGACCATATGACATTCTCCCAATCCACTTCTGGATCATCCAAATGCTCTCTAGCATACTTCAGATGGGCCCTGACAAGTACTGGCTTAAGCAGGGGGACACGTCTGGCACTGCAGGATCTGAGTCCCTGGCGGCGTAGTGTGTTACTGATTGTAGCCTTTGTTACGTTGGTCCCAGCTCTCTGCAGGTCATTCACTAGGTCCCCCCGTGTGGTTCTGGGATGTTTGCTCACCGTTGATCATTTTGACCCCACTGGGTGAGATCTTGTGTCGAGCCCCAGATCGAGGGAGATTATCAGTGGTCTTGTATGTCTTCCATTTTCTAATTATTGCTCCCACAGTTGATTTCTTCACACCAAGCTGCTTACCTATTGCAGATTCAGTCTTCCCAGCCTGGTGCAGGTCTACAATTTTGTTTCTGGTGTCCTTCGACAGCTCTTTGGTCTTCACCATAGTGGCGTTTGGAGTGTGACTGTTTGAGGTTGTGGACAGGTGTCTTTTATACTGATAACAAGTTCAAACAGGTGTCATTAATACAGGTAATGAGTGGAGGACAGATGAGCCTCTTAAAGAAGAAGATACATACAGGTCTGTGAGAGCCAGAAATCTTGCTTGTTTGTAGGTGACCAAATACTTATTTTCCACCATAATATGCAAATAAATTCTTTCCAAATCAGACAATGTGATTGTCTGGATTTGTTTCCACATTTTGTCTCTCATAGTTGAGGTATACCTATGATGAAAATTACAGGCCTCTCTCATTTTCTTAAGTGGGAGAACTTGCACAATTGGTGGCTGACTAAATACTTTTTTGCCCCACTGTATATACAGTACTGTGCGAAAGTCTTAGGCCACTATTTGATTTGTTGTTTTAGCAAATATATAGAACCTAAATATTATTACCTGCATGATATCAGAAAGAGTTTTAAAACCTAATCCATTTTATTTCTAATATTTCTACCTATAGATTGCTGACCGTTTGACTAAGCATATTATATATATTCACCTAAAGATCATTACCTATATCATATCAGAAATCACTTAAAGGGACACTGTACCCAAAAAAATTCTTTCGTGATTCAGATTGAGCATGAAATTTTAAGCAACTTTCTAATTTACACCTATTATCAAATTGTCTTCATTCTCTTGGTATCTTTATTTGAAATGCAAGAATGTAAGTTTAGATGCCGGCCCATTTTTGGTGAACAACCTGGGTTGTCCTTGCTGATTGGTGGATAAATTCATCCACCAATAAAAAAGTGCTGTCCAGAGTACTGAAATAAAAAAAAAGCTTAGATGCCTTCTTTTTCAAATAATGATAGCAAGAGAATGAAGAAAAAATGATAATAGGAGTAAATTAGAAAGTTGCTTAAAATTGCATGCTCTTTCTGAATTGCAAAAGAAAAAAAATTGGGTTCAGTGTCCCTTTAATAAAGCTAATCTATTTTATATCTAATAATGTGTCGATTCCACTCTTTTTTTTTTTTTTTGTAAAAAACTTGTTTTCCCTTTTGCTGAAAAACAAGAAGAACATTGCAAGGAATTCATTTCTATAAGAAGAGAGTGGCCACAACTTTTCTCATCTTCTAAAATGGGATTTAAACAGTTCTCACATTGTAAAGGATGAAAACCTCTAAGTGATGAGATTTAAAATATTGGCAAAAGTTCCAAACCTCCCTGTACAGAATTATTTCTAGAATGTTGACGTGAGGTTCTAGATACTGTAACTTATATTTTTTTTTCAAAGTTTTTTTCTCTTTGTCTGGATAGTAAGACCAAACTTTTACTAAGGTATTTTTTCCTTTGGTATTAAGATTTATAAACTTACAGTTACTTTCTAGTACTTATTTACTTGTTTACTTTGTAGCAGCTGATTTAAGTACTATAGAGAGTTCAGCTACTAAGTTTAGCCACATTGCTCTTTTCCCGCCTAGCCTCCGCTTGGCTAATGTCTTTTACTTGTAGTGTCCTAGTAAGGGTTTGTGGTTAGTTGGGCCTCTCAGCCATTGACTCTAGCTTGTTTAATTCTGGTTAAACAGTAGTCCATCTCACGCTGGTAAGGGGGCGGGACTGGCCAGGAAAACTGGTTTGCTGTTTATTACATAATACACAAGCCTAAAAATAGTATCAGCAGAGATGTCCCAGCTATTAAGTCCATTACTCTGCAAGTAGCATCTCTTGCTAAAAGTAATCAGTCTAAAAATGTTTTAGTGTCTTCAATTTTGATGAGCCTTTTCAAGCAAAACACCCACTACCTCACACTACTGGAAACATTTCCAACTCCTTTGTATTAGCCTCTTTTTATTATAGAGCCTTATCTGCCTATGCAAGATACATTTAAAAGGGGCCCACATTAATTTAATTATGGCCTGTCAGGTAATACTGTCTTTGAAACCCAAACATTTTTGCTCAGATTTTTTTAGTTAGAACTGATATTTCCTTGTTACCAGATAAACCCTTAAGATGGCTTATAATTTGTTATTAATAATAGACAAAGCTCTTGATACATGGGATTCTTTTTTGTGTGGATGCAATGAGGCTTATTTTAAGGATTTATTTTCTGCTGCTACTGCCCATTAGATTTCTTACTCAGAGAAAAAAGCCCGTAGAAGACTACATTGCTAGATTTAGTTTATCGAGTGATATGGAGTGGAATGAGGTTAAATTAGCAGATCAGTTTAGAAATGGACTGTTTGATGAACTTTAGAATAAATTAGCCAGTATTGGTGTCCCTTGTTCTCTGAATGATCTGATAAAACTAGTAATACAAGTTTTATAAAAGAAAGAGACAAAAAGGGAGTTTAGCAGAGTTTATTCAATTAAACCTCTCTTGAGGTTTTTTTCTGTTTCTAGTAAACCTATGCAAACAGAGTTAAAAGAAAAATATTTATCCTCAGAAGAACAGCAACGCTGTTTCCTGTCTAAACTTTGTCTATATTGTGGTAATGTGTGATATATGGTTAGGAATTGTCCTGTTTTGTTGAAATGAAGACTTGAGCAAAAGAATAAAAGCTCTAGTATTTTCTTTAGCACTACCTCTTCTGCAGCAGTAAAACATTTATCTATTCCTATTGTTTTTCATTAGGCTGAAACACAGGTTCAACTCAGGGATATAATTGATTCCAATGATAATGGCTGTTTTCTAGATTCTTCCCTTGCTCAGCAGTTGTTTTTATCTCTAGAGGCAAAGAAAGATCCAACTATGGTGTTTGTGGTAGACGGTAGTCTCATTAGTTTTGGCCCTATTGTGTTTGAGACCTGCACCCTTTAAATGTGTATTGAAAATTTTTCATGTGGACAAAAATCAAAACTCCAAATTTCCCATCATTTTGTGGTTATCTTAGCTTAGGAAACATAACCCCAGTATTAATTAGAAGTCAGGACAAGTTATATTTTCTTCTTCTTTTTGTGAACTGGAGTGTTTGCCTAAAAATTTTCTGAAAATTGTACTAGCAATTTCAAAACTAAGTCTGTTCTTCCCTCCAGTTTTATTGCTTCCTACTCACTACCTGACCAACCCAGTTTTCAAGTGCCGTCCTTCTCTGCCCCTCACCTTCCAAAGGTGCAGTCTTCCCTACCATCTCTCTTCTCAACCTCAGCTGTTATCGTGGCCTTCTCTACGTCCTCATTCATGTTCACCTTCCCTGCTGCAGAGCATCCTATGTCCCTTTTAGAGCCTCTTTCTCATTCCTGCCCACCTCAGCAAATGCAAGACCTTTTTGTGATTCAGAAACAGATACCCATTTGTCAGGATTTACTGGGTAAAGATATTCCTTTTAATCCTTAATTCTTTTGTCTGGCAAATCTCAGCTGCAAACCTTGAATTTAGTGAATGTGCCACTTGCTTATTCAGCTGCTACTATGATGGAATAGCTGCAAGTCCTAGCAAATGGAATTGATACAGGGGAAATGTGTATTGTAATATAGGAATAGAATCAAAACTTATATTTCCCCTTTTGATTTGAGCAAACTGATTTGAGATTTATAGAACTGGCACTACGATCTTCTGATATTGAGGAGCAGAGAAATATGTGCCCTGTGGTGATTCTGATATTCACAGTGTTACTGCCAGAAGGAACTGTCGTAGTTTAAACACTGTTTGAGGGGCGTGTTCTGCTTGCAGAGTGTTTGAGAGGCAGATGACATCACTGGAATCAGCTGTATGTCGACACGGAGAGAGACAAACAGTTAGCGTTACTCTGAATATAATATGCCTATTATAATGTCCAGAGGCACAATCTGATTGCGGTATTGTATAATCCCACGAAGGTAAAATGAGCAGATAGACTTGGAAGCGTTGTGAAGCTTTTAGTAGAGATGTTGTGAGATAGCAAACACAAGCTGCAACATAGTGTAAACGCTGATCCGATGTTGGAAATTTTATCAAACAACCTCTATTTTACCCCAATAGATTTGGAAAGGAGGTAGATGAAAATATTCCCGGGATTATATTGAGGTTACTTAGAATATCCAATTTAGGCAGGAGCTTAGCTAGGAGCAACAATTCAGTACTAGCATACAAAATAACTAAGCACTAGGAACAGGGCGTGATCAGAATTTAAAGGGAAAGGAGGAGGGGTTTAGACATGGAAGCAGGTTACGATGGAGAATCCTGACATCTCCCCCTCCCGAAGAGAGACGAAGTCCGTCAAGGACCTGGCCGGTCTGGATGTCTTCGATGGAAAAGAGAAACCTTCCTAGAACATTGTACGACGGCTCCCAAGAATCATCATCAGGGGAGTAACCAACCCACCGGACAAGATATTGCAATTGTCCATTACGGATCCATGAGTCGATTATAGATGCAACCTCATATTCATCCAACTGAGGGAGAGTAGAAGAAGGTGGGAGAGTAATTCCTGGAGTTCTCATAGAGGTGTATGGTTTCAGGAGAGAAACATGAAATGTAGGATGTACTTTCATGGAATCAGGCAACTGTAAAGTGAATGCATTTGGATTAACGATCTTTGTTATAGGGAATGGACCAATGTACAAACCTCCTAATTTTTTACTGGGCACTCTGAGTTTTAAATTTTTTGTGGAAAGCCAAACTAGATCCCCCACTGAATATGAAGGAGCTGGTCGTCTTCGTAAATTGTAGTAGTGTTTCTGTCGTTCCTGAGATTTTACAATGTTCTCTTGTAAGGTCTTGAATATATTTAGAAGATTAGCTGCAAAATCATTAGCATATGGGCAATCAGAAGAGGCGTTGTCAGCTACACATTAAGAGATTTGTTCGACTTCCGTTTGGGGTGGAGCTTGGAAACAGCATGCTCCTGGTCAGTGCGGTGACTAACCACTGCTGAAAATTCTACCCAAGCTTTTTCACCACTTAACCCAGTGACTACAAGGGGTTTACGGTGTGGTGGTGCACACAGCAAAACGAACTAGCTGTTAGCTGGAAGTCTTTTCTCTCTTTGTGGATGGATGAGCGGATGAAGTGCCTGGCAGAGGCATAGACCCGGGGACAGATCTAACTCCCTTGCTCCCTACCTGTTTGCTGGGGCCCCGGTAGAGGAGAGGACCCGAGACACCGAGGATAGCTTCCGGAGACACATGACAGGAAGCCGGTGCAACGCCACTGACGGTGAGGTGGGAACGTCGCTTTGCGGAGGGTTCCGTGACGGTCAGACCAACTTCACCAGGGCTGAGGGTCAGGCTCCTACGTGCTGGCATTGGGCTAGAAATCACCCTATGTTAAATTCTGAGCATCTGTGCTGGGTTGCTGTCAGGTCATCAGAGAACACTCCAGCTGCAAGTATAGCTCTCTTGTTTTTTCTCTACCCTTGTTTATTGCATTTACCCCGGTTTTGCTGATCCGGAATGAACAATTTGATATCCTTGGGTTAACCTGTTATTACCTTGGGAGGTGATTAGTGCCTTTTGTGTCCCCAGAGGAATTGCATTGCCCCCATATAGGTAACTGTGGTCTTTTTTTTCCGGGACACCCTATATCCTAGCAAGTTGACCGGAGGTAAAACTACTGCTAATTTATCTACTTGGATATGACTTTCTTTCCTTTTAAGTATCAAAAGGAACTTTATAAGGAGATAGAAAAAGGAAAACCTGTAGATCACTATTAAATCTATCCGGGTATTATTTAAGGAAAATAAGAACTAATACCCCAAAGGATCCAAGAATACCCTCCTGGTCTATTTAAAGACATTGCTTATCTGGCTAACAAATTGTATATATATTGCATACTTTTGTTAAGTGCTATCTCTTTAATTTATACAGTTTATATCTGCTAAGTACTTATTCTAACATATCTAGATATATAATCATTATCTCCATAAATGGTTATAACCAGGTATATTTCTTTATGAGATAGGGTTTGGCTGTGATTTCATACCCTTACATATCTGCCTTGTGTGATTTAGGTAGCTATTTAGTTTTTAAACGTTCTCTCTGGCCTACTATTATATATGGTTAAAGATCCTTGCTGACCTGTATATTATTATATCTTCTGGGGGCGCTTTTTTTAGGAATTATACAATTGTCTATGTACTGAGGGTCTTTGCTAAAAAAATATTTATTGATTGAGTGTCTACCCTTATCCACACAGGATACCAGTCACATTAGTAGAGATAGTGTGCTGAGTGTAAAGATACAATACTGTATTTCTGGCCTACAAGGATTCTTTCTATCCTAATCTTTCTTATTTACTAATAATAATCGTATATAAAAGCGTAAAAGGGGGGAGTCTTTCTCTCATTAGAAAATCTTGATGTGAAAATAGTAGGGAAACACTTTATAAAAAAATTAAAAAAAAAAGAGTCTTTTTGACTCCCACTTGTTTGATTCTTATACACATATTTATTTTGCCCAATGAGTTGTCGCTACGGCGTGGCTCTTAGTAGTATTGTTCACGTTTCTCACTCAATCACTGTGTGATTTGCACTCAATTAATGTAAAAATTTGTCACTCAGGCGAAAAAGAACCCACCCATAATGCCTGCTAAAGCTAAAGATAAAAAAACCAAATAAAGTGATATTAGTCTTGATTCCACATCAAGTGATTTACCCCTCCCCTCTGTTGATACACAGATGTTGATAGCACAATTGTCAGCAATGTTTTCACCGCAATTTGAAATGATTAAAAAAGAAATCTCTGGTATGGCCGCTGAATTATTGACTCTCTCCACCAAGGTCAGGCAGTTTTCTGCCAGAATCGGTGAAGCAGAAGACAGAATTTTGGATCTTGAAGACCGTGTAAACTCACAAGAAGCAACTATATGGAAACAAGATACCGCAATGCAAAATATGCAATTGCGCCTGGAGGATCTGGAAGATCGCTCCAGGCGTAATAACATACGTATTGTTGGCCTGCCGGAAACTGCAGAATTTGAAGATTTAATGAAGTTCACCTCCTTAGTTCTACCTCAAGCTTTAGGAATGCCAGCAGAGTATTTACCCTTGATAATAGAAAGAGCACACAAAATGGGGCCAAAGAGAGTTCAATCTGACAATCCAGCTAAGAGTATAATGTGTATATTTAAGACACTAAAATTTCAAGACAAAATTGAATTACTGAAACTTTTTAAAAAGAACGGCCCTATTCTACTTGGTAATAATAAGATCTTGCTATTTCAGGACTTCTCTAATGAGACGTCCGCAAAGAGGAAGCTAATGGCCCCATACTGTACACAGTTAATAAATAAAGGATTTAAGGCCCGTATGGTCTACCCGGCTAAGGTTAAAGTAGAGGACAGGGGGTCAACATTTGTATTTCTGGAAATTGCCGAAATCAAAGAGTTTGTTACTTCGAAAGTTGCAACTTAAAAATTTATAAAATCGATAAATGCTTTATGATAATTATGATAAAGACTGCCAGGATGTGTGTAGTGTGGATGTTGTTTTTTTTTTGTTTTTTGTTTTTTCTTCAGGAGTTTACAAGAGTAATTTTTAATATGATTGGGAGCGAGGGTATATGGGAAGAAAGAGAAGAAGAAATGACAAAGAGTAAATTTAATTTTAAGATATGCCTTTCTTTTAAATGACCGGAGTAAATATATTGTCATGGAATGTAGGAGGAATAACCTCCCCTATGAAACGAAAACTAATAGTTAAAACTCTCGCAAAAAAAAGGCCGGATATTGTTTATATCCAAGAAACCCATCTCAATGACATAGAAGTTGCAATTGGGCCCGGAGGATCTGGAAGATCGCTCCAGGCGTAATAACATACGTATTGTTGGCCTGCCGGAAACTGCAGAATTTGAAGATTTAATGAAGTTCACCTCCTTAGTTCTACCTCAAGCTTTAGGAATGCCAGCAGAGTATTTACCCTTGATAATAGAAAGAGCACACAAAATTGGGCCAAAGAGAGTTCAATCTGACAATCCAGCTAAGAGTATAATGTGTATATTTAAGACACTAAAATTTCAAGACAAAATTGAATTACTGAAACTTTTTAAAAAGAACGGCCCTATTCTACTTGGTAATAATAAGATCTTGCTCTTTCAGGACTTCTCTAATGAAACGTCCGCAAAGAGGAAGCTAATGGCCCCATACTGTACACAGCTAATAAATAAAGGATTTAAGGCCCGTATGGTCTACCCGGCTAAGGTTAAAGTAGAGGACAGGGGGTCAACATTTGTATTTCTGGAAATTGCCGAAATCAAAGAGTTTGTTACTTCGAAAGTTGCAACTTAAAAATTGATAAAATCGATAAATGCTTTATGATAATTATGATAAAGACTGCCAGGATGTGTGTAGTGTGGATGTTGTTTTTTTTTGTTTTTTGTTTTTTCTTCAGGAGTTTACAAGAGTAATTTTTAATATGATTGGGAGCGAGGGTATATGGGAAGAAAGAGAAGAAGAAATGACAGAGAGTAAATTTAATTTTAAGATATGCCTTTCTTTTAAATGACCGGAGTAAATATATTGTCATGGAATGTAGGAGGAATAACCTCCCCTATGAAACGAAAACTTATAGTTAAAACTCTCGCAAAAAAAAGGCCGGATATTGTTTATATCCAAGAAACCCATCTCAATGACATAGAAGTTGCAAAACTTAAAATTAAATGGGTGGGTGAGGTCATAGCTGCCTCAAGTATAGACAGGAAATGTGGAGTTGCGTTTCTCTTACATAAAGAACTAGATTATAAAATTCTTCACATAGACAAGGATCCAGAGGCTAGGTACATTATACTCCAAATCCAGATCAACCAGATCCCATTTGTGCTTTGTAATATATACGGTCCAAATAAAAACAGTAGACGTTTTTGGGAGAAAATAAAATTATTTTTTTTTCCTTTTATAGGGGAGAATCTCATCTTAGCGGGTGATTTTAACATGACATTAGTCCCCGAATTAGACAGATTCTGTAATAAAGACACTAAAGAATATAAAAAAATCGCTAAATATTTCAGGACTTTTTGTTTGAAGCTTAAAATGGTAGATATTTGGAGAATTAAAAATCCAGATTCTTTGATGTATACTTGTGAATCTAGAGCTCACAGAACCTTTTCTAGAATTGACCTCTTTTTAATATCTGAATCTCTGTCGATTGTCCAAATGGTTGCAGGAATTGATGATATATTGATATCCGATCACGCAATAATATATCTTACTCTCCCCTCCTTATGAGTTATACAGAAAGAACACAATCGTTGTTATTTCCGCAGTATCTCTTGAATAACCACAGATTTTCTAATTGGCTCAAGCAAAAATGGAAGGATTATTGTATACATAACATCTCATATCTCAATAGAGTTGAGATCTTCTGGGAAGCTGCTAAAGCAGTCCTAAGAGGTGAAATTAAGAGTTATTTAATAAATACAAAAAAGAAGTCTAGGGTCCAAGAAATTCAGTTATCTAATCAAGTCAGAAACGCCTATAGAAGATTCTCTGAGGACCGTTCCCAAGTCAGTTGGAATAAGTACCATGAGGCTAGAAAAAGAGAGATATATTTCTAGAACAGAGATCCCAAAATGAAGAAGCTAAAATTAATGTACATTTCAGAGGCCTCTATGGCGATTCAACTAAACATTTAGCAAAATTAATAAAAAACAGAAAGAAGAAGAATTACATCCCTGTTATTAAAGAAAATTATATTTGTTATACCGATACAAGAGAGATTAACAGAGTGCTTTTTTCTTACTATCAGAAGTTATATTCTAGTCAGGATAGCAATTTATATAATCAAGACAGATTCTGGTCTAAAATAAAGCTTCCTCAAATTCAAGAAGATGAGCTAACACTACTTAATGCTCCAATTTCGGCTGAGGAAATTGGTAAAATGATAGTTAAGATGCGGTTAAATAAGGCTCAATGGCCCGGATTGCCTTCCGGCAGAATTTTATAGAATATTGGCTCCGGAAATCATTCCAACAATGGAAAAATTGTTTAATAATTATTTTTACTCGGATAACCCCATTTCTTCCTACTTTTCTGCCGCTAACATTACTTTAATCCTCAAGAAAGGCAAAAATCCTGAAGAACCGGACTCTTATAGGCCCATATCTGTTCTCAATACGGATTATAAAATTTTAATGGCTATTCTAGCAGATAGGCTTTCCTCATCCTTGGGCAATCTTATTCATCCAGACCAGACTGGTTTTATGAAATCTAAGACTTCTACAAAGAATATCCGTAAAATAGTGACTTTCCTTGACTATTTCTGTTATCTAAAACAAAAGGGAAAAAAAAATCTTGCAGATGATTATGCGATTCTTTCTTTAGATGCCGAAAAGGCATTTTATGCTATCTCATGGGGGCATTTGTTTAAAGTGTTGGAGAAATTTGGTTTTAAGAATCAATTTATTCATTTCATTCGAAAAATGTATACAATTCAAATTTCGTTTCTTATTGTTAATGGTCTTCTCTCTCAAAAAATTACTCTTGGACGGGGAACAAGACAGGGGTGTCTATTGTCGCCCCTTTTATTCAATCTGGCCCTGGAACCCTTGGCTATCCGTCTGAGAAGTGTATTAAAAGGAATCAGTATGGGTTCCTATACTCTAAGGATTCTTCTTTATGCAGACGATTTACTATTATTTCTAAAGAATTCATCTTACTCAATTCCTACAGCATTACAATGCCTAGAGGAGTTCAGTTCATTTGCTGGCTATAAAATTAATTTTGATAAAAGCGAGCTTATGTGGATAAATAAATCTAGAACTTGTTCCCAAGAGCACCCATTTAAGGTTGTCGAAGAAATTACTTATTTAGGCATAGTATTACATAAAAATCCGAAAAACTGGTATCGGCTTAATTTTTCACCCCTCTTCCAGAAGATTCAAATTGACCTGGAATTATGGACGTCATTTCGTCTATCTATTACGGCTCATATCAATTTAATTAAAACAATTATTTTTCCTCGATTACTTTATCTCCTTCAGAATCTTCCCCTCTTTATTCTTAGCAAGGATTTGCGAAAATTGTATTCCAGCTGTTCCAAATTTATTTGGGACAACAGGAAACCGCATATCTCTTTGGACAGACTAATGCAAAAATTTGAGGCAGCTGGCCTTGCCTTTCCCAACTTTAAATTATATAACTGGGCTGGTTTAATTAAAACGGCGGTGGATTGGATTGTAGAAACGGAGTTAGTCTCAACATTAGGGATGGAGACTTATATGGTCTCTCCCTTCACCCTAAAAGCAATATTACATTGTCCTCTCAAATTGTTACCAGACAATTTATCTTCTCTAATTTCTATTAGAAATGTTGTGGCGGCTTGGCAGAAATGCTGCACAATGCTGGAAATACATTTTACATTCTCTGGATTTTTGCAGATTATTGGAAATCCACAATTTTCTCCAGGTTTTAATCAAATAGCGTTTAGAGAGTGGGTGGAAAAAGATCTCAAATATATCTGTCAGATTCTCCCACAAGATGGGAATCAAATAGTATCATTTGAAACTTTGTCTCAACATTACCAGCTAGCTAGATCCAATTTCTTTGCTTATCTACAAGTGCGTCACTTTATTAATACTTGAAAGTGGGATATGAGTAGAATGAATGCGTGGTCGGATCTCAATTTATATGTTCAAAAATTTGCGACAGGTAATCCCTCTATTTCTCTTATGTACGATATTATGCTCTCTAAACAAACCTTAATTTTTCTAGATAAGCTGACTTTATCTTGGATTCCCACCTTCCCTCTAATAGATCCTGGAAAAATTAAACAAAGTATGGTAAATTTAAAGAAATGTGAAATTCCCAGGAGTTGGAGAGAATCCCATCTAAAACTTATTAACAATTATTACCTATCCCCAATAAGATAAGCTAAATTATATCCTACTAACAATGGGGCTTGCCCCCGTTGTAAGAAAGCCAAAGCGGATACCTTACATAAGTTTTGGTATTGCCCAAAAATTTTACAACTCTGTCGTAAGATAGAATATTGGTTTAATTTACATTACAAGACAGCAATCACATTATCACTCAATGAGATAGTTTGGCTAGATGCCTTTAGTAATAGGGGCTTTCAAACAAACATCTTGAATACTATCATTTTATCTGTCAGATATCAAATCGTTAAAAATTGGAAATCTACTGCAGCTCCTGGATTATCACAAATTCTGAAGGAGATTCAAATCCAAATTATGTATGAATCATATCATTTGAAAACTACTTCGGAAAAGAGAATAAAATCTTTTTTATTCGGATGGCTACCAATTATTAAATCTTACCCCTTAGCCATACAAAAAGGTATCCTTACCCTGTTTTTGTCCTCAAATTCTTTTATGGATCTAGTGGTTCTAGATCTCTTCCCACATTCTTGGATAACTAATTATAGAGAGGGATAAGGAAAACAAAGGGATAGGGAAATGGGCAGCTAGAAAAAGAGAGAAGAGAGGGGAAGAGCGGAAGTAAGCAAGAGAAGGATGACAAGAGAGAAGAGGAAAAGGATAGGAAAAATATGTTTTTCTTTTTTTTTTTTCTCTCTTCTTGCGCTGGTTTGTTTTGTTCCTAGTGTGCAATAGTGTGAATAGGTTGAATGGTACTTTGTTTATTTAAAATGAAAAAAAAACAACAACATTCTGTACAAACATGTTACATAGGGTTATTGTTTTTTTCTCCTTCTGGATTCTGTAGGAAAGAGAAATCCCTTGTTTATTCTGTATCTTATTTTGTTACACCGGACCCTGCGTGGTATATAAAGGTGAAATTCATTTGATTGTACTTTTTGTTGGCGATATAAATAAATAATAATAAAAAAAAAGAAGAGGCGTTGTCAGGGATACCTGAGGTAGGATATGAGTTTGGATGAAACCCGCAATTTGCCTGGAAAGGAGACATTTTTGTGGAAGAATTTTCAGAATTGTTAAAGGCGAATTCAGCCAACGACAGATAAGTAAACCACTGTTCCTGTTGGTAGGAACAAAAGCATCGGAGATATTGCTCTAACCACTGGTTCACACGTTCTACCTGTCCATTGGTCTGGGGATGAAATGACGTTGTGAAACGGTGATCCATTTGTAGTTGGGTAGTGAGCGCCTTCCAGAAGTGGGAGGCAAATTGCGTACCTCGGTCTGAGGTCAAAATCTTAGGAAAACCATGTAGGCGAACTATGTTGTCAAGGAATAATCTTGCAGTTTCAGAGGCAGATGGCAATTTATGGAATGGTACGAAATTAGCCATTTTTGTCAAGAGATCAACGACTACCATGATGGTATTCATTCCCGAAGAGGTTGGTAGATTCATTATGAAATCAAGTGAAATGTGATGCCATGGTTGAGATGGAATAGGTAATGGCATAAGAAGTCCGTAAGGAGTATACTTGACAGATTTTGATGTAGCACAAATAGTGCAGGTGTGTACATAGGATTTAATGGATTTTGCCAACGACGGCCACAAAAATTTTCTGGAAATGTTTTCAAGTGTCCTCCTTTCCCCTGGGTGACCAGCAAGAGGTGACTCATGATGCAATTGTAGTAAGAGTGGTCTTAAGTTCTCTGGTACATACAATTTATTGTTGTGGTAAAGTAACCCGTCTGATCTGGAATCCAATTCAATATGGGGGAGTTCCAAGTCAGCGGAATAAGAGTCCTTGAAAGCTTTTAACATATATGGTGTTAATCCAACAAATTTGCATGATGGAATCATAGAGCTGACTTCGGGATGGTATTCTGGTGGACAATCTTTTCTTGAAAGAGCATCTGCTTTTCCATTTCTATTTGATGGTCTATAAATAATGGGGAAATTAAACCTAGTAAAGAAAAGACTCCAACGCACCTGTCTGGAGGACAAAGTTTTATTTGTTTGTAGGAATTCAAGGTTCTTATGGTCCGTGTAAATGATAATGGGAAGGGTAGTACCTTCTAGAAGGTGCCTCCAGTATTCTAAAGCCCTTTTGATAGCTAGAAGTTCCTTTTCCCCTATTGGATAGTTAACTTCAGAGGAGCTTAGGACCTTGGAGAAAAAAGCCACCGGATGCATAGGTTCTGTTATGGAAGTTTTTTGCGAGAGGATTGCTCCTAGGGCGAAGTCTGAAGAATCCACCTCGAGAATATACTGAAGTTTCAAGTCAGGGAACCGGAGGATTGGAGAAGATGTGACTTTAGATTTGAGGAGATCGAAGGCTCGCGCTGCGTCTATGGACCAATGGAATTTGATAGCAGAGCTTGTGAGTCGAGTCAAAGGTTTGGCTATATTGGAAAAGTCTTTTACGAACTTTCGATAATAATTTGCAAACCCTAGAAATCTCTGTAGTTCTTTCCTACTTTTAGGTATAACCCAGTTCTTGACAGTTTCAACTTTATCATCCTGCATGCTTATTCCACTTGGATTGATGTTATAGCCAAAAAAAGAGATAGTGTTGGTGTGGAACTCACACTTTTCGAGCTTGGCATATAAGCAATGTATTCTAAGTCTGGAGAGTACGCGGCGTACATGCTTAACGTGAAACTCATAAGAATTTTAATATATGAGTATGTCGTCTAAGTAGATGACAATACAGACATCTAGGAGATCTCTAAACACATCGTTAATGAAATGTTGAAAAGTCCCAGGGGCATTACACAGCCCAAATGGCATGACCAGGTACTCGAATAGACCATACCTGGTCCTGAAAGCGGTCAACCACTCATCCCCTTTGCGTATTTGGACGAGGTTGTATGCGCCTCTTAAATCCAATTTTGTAAAAATTTTGGCATCATGGAGGCGCTTGATTAATTCCGGTATTAGAGGGAGTGGCACCGATTTTTTATGGTGCGCTGGTTTAGTTCACTGTAATCGATGTTTGGGCGCAAGGAACCATCCTTGTTCTTGACAAAGAACATTCCAGCACCTGCTGAGGAGGTAGAAGGATGTATAAACCCTTTATGTAGATTATCCTGTAAATAATTCTTCAGATGTTCCAACTCTGGAGTTGACAACAGATACAAGCGTCCGAATGGTATAGTTGAACCAGGCTTAACCTCAATTGGACAATCGTATATACGATGTGGGGGCAGTGATTCAGCCTCTACCTTGCTAAAGACGTCTGCGTAATCCGAGTATGTGGTACCTGTGGTTCATGTTGTGTTGTTTCAAGAAGAGCTTGAGTGGAATAACAGGTTTGTTAGCAGAACGGAGACCTAAGGCTAACCACCAGAGTCTCCCAATTTATTAAAGGCTGATGTTTTTTGCACCAAGAGATACCTAGGACTATAGGAAAGAGAGGTGAGGGTAATACATCAAATTCAATAAACTCAGCATGACCAGAAGATTTGGTTAATAACAATGGAATGGTCTGATGTGTGATAGGACCACTAGCAATGGAAGAACCATCAATAACATGAATTGCTACAGGATTTTGCTTTAACATACATGGAATTTTATTAGACTTTACAATAGCAGAATTTATGAAATTTCCGTAGGCTCCGGTGTCAATGATAGCTTCAGAGTGTAGGTTTCGGTGATCCAACTGTAATGACATAGAGAATATACAGTAAGTATGAGAAACATTTAGAGTCTGGGATGCTGATAGAGTGTAGCACTTACTTTTCTTTGTCTTCTGAAGAAGTGGACAATCCATGACTGAATGAGATGAGTTAGCACAGTACATGCAGAGCATGTTCAATCTTCTTCGGGTCCTTTCTTCTAGGGTCAATGGTCCCCTTGCTAGACCAACCTCCATTGGTTCTGGAACTGATCTGGATGCCGATGGTGAATTGGGAGTGTTTTGGGGTTTTGGAAAAGGATCCCCATGAAATCTTTCGGACCTCCTCTCTCTTAAACGGCGGTCTATTTGGATAACCAGCCTCATTAGAGATTCTAAGCTTTTTGGCAGATCCGTACGAGCTAGCTCATCTTTTATATTATCAGCCAGACCAAGTCTAAACTGGTTTCTCAGTGCTATAGGATTCCATTGGGAGTCCCGGGCGTACTGTTTAAATTCTGCAATGTAGTCTTCGACTACTCGTTTACCTTGCTTCAGGTTACGGATGGCTGTCTCAGTTGTCAACTGGGAATCTGTGTCAAGGTATAAATCATCCATTTGGGTGAAGAATTCATCTAGAGATCCAAGGATGGGTTGGTTAGATTCAAAGGAGGCATCTGCCCATACCCTTGGTTCGTCTCTGAGGAACGAGATTACAGTGAGGACCTTCACTCTTTCTGTACAATAAGTTTTAGGCTTTAGGTTAAATAGTAAGAGGCAAGCGGTTTTGAATTGACTGTACAACTTTCTATTACCAGAAAATGGTTCTGGTAAAGAAACTACAGGCTCTGGGATAGGCTCTGGTTTAGGTGCTATGGACTCTCTGATGATTCTTCTTAGTGACTGATTTTCTATCTCAAGTTCTCTTAATGCTTGTCCCATTTTATCCACATGCTGAGATAAATTATATACAAATTTTGGAAGGTCTGCTGGATCTGTACCCATGGCTTAGTTATTAATGTCAGGATTTACTGGTTAAAGATATTCCTTTTAATCCTTAATTCTTTTGTCTGTCAAATCTCAGCTGCAAACCTTGAATGTAGTGAATGTGCCACTTGCTTTTTCAGCTGCTACTATGATGGAATAGCTGCAAGTTCTAGCAAGTGGAATTGATACAGGGGAAATGTGTATTAACATAGGAATAGAATCACAACTTAAATTACCCCTTTTGATTTGAGCAAACTGATTTGAGATTTATAGAACTGGCACTATGATCTTCTGATATTGAGGAGCAGAGAAATATGTGCCCTGTGGTGATTCTGATATTCACAGCGTTACTGCCAGAAGGAACTGTCGTAGTTTAAACACTGTTTGAGGGGCGTGTTCTGCTTGCGGAGTGTTTGAGAGGCAGATGACGTCACTGGAATCAGCTGTATGTCGGCACGGAGAGAGACAAACAGTTAGCGTTACTCTGAATATAATATGCCTATTATAATTTCCAGAGGCACAATCTGATTGCAGTATTGTATAATCCCACGAAGGTAAGATGAGCAGATAGACTTGGAAGCGTTGTGAAGCTTTTAGTAGAGATGTTGTGAGATAGCAAACACAAGCTGCAACAAAGTGTAAATGCTGATCCGATGTTGGAAATTTTATCAAACAACCTCTATTTTACCCCAATAGATTTGGAAAGGAGGTAGATGAAAATATTCCCGGGATTATATTGAGGTTACTTAGAATATCCAATTTAGGCAGGAGCTTAGCTAGGAGCAACAATTCAGTACTAGCATACAAAATAACTAAGCACTAGGAACAGGGCGTGATCATGGAGAATCCTGACACCATATTCCCCACATGGATCTCCTCAATACCCCCTGTGTCCCCAATTTCAGTCTCAGGTACAGACCCCCTTGGTTCCTGTGTCAGGTAATTATTTGGATGAACATGAGGTCCAAAAGATTTTGGATTTTCATATTTCCAAGGGCCATCTGCAGTATCTTGTCCAATGGAAGGGTTATGGTCCTGAGCATAATTCTTAAGAGCATGAAAGTGACATCCATGCTCCTCATTTGGTGACTTATTTTCATAGGACTTATCCTTCCAGACCATGTAGACACACCCTGAGGTTGCTCTTAAGTGGGGGGGGGGCTTTGTGATAACAGGAATTTGTCTAAGAGAGTGATTTCTGTCCCTGCTGCAGTAAAGCATGATGTACCTTTAAGGAGATCTGGAAGATAAATAAGGCCATAATTGTAGTACTCTATAAAAGCTCTCATGATGCTGCTTGTATATTAAGTTTTTCTGACCTTTACTCTGGCAGTTTTTTGTTTGAATATACCGGTATGATTTTGGCTTCCCCTGACTACGCGTCTATTAATGTCAGGTTACTGTCAGATTTTTTCTGTAAGTCAGAAAAAGGTATAATTAATATGAGGACCACAACTGCAGCCTAGTGGTTTTGTTTTAAGTGTATGTGGCAAACTACAATTAGTGATGGGCGCAAAAGAGTTGCAGTGAGCCAATGCACTTAAGTTTGATATTAGGTTCTACAGTACAAATTGCTGAGATATTTGAACTTTATGTCCAGCTCAGTATTTGTCATGTTCACCTGATTAGTTTTGATATCAATTCCAATCTGTATACAATTTTGGAATACTGACTTTGTACTTAAATATCTATTGTATAGTATAGACTTTAGTTAAGAAGAGAATTAATGATTTAATACTTTAGGTTTGTCTGAATAAATTGTAGTAGTGCTGAGCGGTTTAACAGCTGTCTGTTAATCAGAGATTGAATAGTAATTGTCTTGATTGCATTTGGAAGATAGAACATGATCATGTAAATACTATTTTGTAGGTAAGAGTAAGTTAACTTACGTTAGTTTGTACAGAGACGCTCCGGAATTAATTCTGGTGGAATCAGTTCTAAAGAAACTTTAGGCGATATGTGCTGCTTCTTGTTGCTGAACAGAGAGGAGACTGTGTCGGCGCGGCCGCGAATGTTGGCGTGTGACGTCACCGCTAGGTCTGGGAGAGCAAGGAGCTGTAATTGGAGCGCAGCTGAGTAGCAAGCTTGTAGCGTAGAGTGGCTGTCAGAGATACAGCGTGAGTTGTAAGCTTGTAGCGTAGAGTGGCTGTCAGAGATACAGCGTGAGAAGAAATTTCCAAGCAGTGATTGTATGATGTAGAGGTCTTTTATAGATTTTCTAGGGGAGTTGTCAGAGTGAAAAGTGAAGAGTGCGGTACTTAACTGCTTAGGTGAAGTAGGCAGACATATGAAACATGACAGGATCCCCCCCCCAAGGATCAACACCGAGGATCAGGTGAAGGACGATCAGGATGCCTATTATGGAATCGAGTCACCAATCTCTGGGCAGAGAGGTTGGCAGCCGGTTCCCAAGAGTCCTCAGAGGATGGGTATCCCTTCCAGTGAACTAGATATTGAAGCCTACCAAGTACTCGTCGGGAATCCAGCACATCTTGAACCTCATATTCTAAGGAAGGATCCGGCAGAATAGGGATGATCGGTTTCAAAGGAGAATGTTGCCGTAGTTGTCTATAAGGCTTCAAGAGGGAGACATGGAATGTGGGGTGAGATTTCATAGATGGAGGCAATCCAAGAGTGACTGCATTGGCGTTGACAACTTTAACAACAGGGAATGGTCCAACAAACTTGGAAGTCAATTTCCTAGAGGGTACTGGTAGATGCAGGTTACGGGTTGATAACCAGACATAATCCCCGATAGCATAGGTTGGAGATGGAACCCTCCTTTTATCATATTGAAGTTTATATCTAGATTTTGCTATGTTGATGTTCTGTTTCACCAAAGTGAATGTGTCAGATATGGTATTAAGTAGATCATTCACTACGGGGGACATAGTAGTGGATGAGGAATCCCATTCGAAGGTAGGATGAAAACCATAGTTGATGTAGAATGGGGTTGACTTTGTGGAGGTATGTACTGAGTTATTAAAAGCGAATTCGGCATAGGGAAGGAGTGAAACCCAATTATCCTGTCTCGCAGAGACAAAACATCTTAGGTATTGTTCCAACCATTGATTTGTCCTCTCAGTTTGTCCATTAGTTTGAGGATGGAAAGAGGTGCTGAGACGTCTGGTAATATTGAGTGACTGGCAAAGCTGTTTCCAGAATTTACTGGTGAACTGTGTACCCCTGTCGGATGTTATAGTATTTGGAAGTCCATGTAATTTGAAGATATGGTTGAACATTAGGGTTACGGTGTCTGTAGTGGTAGGTAACTTATGGTAAGGAAGGAAATGAGCCATCTTGCTGAATAGATCCACTACAACGAGTATGGTATTACATTTCTGTGATTCAGGGAGGTCAACAATGAAATCCATAGCTATATCGGTCCATGGCCGGTGTGGAGTTGGTAATGGTATCAATTGTCCGAACGGGGAGGATTTCCCAGTCTTAGTTGTAGTACAAGTTTTACAGTTTTGAACATATTCAGCTGTGTCCGGGAGGAGACTTGGCCACCAGAAGAACCTTTGTACCAGTTCTTGGGTTTTGTTTATACCCAGATGTCCCACCAAATGGGAATCATGTAAGGTGTTGAGTACAGTTGTTCTGAGTGAAGGGGGTACATAAACTCGTTCTTGGTAATAGTAGAGTCCGTCATCATGTAAGGTGAGGTTATGAAGGGGTTTTTGAATGTCAGATAATTGTTCGGACTTGAAATGAGCTGTCTGTTCTGTAGTCAGGCCTAAAATCTTATCTGCTGGTATTAGAGGTGCTTCAATGAGAGGTATCATGGGGTCTATAATTTGTCTGGATAGGGCATCAGCCTTCTTATTTTTTTGAGCAGGTCTGTATGTAATAAGATAATTAAATCTGGAGAGAAATAAGTTCCACCGTACTTGACGTGAGCTTAGTGTCCGGTTTGTTTTTAAATATTCCAAATTTTTATGGTCTGTGTAAATCAGTATTGGGAGAGTGGTTCCTTCCAATAAGTGTCTCCATTGTTCCAGGGAGCTTTTGATGGCTAATAACTCCTTATCTCCAATCGGATAGTTGATTTCAGCGGGAGTGAGGATGCGAGAATAATAAGCTACTGGGTGTAAGGGCTGAGTTAGCTCAATTCTCTGGGAGAGGATGGCGCCGAGTGCGAAGTTTGAGGCGTCTACTTCCAATACATATTGTAGGGAAGGGTCAGGATAACGGAGGATGGGTGCTGTTGTGAAAGCTTTTTTTAGAAAGTCAAAGATTCGTTGTGAATCTTCATTCCAGAGGAATCGTTGAGTCGATTTAGTTAGGTTAGTTAGTGGTCTAGATAGTTCAGCGAAGTTCTTAATGAACTTCCTATAGAAGTTCGCGAAACCCATAAACCTCTGGATATCCCTCTTGTTTTTCGGTACAGGCCAATTCAGTATGGCTGAAACCTTGTCATCCTCCATCTGAATGCCCGTAGGTGATATAGAATATCCTAAGAACTTTATCTGTTGTGTATGAAAGGTACATTTTTCCAGCTTTACATATAGGGAATTATCTCTTAATCTCTTTAACACTAATGTTACATGTTTGATGTGTTCGTGGAGATTTGTGGAGTATATGAGGATGTCATCCAGATATATGACCAAAAATATGTCTAAATAGTCCTTGAAAATATCGTTAATGAAATATTGGAATGTAGCTGGTGCATTACACAAACCAAAAGGCATCACTGTGTATTCGAACAACCCGTATCTAGTACGAAAAGCGGTTAGCCACTCATGTCCTTGTTTAATACGTACCAAGTTGTAGGCACCTCTAAGATCGAGTTTAGTGTAAATGGAGGCACCACGGAGTCTATCAATTAGCTGTGGTATTAAGGGTAGAGGATAGCGGTTTTTTATAGTACGTTTATTTAGTTCCCTATAATCTATTATGGGTCTTAGGGACTGATCTTTATTTTTAACGAAGAAAATGCCTGCCCCAGCAGGGGAGGTGGAAGGGCGGATAAAACCCTTCTGTAAATTCTCATTGATATAGTTTTTAAGATGTTCAAGTTCTGGTTCTGATAAAGGGAATATATGACCGTAGGGGATATCAACCCCGGGTAGTAAATCAATAGGACAGTCATATACCCTATGGGGAGGTAAATTGGAGGATTCTTTTTTATCGAAAACATCAGAAAATGATGAATATTCTTGGGGGTATGGAGTAGCAGTATCCAAAAGAATTTGTTCCTGATGAAGACAGGTATCAGCACAGTAGGAGGAATTAAATACTACCTGTGCGGTGGACCAGGTTATATTTGGATCATGCTGTTTGAACCAGGTGATACCTAAAATAATGGGGAACATAGGGGAAGGTATGACATCAAAACACAAAAATTCGGTATGTAAATTGTGAGTTGTAACCCGTAATGGAATAGTATGGTACTTAATGGGCCCTGAGGTAATCTCCTTGCCATCAACAAAACGAAGGACACTGGGGGTGTTTTTTGTGACAAGTGGTATTTTATTTTTAACAACAAACTGGTGATCTATATAATTATGACTTGCTCCAGAGTCTAGGATTGCCTCAGAGTGGATTCTGTGATGTTCCCACTGTAATAGAACAGGAAGAGTACAATGATTAATGTGTGCTTGTTTAGCAGATAAACATAATTGAGAGGGTTGTTGCTTACCCTTCCTTCTTTGGAGCTGAAGGCAATCTTTTACGGAATGGTCTAAACCCCCACAATACATGCAGAGGTCCAAGGTTTTTCTCCTTAGTTTCTCCTGAGGTGTGAGGGGTCCACGAATGAACCCCAGTTCCATGGGAGTCTCGGCAGCCCTAGATGGAGGTCTATGTGAGTGAGTACTACTAGTGCTTTGTGTGGGGTGTTTAGGGCTAGTGTCATGGTGGCTTCTTTCAGAGCGTCTCTCCCTGATACGTCTATCTAGAATAATACTGATGTCAATTAGATTGTCTAGGGTGTCTGGGAGTGGTTGTCTTGCTAACTCATCTTTTAGTGTTTCTGAGAGACCTAATCTGAATTGATTTCGGAGTGAGAGGTCGTTCCATTGTGTGTCTGGAGACCATTTCTTGAATTCTGCTATGTAATCTTCCACTGGCCTTTTGTTTTGGCGCAGGGAACGCATAGCAGTCTCAGCTGATAACTGCTTGTATGGGTCATCATATAATTGCCCCATTGCCTTGAAGAATTGGTCCAAGGAGTAAAGTATGGGATCGTTGCATTCGAAGAACAAATTGGCCCATATACGGGGTTCTCCTCGTAGGTAAGATATGGTAGTGAGAACTTTTAAGTGATCAGTAGTATAGGTTTTAGGCTTCAATTGGAAGTAAAGAAGGCATGAATTTTTAAACTCTCTAAACTCACTTCTAATTCCACTGAATGGTTGTGGAGGGTTTGGTTGCTGGGTCCATCTTATACTGGCTTGGAAATTACTGTCAGGTTACTGTCAGATTTTTTCTGTAAGTCAGAAAAAGGTATAATTAATATGAGGACCACAACTGCAGCCTAGTGGTTTTGTTTTAAGTGTATGTGGCAAACTACAATTAGTGATGGGCGCAACAGAGTTGCAGTGAGCCAATGCACTTAAGTTTGATATTAGGTTCTACAGTACAAATTGCTGAGATATTTGAACTTTATGTCCAGCTCAGTATTTGTCATGTTCACCTGATTAGTTTTGATATCAATTCCAATCTGTATACAATTTTGGAATACTGACTTTGTACTTAAATATCTATTGTATAGTATAGACTTTAGTTAAGAAGAGAATTAATGATTTAATACTTTAGGTTTGTCTGAATAAATTGTAGTAGTGCTGAGCGGTTTAACAGCTGTCTGTTAATCAGAGATTGAATAGTAATTGTCTTGATTGCATTTGGAAGATAGAACATGATCATGTAAATACTATTTTGTAGGTAAGAGTAAGTTAACTTACGTTAGTTTGTACAGAGACGCTCCGGAATAGGCGATATGTGCTGCTTCTTGTTGCTGAACAGAGAGGAGACTGTGTCGGCGCGGCCGCGAATGTTGGCGTGTGACGTCACCGCTAGGTCTGGGAGAGCAAGGAGCTGTAATTGGAGCGCAGCTGAGTAGCAAGCTTGTAGCGTAGAGTGGCTGTCAGAGGTACAGCATGAGTAGCAAGCTTGTAGCGTAGAGTGGCTGTCAGAGATACAGCGTGAGTTGTAAGCTTGTAGCGTAGAGTGGCTGTCAGAGATACAGCGTGAGAAGAAATTTCCAAGCAGTGATTGTATGATGTAGAGGTCTTTTATAGATTTTCTAGGGGAGTTGTCAGAGTGAAAAGTGAAGAGTGCGGTACTTAACTGCTTAGGTGAAGTAGGCAGACATATGAAACATGACAATTAACCTCTTGATATGGACTGACTTAGTATTTTAGATTGTTTTTGGGCTTGTTTTTGGGATTGCCCTGTGAAGTTTGACTCGGACTGTTCAAATTTAAATTTCATTTTTACTTTGCTTTCAGAATATCTATATTTAAGTTACCTATTCAAATTTGTCTTCGCATAGATAGCAAGACTAAAATTTTACTAAGGTATGTTTTCCTTTTCTATTAAATTTAAAAAATTACAGTTACTTTCTAGTACTTATTTGTTCTTTTACTTTGTAGGAGCTGATTAACGTACTAGAGAGAGTTCAGCTACTAAGTTTAGTCTCCTTGTTCCCTACCCCAGCCTCTTCTTGGTTACTATGTTTTACTTGCAGTGTTCCAGTAAGGGTTTGTGGGGAGTTGGGCCTCTCAGCCATTGATTCCAGCTTGTTTAATTCTTGTACGTTAGGGAAGGAAGCCCGGACAGTAAATCGGTTTGCTGTTTGCTACATCCAGTTTAGGTTTATTTTATGATATATACATCTAAAATAGACATCTAAAATATATACATCTAAAATTGTGTCATGAAAAGGCATATTAAATTATTAGTCTGATCAGAATTCAAAATTAATACTTAGGGGGATATTTATCAAAGCCTCAACTATGCTGCAATCGCCGGCACCAATACGCTTGCCTAACATCGCGGCCGTGGACCTGAATATGATCTCCATATTTATGAAAAAACCCGGGAAAAAGACGCGCACCAAGTATGGGCGATAAGCATCGGACTGTTGTTAACTAACAGTCATCGATCTCACGTCTATTCGGCTTTTTACCAACTTTATTTATACCCTGTCAATAAATGAAGCCACTATACTAAAATGTTTAACCCCTATCCCGCCACTCCCTGACCCTGCCACAACATAAATAAACTTATTAACCCCTATCCCGCCGCTCCCGGACCCCATCGCAACCTAAATAAAGTTATTAACCCCTATCACGCCGCTCCCGGACCACGCCACCACTAAATAAATGTATTAACCCCTAAATCTCTGGCCTCCCAAATCACTACCACTAACTAAACCTATTAACCCCTAAACTGCTATTCCCCCACATCACCATAAACTAAATTAAGCTATTAACCCCTAAACCTAACAAGCCGCTAACTTTAAATTAAAATGACATCCCTATCTTATAATAAATTAAAACTTACCTGTAGAATTAAAAGAAACTATTTTTAAACTATTAATTAACCTACCCTATTATCCTACAATTAAATTAAACTAGCAATTAAATTAACTAAATTACATATTAAAAAAACCCTAACCCTACTCAAATTATTTAAATCTACTATTAAACTTGATGAAAAATTACTAATTTACCAAAAAAAAATAAACGCTAAGTTACAAAAAATAATAAACACAAAATCAAGTTTTTTTTAATCAAAAATAAAAAAGAATTACACCTAATCTAATAGCCCTATCAAAATAAAAAAGCCCCCCCAAAATTAAAAAAAACCCTAGCCTACAATAAACTACCAATGGCCCTTAAAAGGGCCTTTTGTGGGGCATTGCCCCAAAGAAATCAGCTCTTTTACCTGTAAAAAAAATACAAACATCCCCCAACAGTTAAACCCACAACCCAACCCTCCCAAATAAAAGCCCTATCTAAAATAACCTAAGCTCCCCATTGCCCTGAAAAGGGCATTTGGATGGGCATATCAGTCTTTTGCCATGCCCTGAAAAGCCCAAACACTAAGCTAAAATAAAAACCCACCCAAAAAACCCTTAAAAAAAACAAACACTTACCCCAAGATGATCCACTTACAGTTCTTGAAATCCCGCTTGAAGGATCCATCCAGCCGGCAAAGTCCTCATCCAGGCGGCAAGAAGTCTTCATCCGGGCGCCCTCTTCCATCTTCATCCAGCTGGCGAAGTCTTCATCCAGACAGCATCTTCTATCTTCATCCATCCGGCGCGGAGAGGATCCATCCTGAAGACATCTGAAGACATCCGTTGCAGAGCTCCTCTTCAATACGGTCGCCACTGTAAACTGGAACTTGAATGCAAGTGACATCATCCAAGATGGCGTCCATTGCATTCCTATTGGCTGAAAGGTTCCAATCAGCCAATAGGATTAGAGCTGCTAAAATCCTATTGGCTGATCCAATCATCCTATTGGCTGGAGAATTTTATAAAAAAGTTTATATTTTCCAACCTCCAAATCTGAAAACAACCAAGACTTAAATGAGCCTGAACTATATACTTAGCAGTTTATTATTGAGTCCTCCATACACATATTGCAAAGAGATTCTGCGTTTCTCTAAATCTGCTGGTATCAATATTATTGTCAGTAATTTCAATCAGCAAATTTTTTTCAAAATGTAATTATCAGATGCTTTTTCTCAAACTAATGGCTGTTTAAACTGATATAAATGCATAGCAATGTGTGCCTCAAAAATTTCCAAACAATTTAGTACTCAGTCACTATGGACATTGTAAATAAGCCAACCAGTGTTACAGATTTTTTTTGGGTGCTTTACAAAAATAAAATGATTAAAACAAAATTATTATAATAATAATAAATCAAGTCATATTGTTCTATACACCCTGTATTTTCAACTTCTCTCTTCCCACCAATAATGTCCTTGTTACATAGTTTTTGCATTTTACTTACAGCAAACAGGCCTAATCCTTTGAATGATCCAGATTATGACCATTTGTATAAAATCAGGCCACTAACTGAATATATTAAAATATATGCTGAGGTGTATTTCTGATCTGAAGAAATTTTGAAGGAAAAGGAAGATTACTATACAAACAATATATACCATTAAAATGAGCATTCTATGGTATACAATGTTATATACTGCATGAGAGCTGCAATGGACATCCAGTACTATATAATATATGAAGGGAAGGAACTGGATCCAACTGGCTGCCCACCTTGCCTGAGTAAAAGTGAAATCATTTTCTGTTACCTTAATCATCCTTTGTAAGGCTAAGAGTAATATATATATGTATGAAAACAATTACTACACCAGTATTCCACTTTTAAAAAACTTGTGGCATAGTTTTGTTGTTCAGTTTTGAAAATGTGGGCAGTTTTGCCATACCAAATAAAAATTGCCCCATTACACCATTTTACAACATGAAATAAATAGCTGCAAATATGCAAATACAGTTATTATAATTAGCAAAACTAATAGCAATTCTATACATGTATGAACTGTAGGTGACTGAAAGGATGCCAATGAACACATTTTGGGATTATTATTTTTTTCTACAGTTTGAAGATTTTCTTGTGAATGGTGCTTTTTACTAAAAGATCCATGAAAAAATGTTTTTTTTTTCAGTATCATAGGATAGTATTTCTCTCTTCTAGTCCTCATGCATGACTTGTATGATATATAAACTAGAAGACTAGACCTGATAAATACTCACGATTCTTAACATGTTCTCATCCATGGGGATCCTGAAAATCTGGCCTGTTATTGTACCCTGTTGAAAGGAATTAAGAAACACTGTCATATGAGTGGGTGGGAGCTGTGACAAGACTTAAGAAGACCCTGATAAAGGTATATTTTTTAGATGATACTGTCAACATACTACTATTGTTGCAGTTGTATTTGCATTACATATTTACCAAGTCAGTGACACCTTGTGTAAATAGGACATTTCTGTGGATATCTGATTCTATCTATGTTACATCCTTGCACTTAGTACCGTAATTGCCCCAGTCATGATATTTTTGTTTATTATTTTTATTTTTTTTAAAGGGACATATAACCCAAAAAAAATATTTCCTTATTCAGATAGAGCATACAATTTTGAGCAGCTTTCCAATTTACTTCTGTTATCTAATTTGCTTCATTCTTTTGATATCTTTTAGTGAAATAATATTAGGTAGGCTCAGGAGCTAGTTGTTGATTGGTGGCTGCTCCTATATGCCTGTTGTCATTGGCTTACAGATGTGTTCATCTAGCTCCCAGTAGTGCAGTGCTACTCATTCAATACAGCATACCAAGAAAATGAAACAAAATTGATAATAGAAGTAAACTGGAAAGTTGTTTAAAATTGTATGTTAAAATCCATCAAACCATCTTGTTTTATTATATTCTTGGATGGTTACTAACTCAGTCTCTGATTGTATCCTAAGATGTCATAGTTTGTTTACAAAAAGAAAAAAAAAGTGGACCAGTGTCCTTTTATGTTACGTGTTTCCTCTGGTGGTAAAACATATTTTTTTTAAAAAAAAAAGTCACTACTGCCAGCCATGGAGAAATGCCTATTTTGGAAGGGCATTTGACCCCAGAGTAGGGCAAGTGTGAGGAAGATGGGGTGAGAGAGAGGTTAAGGGGTGGGCCCATAGGGGAGTCCTTAAGAGACAGTGAGCAGGAAGTAGGCTCATCTTCTATCCAGACCTGACAGTGAGAAGAAGGTCTTGCATCTTTTCACCTGCATCAAGCCCAGAGAGAACGTGAGGGTACTTACCTGCTCCCCATGTCAGACTTCAAGGAGCTGTTTACTGCAGCTGCAGCTGCCATCAGGGAGAAAGGTCCACAGTGGCTGCTGGTGCAGCTGCAGGCTGATGGGGCCTTACCTGGAGGTGACGAGGATCCGGAGCAGGCGGCAGGGGAGGAGCCATCCCCTAGGGCCAGGCCGGTGCAGCGGTCGCAGCCGCCAGAGCCACCAGAGGCGGGCCCGCGAAGAGGAAGGTCGGCAGGGAACACAGCTGGAGCCTGCAGGAGAGGGAGCAGGGGACGGCCAGCCAGGAGGAGGAGCTGCCCGCAGAGGAGAGGACGCCTGGAGCTGGCAGCGCGGGAAGAAGACGGTGGTCATGTGGGTGTCATGACGTGCCTGTCTGGATCGGTGCTGGAGGTGTCTTCAGCGGAGGCAGCAATGGCTGCTCCTGTAGGTAAGCCACTGAGCTGTCGAAGAGAGGGGTGCAGTGTGGTGGTAGATGGATTCCAGCAGGGGATGAAGACTAGGCCTTGGGGGGGTCCATAGTCGGACCGGGAAGTCGCTGGGGGGCCCGCATGAGGCCATGGGGGGTGGAATTGTGGCATGCATGGGGGCCAGGACAGGCCCAGATGAGGCCGGGGTGGGACAAAGAAAATTTTTTTTATAAAGCAGACCATTGGGCCCAAATGAGGCTGGTTTTGGAACCAGGTGTTGGTGGGCCCAGATGAGGCCAGGGTGGGCCACACATTTTAGCATAGGGCAGAGCAGGGAGGCCCATATGAGGCCAGGGACCAGAGATGGCAGAGTTATGAGGGGCCCAAATGAGGCGTGTTGGGGCCCAGCAGTTAAGGCTTTTTCAGGGGCATCTTTGGCCCTCCCCAGATGGGCCCCGGAGGGGTGGGCATTAGGTGGGTTAGCAACAGGCAGCATGCAGAGGGTTTAGCCAACTGGGGAAGCCAATGGGGGGGGGGACAGGGGCTGAAGGCTTTAGTAACTTGTAGGGGAGGCATAGTTTTCTATGTAGGCCAGGATGGCTCCATCCTTCTTTATTATAGTGCAGAGTGTTGGTGTCTGTGTCCCCCCTCTCTCCCCCCTCCCTTTCCTTCCCCCCCCCCGGTGGGTGGGGGGGCAGGGGGTTTGTGTTGGGGGGATGCCTTGTGGTGTGGGTGCCATTAACTGTCCCCCTTTCTTCTGGACTAGCGCCACTGATGTCCACCCCAGAGGGATGTCGGAGAGATGAACTCAGTGGAACCCGGGAGAGGGACGGGGATTCCCTCATCATCGAGGATATCCCTAGTGACTTTGATGGCGAAGGGCTGCAGGAGGCGGACGTCCCGGAGTGGTTGGCAGCTAGCCAGGTGGGGGAGCTGGATGCCTTGGCGCAGCTATTGGGGTATATTTCCCCTCCTAGGAATTTTGGGGGGAGGGGCAGAGGCAATGCCAGGTCGGTTGTTGGGGAATGGGTAGAGAGGCTTTGGATGATGTTTTCGGTATGCCTTTTCAGGTGGGGAGTGCCTAGAGGAGAAAGCGGTCCCCTAGCAGTCGCCTGGAGGCAAGTTGGAGGCGGGGGAGGTCACCTATCAGGAGCAGACCCAGCAGGGACAGGAGGATGTCGCCCACATGGACGCGCATTGAGCAGATGGATAGAGGACGGAGTCCAGATCCAGGAGGAGATCCCCAGAAAGGAGCCGAGAGTCGCCGGCAAGGTAAAGGAGACGATCGGGCAGGGCCGGAGCTACAAGGGATTCAGGAGCAGAGATGGCGCGCAGGGCTTCAGCAGAGGCGCTAAGAGGTACGGATTCAATTCTGACACAGTGTGGGAGTGTGAGTGAGGTGCAGAATGTGTTGCTGAAAGGTCTGAGGGAGTTGATCACGAGGGTAGAGCATTCTTGTGGGAATAAGGGCCGGGGGAGCCCGGGGTAGTGGGAGCGGGCTGTTCAGCAGTGAGTTCAGGGGTGGTGACGCTGAAAGTGTCAGTCAAAGCCCTGCATAGGCCATGCTTATGTTCCATAGGCCCCTTAGGGTTGCATTTGGCAGCTGAAGTTAAGGAGAGGATATGGAAGAGGGAGTTCTTAGAGTTGTTTTCCCTCCTCCCCCTGGATCAGTTTGTTGAATTTAAAGAGGACCAGAAAGGGGAACAGGGGAAGAAGGAGGAGGAAGAATGGAAGAAGCGGTATCGGAAGATTCCGAAGACCTTCACTAATTGGTCTAGGGCTTTCTGTATTTTGGCTAGCGTGATTACACAGAAGTTTCCCAAACAGGGTTCAACCCTGTTTTGCTATTTCAATGAGGTCTCCTCGGCCTACTGTACATATGGGGATAGGGCATGGTGGAGATATGACGAGCAGTTTTGTCAAAGGATAGTAGTTCAGCCTGAAATTAGGTGGGATGACAGGGACATGGGGATTTGGCTGGAGATAATGACTCCATTACATGGTGGCCAGTCCTTTCGGTCAGGGGGGAGCGGCCCCCCAGGAACGGACAGTAATTGTTCAGCAGTGGCCCTCCAAAAAGGCCTATGCTTCCAGTTTAATGACGGGCAATGTCAGTTTGGTGCATCGTGCAAGTATAAGCCAAATTGCTTATGCCAAATGCTTCAGGAAAAAAAAGGCCGGGGGTAGACCGGGGGAGGTGGGTGTTCAGAGCATGGATGCCGGTGGACATCAGAAGGATGGTCCCATCGCTAAAGCCTTACACTAAGGTTAGGTGTAAATGGGGGGATGCCGAGATGCTCTTAATGGGTTTTAGCTCAGGTTTCCCCATCCCCTTTCAGGTGAACGATGGTATCGACCCAGGCCTTGCGGCGGCTCGATACTCAGGCAGGTGGTCCGAGGGGCCCTCCTGGCAAAGGTTGACGTTGAGGCGGCTTTCCAGTTACAGCCTGGCATACTGGCGTGTCACCATTTTTTGGGTTGTTCGTTTGAGGGGAAGTTTTTTGTTGATTTATTCTTATCCATGGGTTGTTCTATCTCATGCTCCTATTTTGAGAAATTTTGCTGTTTTTTGGAATGGGTTGTTAAGCGTGTCTCAGAGCTGAGTTCTGTGGTCCATTATTTGGATGCCTTCCTGTTTGTGGGCCCTCCTGGCAGTGATGCATGCGAGCTATTGATGAATGCATTTGAAGCAGTTGCAGGGGATTTCGGTATCCCAGTTTCGGAGGATAAATATGAGGGCCCTTGTGTTGCACTGAGTCTCTTAGGAATACACATTGATTCTGTTAAAATGGAATGTAGCTTGCCTAATGACAAGGTGACTGACTTGTGTGGTGTATTACGGCAGGCCTTGGGGCGGAGGAAGTTGACTTTGAGAGAGATGCAATCATTGCTGGGGAAGCTAAATTTTGCTTGCAGGATCATCCCGGTGGGAGGGTGTTCTGCCATAGGTTATCCCTGGCTACGGTTGGGGTGAAGGAGCCTTTTCATCATGTACACTTGACAAAAGCGTTGAAGGAGGATCTGATGATCTGGAAGAAATTCCTAGAGGAATTTAACGGGAGGTCCTTAATCCAGCAGAAGGGGTGGGAGGATCCAGATGTGCACTTGTTTACAGATGTTGAATACTTAAAGTCATGTAAAACATTATCTAGACAGGTTATTACATACAGACCAGGTTCAAAAATTAAAAAAGCAGATTCACTCTTCAGACAAGTTGTAGATGAAAATTACCCCCATCTCTGGCATAATTGCTCTAACTCTTAAACTCCTATTAGATTTACAGGATTCACTTAAAGAAGATACCGCTATAACCAATTCACAAGTAGACATAGATGAGGATAACCTCTACTTCCATGCTGAGAAATTATACATTTCTCCACAGCTCAGCAAAATGATTCCTATCATTATACATGAATCTGTGTTATCAGGTATCAGGGTTTTCCAATACCATTGAATTAAAGAAGAGAGAATAATGGTGGCTAAGAATGGATCGATTAAGCACTGATTATGTAACCTCATGTTGCATATGTTAACAGTCTAAATCAGAAAGGCAACACCCTTATCTTTATTGACATATTTACCCATTCCTTTAAAACCAATCTATAGCCATTGATTTCATTGTTGAACTTCCTCTATCAAACCAACACAACTCCATTATCGTAGTTGTGGATAATTGAACAAAAATGGCTCACTTCATACCATTAACTTACTTACCCTCTGCCAGCAAAACAGAGAAAGTCTTCTTGAACAATATTGTCAAATTAGATTGAATCCCTAGTTCTATCATCTCTGATAGAGTGACACAGTTAACTTCCAAATTTTGGGCAGAACTTTATAAAAAAAAATTCAACACAAATTGACCAGTGCTTAAGGACAGACTGAATGGACTAACCAGTGGTTAGAACAAGACTTACTCTATAACATTTACAAGATAATTGGTACATTTTGCTGCCAACAACTGAATTTGCTTTCAATAACACTATTAACAATACCACAAACAGTCCCTTTTCTTTTCCAATTATGGTTTCTATTTTTAAATACACGTTGATACCAAATATATCTCACCATGTCCAGCTGTTTGAAACAAGGGTTTAAAATCATACAAGATAACATCAAACAAGCTCAAGCCAGACAAAAGTATTACTATGACTAGCATAAACGTGAACCTCCTACTTACAAGATTAGTGACAAGGTTTAGTTATCTACTAAAAATCTAAAATTACCTACACCTTTCAAGAAACTCAGCAGTTTATTTTTTGGACCTTTTCCTATTGTGAAAGTTATCTACATCAATACAGTAAAGCTACAACATCCCTTAACATACCATTAATGGAATCCTGCTATTCAGAGGTGATTCTCACTTAGAGAACTTTTATTTTTGTAAGTTGCCAATTCAGCTCAGCTCCTGTGTCTCTGATTGTTACACCCAACTGGTCCCAACAAAAGAACTGTTGTCTGCTTAAAACTATCCCTTCCTTCCCCCTTTTTACTCCCACCTTTCCTCTTCCCAAATAAAGATGCAACACTGATGTAGTGGCAAATTTAAAAGGTCACTTTATTAAAATTATCTCTATATGTAACGGCAATGAGTCCCCTAACTAAACCCCCCGTAATTGCGGCTGACTTTGAATTAACAGGAAACAAAGGTGAGCCAGAGGTTAGGGAGCCCATGCTCCCCCAGCCAGCCTCCCAGGTGCTTAACTTACACCTCTGTAAACGCTGCATTGCACATGTTAAAAAAATAACTGGGTCGCCCTTCGGGGTCGTAGGCCTCTATTTCCACTTACGCCTTGTGCATTACTCGGTCAAACCATGCACCCACAAAACAATGGCCGACAATTACCGCCACCATAAAAAGAGGGGACTCTTTTGCCACCAACTCCCTACTCTATTGACCTGCCTAGCTTGTGACCACCACTTACCATAGTAAGCAGGGTGTTGTTATGTCCTGGATGAAAATGTTTAACTCGTTATCCGGCAAGTGTGCCCCGCCTGGCCTGTACATTTCCACACAATCCACCCTCAGCTCTATGTGTTTTGCCAATGCATGTTTTCCTGGCTCATGTAACGTCATGAGAAATTTTGTGATGGCACTATTGATTCCCTTTTCAAGCCCTGAAACCCCCTCTCTGAGAATCAATGCCCCGCCAGTTCTGCCTCGATACTATGAAGGACCACACCGGCCTCACATGTTTCCATCTGGTAGTGATCCATTTCAAATCTGACTTGATTGCCACAATCAGCTCTAGGTTATGACAGTATCGTATACAGAAGGTAAGCGCGGTGTATCGGTGTCCGGAACCGGAACCGGCAAGGGTAAGTGAAATCCTCCAATAGAAGTGACTGACAGAGTGCCGTAGCCTGCGATCAACTCAAATCGCTGGTATAGACAAAAACAGGAGGGCAAATGGCAGGCACTCCAATAACCAAGTAGGCGCAACTTATTTCAGTAAAAAAAAGAAAAACTTTAATGAAAATATATATATATAAAATACACAATTTAGCTGAACACAGAGACAGGGGGGGGGGGGAAACAGACAGGCCTGACGCGTTTCGCGCCCTCTAGTGGCGCTTATTCATAGGCTCAACACAGAGACAGCCTATGAATAAGCGCCACTAGAGGGCGTGAAACGCGTCAGGCCTGTCTGTTTCCCAACCCCCTGTCTCTGTGTTCAGCTAAATTGTGTATTTTTTATATATATTTTTTCATTAAAGTTTTTCTTTTTTTTTTTTTACTGAAATAAGTTGCGCCTACTTGGTTATTGGAGTGCCTGCCATTTGCCCTCCTGTTTTTGTTATGACAGTATCCTATGTCATTTCCCCCTAGGTGAATAACTATGATATCTGGGGCCCCCCACCTTGCTGCTGCTTGGTTGATGGCCTGAGGTAGGTGCTCCCATCTCATGCCTCTCCGCCCTAACCACCGTATTAAAGCTTTACTACTGTGGAAACCCAAATGCTGATTCTTATCTAATGTGGCCCTGACCACTACCCAATGTATGTAGGGGTGCCCGACCATCCAGATTTGCACTGCCTTCTCCCTCTTACCTGTGTGGGGAAAAAAAATTGGATTCAAATTGTCAAACCTTATAAAACTTGAATAAAGTCACCAAAAAACCTAAGGTTAGTAATTGACTATATTAATATGTGTAACACAAAATAGAATAAGAATGTTAAAACATTTGGACCTCCATCTGCCTAATTTTTTAATATGCTCATCTGTTGCGCCACTCAATGCCGCTGATGTTGCAGCTCCTATTCTGAATGAATAAGTGTTAAACCTGTCCGTCTCCCAACCCAACTCTTTCACCACTAACTTCAGAACTTTTCTGAATTGAAAGATAGACACCGGTTTGCCCCCTACATGCCTGAATAGCTCCTTTCCCCCGGTTGGCCTAAGAACCATATAGTTCCTAAAGTTGTGTACTGGACAACTGTCCCTATCTTTTTCCTTCCGAATAGCTGTCTAAAGACCTTTCCCATCCTGGTCGGTTTTCGACCTGCTCACATACACCATAATTTAATCAGGATATAACCTTACATGCTCCAATTGCAATCCCCCTTCTTTGTCGCATTTGTGTGTTGCTACGACTTCATTAACCCTGAATGCACCTGCAAATGCTAAGGCATATACTGCTTTGAACTATTTGGCCTCTACTTATCAAGCTGTCAACCGCAAATATGCTGGAATTCCGCAGCGTATTTGTGGCGAGGCTGATTCGCTGTATTTATCAAGCCCTACAGACTGGCAAAAGTAGAATATAGTGATGTAAGCTACGATCCGCCGGACGCAGTCCAACACAGATCGATTCTTACGTCACTCCAGATGTGCCGAACGCAAGTTCGGCACAATCTGACTACTTTTGGAATTTATCAGATTCCTAGCAGGTACGCTTGGCATTTTTCCGGCCGAGCGTACCTGGTTTTCAATCTGCCGCCCTGGAGGTGGCGGATCCCATAGGAATCAATGGGAGTCTGAGAGCAGTGAAAGCTCATGTTCGCTGCTGCCCGATATCCCATTGATTCCTATGGGAGATGTCTGCACTTAACACCCTAACATGTACCCCGAGTCTAAACACCCCTAATCTGCCCCCCCTACACTGCTGCCACCTAAATTATACTTATTAACCCCTAAACCGCTGCTCCCGGAACCCACCGCAACTAAATAAACTTATTAACCCCTAAACCGCTGCTCCCGAACCCCGCCGCAACTAAATAAACTTATTAACCCCTAAACCACCGCTCCCAGAGCCCACCGCCACCTACATTAAAGTTATTAACCCCTATCCTGCCCCCCCATACCGCCGCCACCTATATTAAACTTATTAACCCCTAAACCTAAGTCTAACACTAACAGTAACACCCCCCTAACTTAAATATTATTTTAATAAATCTAAATAAATATTACTATTATTAACTAAATTATTCCTATTTAAAACTAAATACTTACCTATAAAATAAACCCTAAGATAGCTACAATATAACTAATAATTATATTGTAGCTATTTTAGGATTTATTTTTATTTTACAGGCAACTTTGTATTTATTTTAACTAGGTACAATAGTTATTAAATAGTTATTAACTATTTAATAACTACTTAGCTAAAATAAAGACAAATTTACCTGTAAAATAAACCCTAACCTAAGTTACAATTACACCTAACACTACTCTATAAATAAATTAATTCCCTAAACTACCTACAATTACTTACAATTATATTAAATAAACTAAAGTACAAAAAACAACAAACACTAAATTACAGAAAATAAAAAAAATTACAAGAAGTTTAAACTAATTACACCTAATCTAAGTCCCCTAATAAAAAAAAAAAGCCCACCAAAATAATAAAAATCCCTACCCTATACTAAATTACAAATAGCCCTTAAAAGGGCCTTTTGCGGGGTATTGCCCCAAAGTAATCAGCTCTTTTACCAGCCTTTAAAAGGGCTTTTTGCGGGGCATTGCCCCAAAGTAATCAGTTCTTTTACCTGTAAAAAAAAAAAAATCCCCCCCAACATTACAACCCACCACCCACATACCCCTACTCTAAAACCCACCCAAACCCCCCTTAAAAAACCTAACACTAACCCCCTGAAGATCACCCTACCTTGAGCCGTCTTCACCCAGCCGGGCCGAAGTCTTCATCCAATCCGGGCAGAAGAGGTCCTCCAGAGGCTCCGAAGTCTTCATCCTATCCGGGCAGAAGAGGACATCCAGAGCGGCAGAAGTCTTCATCCGAGCGGCATCTTCTTTCTTCATCCTTCCGGAGTGGAGCGGCATCATCTTCAAGACCTCCGACGCGGAACATCCTTCCTGGCCGACGTACTAACGATGAATGATGGTTCCTTTAAGTGATGTCATCAAAGATGGCGTCCCTCGAATTCCGATTGGCTGATAGGATTCTATCAGCCAATCGGAATTAAGGTAGGAAAAATCCGATTAGTTGATCCAATCAGCCAATCGGATTGACCTTGCATTCTATTGGCTGATCGGAACAGCCAATAGAATGCGAGGTCAATCCGATTGGCTGATTAGATCAGCCAATCGGATTGAACTTCAATCCGATTGGCTGATTGAATCAGCCAATCAGATTTTTCCTACCTTAATTCCGATTGGCTGATAGAATCCTATCAGCCAATCGGAATTCGAGGGATGACGTCACTTAAAGGAACCGTCATTCGTCGTTAGTCCGTCGGCCAGGAAGGATATTCCGCGTCGGAGGTCTTGAAGATGATGCCGCTCCGGAAGGATGAAGAAAGAAGATGCCGCTTGGATGAAGACTTCTGCTGCTCTGGATGTCCTCTTCTGCCCAGATAGGATGAAGACTTCGGAGCCTCTGGAGGACCTCTTCTGCCCGGATGGGATGAAGACTTCGGCCCGGCTGGGTGAAGACGGCTCAAGGTAGGGTGATCTTCAGGGGGTTAGTGTTAGGTTTTTTAAGGGGGGTTTGGGTGGGTTTTAGAGTATAGGTATGTGGGTGGTGGGTTGTAATGTTGGGGGGGTTGTATTTCTTTTTTTTACAGGTAAAAGATCTGATTACTTTGGGGCAATGCCCCACAAAAAGCCCTTTTAAGGGCTGGTAAAAGAGCTGATTACTTTGGGGCAATGCCCCGCAAAAGGCCCTTTTAAGGGCTATTTGTAATTTAGTATAGGGTAGGGATTTTTATTAATTTGGGGGGCTTTTTTATTTTATTAGGGGGCTTAGATTAGGTGTAATTAGTTTAAACTTCTTGTATTTTTTAAAAAATTTCTGTAATTTAGTGTTTGTTGTTTTTTGTACTTTAGTTTATTTAATTTAATAGTAAGTAATTGTAGGTAGTTTAGGGAATTAATTTATTTGTAGTGTAGTGTTAGGTGTAATTGTAACTTAGGTTAGGGTTTATTTTACAGGTAAATTTGTCTTTATTTTAGCTAGGTAGTTATTAAATAGTTAATAACTATTTAATAACTATTGTAACTAGTTAAAATAAATACAAAGTTGCCTGTAAAATAAAAATAAATCCTAAAATAGCTACAATATAATTATTAGTTATATTGTAGCTATCTTAGGATTTATTTTATAGGTAAGCATTTAGTTTTAAATAGGAATAATTTAATTAATAATAGGAATAATTATTTAGATTTATTAAAATAATATTTGTTAGGGGGGTGTTAGTGTTAGACTTAGGTTTAGGGGTTAATAACTTTAATATAGGTGGCGGCAGTATAGGGGGGGAGGATAGGGGTTGATATGTTTAATGTAGGTGGCGATTGGCTCCGGGAGCGGCGGTTTAGGGGTTAAACAATTTATTTAGTTGCGGCGGGGTCCGGGATCGGCAGGATAGGGGTTAATAACTTTATGTAGGTGGCGGCGGTATAGGGTGCGGCAGATTAGGGGTTAATAGGTATAATGTAGGTGGCGGCGGGGTCCGGGAGCGGCGGTTTAGGGTTAATATATTTATTATATTTGCGGCAGGGTCCGGGAGCGGCAGTTTAGGGGTTAATATATTTATTATAGTTGCGGCGGGGTCCGGGAGCGGCGGTTTAGGGGTTAATAAGTTTATTATAGTTGCGGGGGGCTCTGGGAGTGGCGGTTTAGGGGGTTAAACAGTATAGTATAGTGTGGGTACTTAGTGACAGGGTAGCAAGAAAGCTGGGAAGAAGCCGAAGAGAAGCGAGATTGATGACTGATAAATAACACAGTCCGCTGCTCATCGCACCATACTTGGTGCACAGCTTTTTGATAGCTTTCTTGATAAATTTGGCAAACCTATTCAGGTCCGCGGCGGCAATGTTAGGTGAACTTAGGCGGGCGTATTGGGGCCGGCGAATGCAGGTAAGTACGGAACTTATTAACTAGAGGCCTTTGTGTTAAAAATTAGCCCTACAAATGCGCCTTAATGTTCTTAATATTAAAGACAGCCTCTCTCTTGTAATGGGTTACCTCTGATCTATCCTTCTGGTTCCCTTATCCCATCCTTTAATGGCTTTTCTAATTATAAACTGCTTTGTGTGGTCCTCCTTTCCCCACAATTGATTAAAGAAGGATATTGCGGCTAGTTTTGAATTCATGAGCCCTTTTTTGGTACCCTTTCTCTTTTGCCTTGCCAAGTATTCACCAAGCACATTTAGAGTGTTAGCCTGGCCCTGTTCATGTTTTAAAAATGAATCCCATTCCTCCCAGTACCTTAAGTAATTGTTCCATGTTCTGGGGGCCAAAGATTGCTTTACCAAATCCCAGAGGATGCTTTTGGATTCACCACCTGCCAAAGATAGGATGGGCATTCCATTCCAATCTTATCTGCTACAGGTGCTATTTTCCAGAATACCTCCCACCTGCCCCGTGATAATGCATCTCCTAAGATATTTTTAACCCCAGGTACATGTTTTGCTGTGAATGTAATATTACTCTGCATACATCTCAGTACCAAAATCCTTAGTAATTTAATTACTGGTGGTGATTTTGATGCCAAGTTATTTATGGCATGCACAACACTCATATTGTCCGTCCAAAATCTGATGCTCTTGTTACTTAATTGCTGGTGCCAAATTTCCACCGCAACCACTATTGGAAAAAGTTCCAAAAGCATGAGATTTTTTGTCGCCCCCGCATCCACCAACTGCTTTGGCCACAATTGCCCGTTTAAATATGCCCCAATACCATGTGACCATGCCGCGTCTATTAATAGGTGGAGTACTTGGTTGGAATGGGGACCATCCTGCCAGATTCTAACTCCGTTAAAATGTGTGATGAATTTTGACCAAATCAGCCTCACATGTTTCCATCTGGTAGCAATCCATTTTATATCTGACTTGATTGCCGAAAATTAGCTCTAGTTTATGACAGTATCCTATGTCATTTCCCCCTAGGTGAATAACTATGATATCTGGGGCCCCCCACCTTGCTGCTGCTTAGTTGATGGTGCTCCTAAAACCGTGTGACCCTGCCACGTCTGTAAATAGGTGGAGTACTTGGTTGGAATGGGGACCATCCTGCCCTGCCAGATTCTAACTCCGTTAAAATGTGTGATGAATTATGCCCACATATGTATGTATTCCCTCAACTCCTTTGTTAGTTTTATCCTACTCCTTGGGTTAGCAAATCCTGCTGTGGATTGCTCTAGCCGCCTATTAAAAACTCTCCCCATAGGTATGACCTTGCAAGTGAAGTTACGTAAACCTAGTAGGGACTGTGTGTTCTTAAGTGTTATATACTGTGATTTCTGTACCATGTTGAGCTGTACCCTAAAGGGACACTGAACCCAATTTTTTTCTTTCGTGATTCAGATAGAGCATCAAATTTTAAGCAACTTTCTACTTTACTCATATTATCACATTTTCTTCATTCTCTTGGTATCTTTATTTGAAATGCAAGAATGTAAGTTTAGATGCCAGCCCATTTTTGGTGAACAACCTGGGTTGTCCTTTCTGATTGGTGGATAAATTCATCCACCAATAAAAAAGTGCTGTCCATAGGTCTGAACCCAAAAAAAAAAAACAGCTTCTTTTTCAAATAAAGATAGCAAGAGAACGAAGAAAAGTTGATAATAGGAGTAAATTAGAAAGTTGCTTAAAATTTCATGCTCTATCTGAATCACAAAAGAAAAAAATTGGGTTCAGTGTCCTTAAGCTTTTCCAGCTTGTCCTTAGGTAGGAAACATTTTTGCTCTACTGTGTCTATTTGAATCCCTAGAAATGCTAGAGAGGTAACCGGACCCTCCGATTTCTCATGGCCAAAGGGAACTCCCAGTTGGTTTTAAAAAGTCTGCAGCTGACCCACTAAATATCTGCACTGTTCAGTCTTCCCTTTTCCTGCAATCAAAAAATCATCTAAGTAGTGAGCTACGGTTGTAAGCTCTGTCCTTGCAACCAACGTATCGTGTATAAATGTGCTGAACTCCTCAAAGTACACGCAGGATATTGAACAGCCTATTGGTAAACATTGGTTATAGAAATACTCGCCTTGAAATTTGTTTCCCATCAATCTATAGTTTTCTGGGTGTAGTGGAAGTAATCTGAATGCGGATTCTATATCTATTTTCGCCAACTCTGCACCTGGTCCTATTTGTTTTATCATTTCCAAAGCCTGGTCAAAAGACTGGCGCCTCCAGCCTTGTTTTTTTTCCTGTGTTCCCTCTTATCTTTCCTGCTCAATCTCTTTAACAGTTTCAGGATTCTATTGCATTTTTGCTGACTCTAATTAATTATACTCACGCAGGTCTCTGGGAGGTGATATCTGCTCCATAATGCTCTCTCCATGGCTGCGGCTGGGACGCCCTGTGTTGCTGTGCACCCTTTCTTCTTTCCGCCATGAGACTATGGGGGGTAGTTATCAAGCCGTCAACTTTTCTGACTTCGCCGGCCCAATACGCCCGCCTAAACTCGCCTACCTTCGCTGCCGCGGACCTGAAAAAATACGCCTAAGTTATCAAATAAAGCTGTCAAAAAGCCGCGGGGCGATGAGCAGCGGACTGTTAGAGTTATCACTCATCCGATCTCGCTGCTCTTCGGCTTTTTCACAGCTTTATTGCTAGCCTGTCACTAAGCACTCACACTAAACTGCACTGTTCTACCCCCTATACCGGCGCCCCCGGAGCCCCCCGCAACTAAATAAAGTTACTAACCCCTAAACCGCCGCTCCTAGACCCTGCCGCAACTATAATAAATGTCTTAACCCCTAAACCGCTGCTCCCGGAGCCCACCGCAACTATAATAAATGTCTTAACCCCTAAACCGCCGCTCCTAGACCCTGCCGCAACTATTAAAAATGTATTAACCCCTAAACCGCCGCTCCTAGACCCTGCCGCAACTCTGCTAAATGTATTAACCCCTAAACCGCCACTCCTAGACCCTGCCGCAGCTCTGCTAAATGTATTAACCCCTAAACCACCGCTCCCTGAACCCGCCGCAACCTATATTAAATTTATTAACCCCTATCCTGCCCCCCCTACACCGTCGCCACCTATAATAAATTTATTAACCCCTATCCTGCCCCCCACTACACCGCTGCCACTGTAATAAAATTATTAACCCCTAAACCTAAGTCTAACACTAACCCTAACACCCCCCTAACTTAAATATTAATTAAATAAATCTAAATAATATTTATATTATTAACTAAGTTAATCCTATTTAAAACTAAATACTTACCTATAAAATAAACCCTAATATAGCTACAATATAAATAATAATTATATTGTAGCTATTTTAGGATTTATTTTTATTTTACAGGTAACTTTCAATTTATTTTAACTAGGTACAATAGCTATTAAATAGTTATTAACTATTTAATAGCTTACCTAGCTAAAATAAAGAGAAATTTACCTGTAAAATAAAAATTAACCTAAGTTACAATTACACCTAACACTACACTATACTTTAATAAATTATTCCTATTTAAAACTAAATACTTACCTGTAAAATAAACCCTAAGATAGCTACAATGTAATTAAGAATTACATTGTAGCTATCTTAGGATTTATATTTATTTTACAGGTAACTTTGTATTTATTTTAGCTAGTTAGAATAGTTATTAAATAGTTATTAACTATTTAATAACTACCTAGCTAAAAGAAATACAAAATTACCTGTAAAATAAATCCTAACCTAAGTTACAATTAAACCTAACACTACACTATCATTAAATTAATTAAATAAACTACCTACAAATAACTACAATTAAATACAATTACATAAACTAACTAAAGTACAAAAAATAAAAAAAGCTAAGTTACAAAAAATAAAAAAAATAAGTTACAAACATTTAAAAAAAATTACAACAATTTTAAGCTACTTACACCTAATATAAGCCCCCTAAAAAAATAACAAACCCCCCCAAAATAAAAAAATGCCCTACCCTATTCTACATTAAAAAAGTTCAAAGCTTTTTTACCTTACCAGCCCTTAAAAGGGCCTTTTGTGGGGGCATGCCCCAAAGAGTTCAGCTCTTTTGCCTGTAAAAGAAAAATACAACCCCCCCAACATTAAAACCCACCACCCACATACCCCTAATCTAACCCAAACCCCCCTTAAAATAACTAATCCCCTGAAGATCATCCTACCTTTAGTCGTCTTCACTCAGCCGAGCCACCGATGGAACTGAAGAGGACATCTGGACCGGCAGAAGCGATCATCCAAGGGGCACTGAAGAAATCTTCCATCCGATGAAGTGATCCTCCAAGCGGCGCTGAAGAAATCTTCCATCCGGGCGAGGTCATCTTCCAAGAGGCGCTGAAGAAGTCTTCTATCCGGGCAAGGTCATCTTCGAAGCCGGGTCTTGAATCTTCATCCTGCCGACGTGGAACATCCTTCTTTCCCGATGGACTACCGATGAATGAAGCCTCCTTTAAGGGACGTCATCCAAGATGGCGTCCCTTCAATTCCGATTGGCTGATAGGATTCTATCAGCCAATCGGAATTAAGGTAGGAAAAATCTGATTCGCTGATGGAATCAGCCAATCAGATTCAAGTTCAATCCGATTGGCTGATCCAATCAGCCAATCAGATTGAGCTTGCATTCTATTGGCTGATCAGAACAGCCAATCGGAATTCGAGGGACGCCATCTTGGATGACGTCATTTAAAGGAACCGTCATTCGTCGTTCAGTCGTCGGCCAGGATGGATGTTCCGCGTCGGAGGTCTTCAGGATGCTGCCGCTCCGCTCCGGATGGATGACGATAGAAGATGCCGCTTGAATGAAGACTTCAATCGGATGGAAGACCTCTTCTGCCCCGCTTGGATGAAGACTTCTACCGGATCATGGACATCTTCAGCCCCCTGCTTGGGCTTGGATCAGGACATCGGAGGAGCTCTTCTGGACCGATCGGTGAACCTGGTATGGTGAAGATAAGGTAGGAAGATCTTCAGGGGCTTAGTGTTAGGTTTATTTAATTAGGGGGCTTAGAGTTGGTGTAATTAGTTTAAAATTGTTGTAAGATTTTTCTTATGTTTGTAAATATTTTTTTATTTTTTGTAACTTAGTTCTTTTTTATTTTTTGTACTTTAGTTAGTTTATTTCATTGTAGTTATTTGTAGATATTGTATTTAATTAATGTATTGATAGTGTAGTGTTAGGTTTAATTGTAGGTAATTGTAGATATTGTATTTAATTAATTTATTGATAGTGTAGTGTTCCGATCAGCCAATAGAATGCAAGCTCAATCTGATTAGAATCCTATCAGCCAATCGGAATTCGAGGGACGCCATCTTGGATGACGTCATTTAAAGGAACCGTCATTCGGCTAGTAGGCGTCGGGAGAAGAGGATGTTCCGCATCGGATGGAAGATGATGGCTCCCGAAGAAAGAAGATTGAAGATGCCGTTGATAGAAGACTTCATCTGGATCATGGACCTCTTCAGCTCCCGCTTGGATGAAGACTTCATCCGGATCATGGACCTCTTCAGCTCCCGCTTGGATGAAGACTTCAGCCGGATCATGGACCTCTTCAGCCCCCCGCTTGGGCTTGGATCAGGACATCGGAGGAGCTCTTCAGGACGGATCGGTGAACCTGGTATGGTGAAGATAAGGTAGGAAGATCTTCAGGGGCTTAGTGTTAAGTTTATTTAAGGGGGGTTTGGGTTAGATTAGGGGTATGTGGGTGGTGGGTTGTAATGTTGGGGGGGGGGGTATTGTATGTTTTTTTTTACAGGCAAAAGAGCTGAACTTCTTGGGGCATGCCCCGCAAAGGGCCCTGTTCAGGGCTGGTAAGGTAAAAGAGCTTTGAACTTTAGTAATTTAGAATAGGGTAGGGCATTTTTTTATTTTGGGGGGCTTTGTTATTTTATTAGGGGGCTTAGAGTTGGTGTAATTAGTTTAAAATTGTTGTAAGATTTTTCTTATGTTTGTAAATATTTTTTTATTTTTTGTAACTTAGTTCTTTTTTATTTTTTGTACTTTAGTTAGTTTATTTCATTGTAGTTATTTGTAGGAATTGTATTTAATTTATTTATTGATAGTGTAGTGTTAGGTTTAATTGTAACTTAGGTTAGGATTTATTTTACAGGTAAATTTGTAATTATTTTAACTATTTTAGCTATTAAATAGTTCTTAACTATTTAATAGCTATTGTACCTGGTTAAAATAAATACAAAGTTACCTGTAAAATAAATATTAATCCTAAAATAGCTACAATGTAATTATAATTTATATTGTAGCTATATTAGGGTTTATTTTACAGGTAAGTATTTAGCTTTAAATAGGAATAATTTATTTAAGAAGAGTTAATTAATTTCGTTAGATTTAAATTATATTTAACTTAGGGGGGTGTTAGTGTTAGGGTTAGACTTAGCTTTAGGGGTTAATACATTTATTAGAATAGCGGTGAGCTCCGGTCGGCAGATTAGGGGTTAATGTTTGAAGTTAGGTGTCGGCGATGTTAGGGACGGCAGATTAGGAGTTAATACTATTTATTATAGGGTTAGTGAGGCGGATTAGGGGTTAATAACTTTATTATAATAGCGGTGCGGTCCGGTCGGCAGATTAGGGGTTAATTATTGTAGGTAGCTGGCGGCGACGTTGTGGGGGGCAGGTTAGGGGTTAATAAATATAATACAGGGGTCGGCGGTGTTAGGGGCAGCAGATTAGGGGTACATAAGGATAACGTAGGTGGCGGTCGGAAGATTAGGGGTTAAAAAAATTTAATCGAGTGTCGGCGATGTGGGGGGACCTCGGTTTAGGGGTACATAGGTAGTTTATGGGTGTTAGTGTAATTTAGAGCACAGTAGTTAAGAGCTTTATGAACCGGCGTTAGCCCAGAAAGCTCTTAACTACTGACTTTTTTCTGCGGCTGGAGTTTTGTCGTTAGATTTCTAACGCTCACTTCAGACACGACTCTAAATACCGGAGTTAGAAAGATCCCATTGAAAAGATAGGATACGCAATTGACGTAAGGGGATCTGCGGTATGGAAAAGTCGCGGCAGAAAAGTGAGCGTTAGACCCTTTTTTGAGTGACTCCAATTACCGGCGGTAGCCTAAAACCAGCATTAGGAGCCTCTAACGCTGGTTTTCACGGCTACCGCCAAACTCCAAATCTAGGCCTTAGGGTTTATTTTACAGGTAAGTATTTAGTTTTAAATAGGAATAATTTATTAAAGTAGTAGTGTTAGGTGTAATTGTAACTTAGATTAGTTTTTATTTTACAGGTAAATTTCTCTTTATTTTAGCTAGGTAAGCTATTAAATAGTTAATAACTATTTAATAGCTATTGTACCTAGTTAAAATAAATTGAAAGTTACCTGTAAAATAAAAATAAATCCTAAAATAGCTACAATATAATTATTATTTATATTGTAGCTATATTAGGGTTTATTTTATAGTTAAGTATTTAGTTTTAAATAGGATTAACTTAGTTAATAATAGAAATATTATTTAGATTTATTTAATTAATATTTAAGTTAGGGGGGTGTTAGGGTTAGTGTTAGACTTAGGTTTAGGGGTTAATAATTTTATTACAGTGGCGGCAGTGTAGGGGGGGCAGGATAGGGGTTAATAAATTTATTATAGGTGGCGACGGTGTAGGGGGGGCAGGATAGGAGTTAATAAATTTATTATAGGTGGCGACGGTGTAGGGGGGGCAGGATAGGGGTTAATAAATTTATTATAGGTGGCGACGGTGTAGGGGGGGCAGGATAGGAGTTAATAAATTTATTATAGGTGGCGACGGTGTAGGGGGGGCAGGTTAGGGGTTAATAAATTTAATATAGGTTGCAGCAGGGTCCGGGAGCGGTGGTTTAGGGGTTAAACTATTTATTTATTTGCGGCGAGGTGCGGGATCGGCAGGATAGGGGTTAATAACTTTATTATAGGGGGGGGGCAGGATAAGGGGTTACTAGGTATCATGTAGGTGGCGGTGGGCTCCGGGAGCGGCGGTTTAGGGGTTAATACACTTATTATAGTTGCGGTGGGCTCCGGGAGCGGCGGTTTTGGGGTTAATATGTATAGAGTAGCTTGCGGTGGGCTCCAGGAGCGGCGGTTTAGGGGGTAATAACTTTATTTAGTTGCGGCTGTGTAGGGGGGGTCAGATTAGTGGTGTTTAGACTCGGGGTACATGTTAGGGTGTTAGGTGTAGACAGCTCCCATAGGAATCAATGGGATGTCTGTCAGCAGCGAACTTGTACTTTCGCTATGGTCAGACTCCCATTGATTCCTATGGGATCCGCCGCCTCCAGGGTGGCGGTTTGAAAACCAGGTACGCTGGGCCGTAAAAGTGCCGAGCGTACCTGCTAGTTTTTTGATAACTAGCAAAAGTAGTGAGATTGTGCCGCACTTGTGTGCGGAATATCTGGAGTGACATAAGAATCGATCTGTGTCGGACTGAGTCCGGCGGATCGAAGTTTACGTCACAAAATTCTACTTTTGCCGGTCTTTAGCCTTTGATAACTAAGGCGAATCAGCCTCTCTACAAATACGCTGCGGAATTCCAGCGTATTTGAGGTTGACGGCTTCATAACTACCCCCCTGTGTGTCCTCCTCCAGTGTTTACATTGCCTGTATCTTCAGTGGGCCCAAAATGCATGTGATTCCATGCAGGAGCTGTCCATCTGCTATCATCCTGCAATGATAGGGAATGGGGACAGAGAGAGGGGGGGGGAGAAGCTGTGCTCCTTAGCAGAGGACTGACTTGGATGGTGATATGGAAAGCCTCTATCCTGAGATAAATAATTTGATTGTGAGCCAAGGTGGGGAGCAGGGATCTTGACTGGCGAAGGATTTACAGTAATTGGCAGTGGATGGCTGCCAGATGTATTGTGAGTTGCTCTGTCCCTCACCCTTTGCCTGGCATAATAAGATTGTGGATTAGCCTCTCTGCCCCTATCCGGATGCTTTACCCTATCACTATTGCAGGAAGGTAGGGTTTGGGCCTCTCTGTCCCTGACTGTACTAGAGGGCCTTGAGAGTCATTGCAAGAGGAAGTAGAGGGCTGGGCCTGATCTAAATAAGATGCACATTTCATAGGGGAAGGAATGGAGGAGCTCTCTTTGTCCTACACTCCCCAAATTTCCGGTAGGCTGCACGTTGCCAGCTGGGCACTGAGAGGGATGGGGGCAGGGAGGAAAATGCGGGCACCATGTTTGTTGTGATGGAGTGGGCCCAAGGACTACTGGCACGGTCATTAGCTGACGGAGGGAGCGGAGAGGAACTCTGCCTTGAGTATTGATCTTGCGCTGAGGGGGACAAGAAAGGGGGAGGGAGAAGGAGATCTGGACCGGGATAAGCCCCCCAGAGAAGGGGATCTGTATGGTGGCTCACATTCCTCAGACCCATAATGGGAAGCATTGTGAGAAGAGGATGGGGAAGCAGGGGGGAACGTTGCAGGGATAGAGGGGATTATGGTTCATACTCACTTGCTAACATTTTCTTTCTTCTAGGTAGCTGTATGTGCCGCACGCTGTCCTGTAGTCTTCTCGGTGGGACCTGCTTCTTCGCTCCATGTTTCTGAGACCTCGTTTCTGCAACCTGTGAAGAAAGAAGAGACACTGTGAACTGCTGCTGGCTGCCTGGCTAAGCCCTAATATGTCTATCTCCCTTCTAGACCCTCCCTTAGACCTGACCCTATCACTGCCCTATCTCTGCCTACTTCTTTTGTCTGCCTGCAGCTCCCCCCTCTCCGCCCCCACACACATTGGCAAGGCATGGAGAGCTGCAGGTCTCTTGTGCTTCCCTCATTGTCCCACACACTTATTGTGCTCCCTGTCTATCTGGGCACTCCACACCCATATGCTGCTTCACTCATAGGAGCTGCATATTAAGCTTTTCCAATTAAAGCAATTACAGGGAGTAAATAAACAGGATTTTAGTTCCCTTTACTTCTACTATCAGCATACACACATAAAGTTACATAGTAGTCACCAATTATATCACAGTGATTTAATACAAGCACTTTAATATTAGGTTGCTGCAACCTTTCTATTAATTGCTGCAATTAGCCATTCTGTAATTTGTGGTCTCCTATGTAAACAACTACTGGTTGTGACATGCATTTATAATCTCCTGGGGTTGCAAAATGCGAGCAGCGTATTGCAGCAATACACTGCCTGTATTTAACATTGCACAAATGTTTGCTTGTGCAATGCCGCCCCTGCTTGCGCTAGCTCAATGGTGCAGGAGTAATGGTGCTTCCTTACTTTCTGCAGCAGGTTCGCTCATGCACAGCTTGATAAATGGGGGCCATACTCTGAATTTCAAATAAGCAGTAGATTTTTTTCTAAAATTTTTTGGCCCAGTGTGACAGACATCAGCCAATCACAGACTAGTATACTTATACCCTGTGAGCTTGTGCACATGCTCATTAGGAGCTAGTGCCTAAGAAAGTGTGCATATAAAAATACTGTGCAAAATGTGATAATGGAAGTAAATTGGAAAGTGTCTTAAAACAGCATGCTCTTTCTAAATCATTGCTTTGACTTTGTCCTTTTAACATGACATGAAATTCAAAATTTAACTTTTATTATTCAGATAAAGCATATCATTTTAATTATTTTTTTTATTTTTTTTCTATTGTTGTTTACTTTGTTTTCTTGGTATCCTTTTTTGAAGAGCATACCAAGCTATGCTTCGAAGTGTGCACATATCCTGAGCACATTTTTGTGGCAATGTTTTTAACAGTATTGCACACTAGAGGGCAAAACTGCTTACAAAAATATATAACATTGTTGTAAACTTTGCTGCAATATACTACTCAAGACAAATGCACACTCTTGAGCCTACCTAGGTATGCTCTTCAATAATGGTTTCTAAGTGATGAAAGAATATTTGATTATAGAAGTAAAATTAAAAGTGTTTTATATCACATGCTATATATCAGTGACAGCCAGCTTACTATCACATCAGGGCCACAGAACAAGACTTTGACTTTTATTTTTGTTTATACAGAAAGCAAATTATTATACAGTTTATTTTTTCATTCACCAGTATTCTGTAATGAGCTTGGATCATCTGTATTGAGACAACCTCAGATTCCTCACATTGCAACTTTTAATATGGATTGAATAACATTATATACGTTTTTATAAAGGAATATGATTAACCCCTTTATTAGGTGACATATACTAACTAAACAAAATCAACATAATTCACTGAACATACAAACATTCACTAATTATTTATCCAACACTGACATTAAGGAATAATAATGATCTGTTACAATTGCTTAGGAGTTTTAACATAACCGTTTACATGCATGGTGGCATCATCCAGAATTGCCAAGAAACGAGTAGTACAAATAGATAGCATGCCTTCTCTTTTACTCAGTGTGCATCATGGAGGTATAAAATGGTTTATAATTTTTGGCGAGTGGGTCTCTAGGAGCATATATTATCTTATAAAAAGAGCTAGAAATCCTTTTTCAAATAATGGCTTCTTTTTTGGCCTGTATAGCCAGGTGATCATTGGGGAAACAATAATCATCGGGCTAAAATAAATTATTCATTTATTTAAGCACAGGACAGAGTGCCCCTATTTAAAAATCAGAATTACATTTAGACAACTTAAAAGTCCTTATCTGAAAGAGGATAAACTTCTTGAGGTCATTAGTCAGGTGACTGTAATAACAGTGTCCACCCTGCACTTGATAAATCTACCCCAATAGCTTTTTCGAATGGATTGAAATATATTCCTACAATCTGACAACAATTTTGATATGAAAGTTAACTAGATACTTTGATAATAAGAAAATAAGTATACAACCTGAAGACCTTGTGTAAGCTTTTCCATTTCATTATGTTTCTGTCAGAGCACCAAATAAAGGTTAAGTTTTAATTATTTTTTTCTACCTCCAATATCAGTGATACAATTATATCTGGCATTTCTCTAGGGTTTGGTTGAACCTACCAAGTATGTTCTAGTAATTTTATATAATTATCTTCTTCAGGCAAGTATCTAAATAATAATAAAAGTGATGCCTATTATGAAATATTAATTAGAAAAAAATAATAATGTCCTAATACATTAATTCTAAAGCAGAAGGCACATTTGTAATGAAAATATATTTTATAGTTCATAAAAAACGAAATATGTATTCCATTGATACCTATTATAGTTTTACAAAAAGTGAAATAAATATGGTTGATGTAGGGAACACTATAAATTATCTTTTATAACAAAATATGCCCCTGAAATTAAGTTTATATCTCTAAACAAGGAGGTTGACTTCACTGAAAAACAAAACAAAAAAAACAACATTATGTGTATATAATAGGTCTTCCTATAAAATATTGCAGAACATTGTCATTGAAGTGCTCGTTCATGGTGCATTAATATTCTACATTGGCAGATTGGATAATAAAATTACTTGTTTGTGGTATAAAGTGTGCAGTAAATAGCAAATAACTGTTGAGCACTTTGTAAAACATATGTCCTTGTATAACTTATAGTACTCTTCAGTGAGAGTTTTTTCATCAATCTTGATTTCCTTCTCTCACTGTGAATAATGCACAGTAGTATGTTCCAGAGTCTGTAGTTTTCATGTTAGAGATCTGCAGAAAGAGCTCATTTGTTTCAGTGTCTCTGGTTAATGTGAGTTGATCCTTGAGGGCTGCATTTAAATCTGTGCTCCCATCCTTGTTCATATCTCCGATCCATTCAAGACCTTTCCCTGGAGGTTGCCTGATCCAGCGCCAGTAGTAGCTACTAACAGCAACTGAGACTTTGCAGGGGAGTTTCATGGTCTCTGAAGGCTTAACAATGGCAGAACTGGGTTGGTCCAGTGTAACTCCCTGTGAAAGGACACCTGTAAAAAAACCCCACAAATATGAGGATTAACTATAAAACATAATAGTACAACTGTAATCTAGAACAGGATTACACATTATACCTACATAATGACAACTTTAGTAAAAGAAAAGATAACAAATACTTCATTTTGATAAAGGAATAGCTACAATGACCAGTGCAGTCTGACAGATTTTGGATTATACAAGTGTGCTTTTTACCAGGAAGACAAGTTTATAATTTGCATTAAGACGATCAGAAAGCTATAAATGGAATTGATAACAGGAAGTTTTTCTGTTAACAGCTGCCTGTCAGAAGAGGAAATTATGACATGGTATATATATATATATATATATATATACACATATATATTTATATATAGGTATACATATACAGATCTATCTAGGACTATGAATTTAAAAATACATATAACATATTCTGCTATGTGCAGAACATTGGAATGTAAAATATTTACAGTATATATATAATGTATTTAGTAGTTATTTGAATTTGGATCCTTTGTTAGGATTTGAATGCGTAAGTATGCACTATTCAGCTTTTTTCATAGCTGGATTGATTCTCGTGTAAAATCACCACATAAAGATCTGTGTAAATCCAGATCATAGTGATCTTGCGAAATAATCAATTCAGCTCCAAAAAGAGACAAATAGTGCATACTTCCGCAATCTGATCCTAATGAAAGATCCGAATGCACATACCTAGTGTTTTTATGTGTATATATGTGTGTAAATACATCAACACATCATGGCTAACATTTAAAGGGAATTACAAATGTGGTGGTAAAATATGCCTCGATATGTAAAACCTTTTCGGTCCCAATTCCACTCAAAAGATATTCCCCTTAGAATTGTGCACTAATTGTAGAACTAAATTTGATGTTTATCTAGGGTGACCATATTGCCGCTTTAAAAAGGAGCACATATGAAAAAAACATATGTTAGGGTTCTTATGCAAAACATTTCTTTAAACAGCCCTGAAAACAGCCCTGACATGTGTATTTTTCATATGAGTCCCCTTTTAAAGCGGCAATATGGTCACCCTATGTTTATCTCATTTGGTGTGAGGTCTGTAACTTACAATATGTCGGCGTGAATGTATAAGCGAACAGCTAAATGATATAGACAACACTATACACTGTTCTACTTTAGCCTCACATTTCATTAATTAACATCAAAGCCTAACAAATAATTTGAAATGGTGCATAATAGAAAAGGTAAAGAGACCTCCAAGAGGTGGTGATATCCATGCCTTTATTGCAAAGAGGGAAGCTTTCTGGAACAAGAGTTCCACAAGGCTTCAATAGGCAGATATTATTAACTTCTGGCAATAAAAAATAAATCTAACATGATTTTATATGTATATATAAGGAGTTTGTGTTTAACCTTCTCTAAATTGGAAATCGAGATTGAAACTTGGAGTTTTTTAAACTTAGACTTCAGGAGGCCTATTTAAGAAATGTCTTGCGGACCTGATCCGACAGTGCGGATCAAGTTCGCAAGACATTGCTGAATGCGGAGAGCAATACGCTCTCCGCATTTAACATTGCACCAGCAGCTCTTGTGAGCTGCTGGTGCAATGCCGCCCCCTGCAGACTCGCGGCCAATGGGCCGCCAGCAGAGGTGTCAATCAACCCAATCATACTCGATCGGGTTGAATTGTTGTGATTCCTGTCCGCCTGCTCAGAGGCGGACAGGAACAGCGGTCTTTGTGACCGCTGCTTCATAACTGCTGTTTCTGGTGAGCCTGAAGAATCGCCAGAAACACGGGCCGTCAAGCTCCTTTCAGAGCTTGATAGATAGGCCTCTAGGTCTTAAATACAAATGGAGCTACATAATAAAGTGCAACTTTGTGTTTCCCTTTAACTTGTTGCATGTTGTTTCTAATTGATATTTTGCTTAAACACAAAATGTAATTATGATAGAGCAAATTGTAAGCCTCTGGATGTATATCAAACCATGCTAGCTGGAAACATGTGAATATGCCATTACATGTATACAGCTTTAAGTACTTGTTATGCACGTTTTCATATACAGACTTGGAATCCTCCAGGATCACTATATTAGCCTTGGGCTCTTTAAAGGTATTACCTGTTGATAAAGCAAGTAGTGGCTATGAAAAACTATCAAAGAAACAGGTTGCCTATGAACTCCATTCTACCACATATATTTTCGGGTTAAAAGAATTCAAAGGGGGCTAAGGATGAGCACACGACCAACACTCATGGTAGATAACAAAAAATATTGCCATAAATGTGAATTAATCCTAAACAAATGCTCCTTTGACCTAATTGTGCTGACAGTGGAATATTTGCAAAAAGAACTTGCAGTTCAACGCACTGAAAAACTGCACTATGAGACCGAGCTTAAATCTGCACTTACTATGGAGGAGATGGATAAATTCCTAGCAACAACAAATGACCAGATTGCCGAGTTGAGGAGGATACTGGAGGAGTGAAAAAAGGGCCAAATTCATCTGGGATGAGGATGATTATTCAGCATGCCATGTATACCGCTGGAAGTTCGATGCACAAGGCCGATCAGGTGGTACTTCTGGGTCAAAATGGCGTCTTGCACGCAGACCACAGAAGGGTGGCGTCCCTTCAGGTTCATCCAGCGATAACTCGACGGGGGACTCAGATCACAGAGCGGTAACAGACGACACCGCAGCGGAGGAAGGAAACATTGATGGAGAAAATAAGAGGTCACAGCGCAGTGTGCGCCCAAAGACAGCGGCTTCTCACAACACCAAGAAGTAGTAATACTGGTATGTGATACATTTGATCCTAAAACAGCTGGCAATGATGTAGTTAACAATATATCTGATCGGAAACTGAGTGACATTGGGACACAAATCCTGACAAAAGGTTTATCATTTTGTCCTCAACGAAAGTGTGACTTTTTTTAACTTGATCAGGAACTTTATCGTTTTTTCAGGAACATTAAGTTAAAAAAAAAATTCTCTTTGAATACCCTCTATATCTAAAGTACCAGACATATCTGAAGTTTCCATTGGTAAAGGTATAAATAATAAGGTGTGCATAAATTAAAAACATTGCAATTAAAAAACAGAAAGAAATTTATACCACACCATTATGATAAAAGGATAGATAGATTTATGTCATTGGTATATTTTGATATAAACAAATTAAGAAAAAAGTTACAAATAAGAATTTGGGCAGGAAATATGCTGTAAATAATTTTTCGAAATTAGAAAGAGAGGGGTTGTGGGAATTACAGAAAAATAAAAATATCATGGTTAAAACTGCAGATAAGGGTGGAAACTTTTTTTAATGCCCCTCCGGGTCATCCAATTGTGGCAAGTATTGGATCAGTGTTTTAGAATATATCTATCTATCTAGATTGTGTATTAAGGCAATTTGTAACACAATGTCAGTCATATAGTAAGAACACTGGGGATTTTCTGAATAAATTAGAGATTTCAATACCAGAAAATAAGTGTATAAATATTATTCAGTCTGGATGTTTCCAGTCTTTACACCTCAATTAGCCATAGGTTGTGGAGTGAGTGCTGTTGACAAGATATGGGCTAGCTCTAAGATGTTTAATAATAATAATGAAAGAGAGTTCATTACTGCATTGTTGGAGATAATACTTAGATGCAACTATTTTTTGTTCCAAGATCAATTTTACATGCAACTACAAGGGATGGCAATGGGCTCCAATGTCGCCCCCACATATGCCAATTTATTCATGAATATATTTGAAGAGAAAGTGGTATATGAGAATGTATTGTTTCAAAAATATGGCGCCACTTGGTGGCTCTACATTGACAATATTTTTGACGTATGGGTGGGCAACATTGAGAGTCTATTGTATTTTGTAGATACCCTGAATAGTGCCACATTTAAAATCAAACTAAATTTGGAGTTCAGTGAAGAAAAATTGGCATTTCTGGATACCTTGGTTATCAAGGAAGATGGCAGGTTGAGGGTGGATTTATACAAGAAAAGCACTGATAGGAACAATCTATTACTGGCCCCTAGTACCCATCCTCCATCCTTAAAATAGTCTTTGCCGAAGAGTCAACTCATGCGGGTACGGCGCATTGTGTCAGACAGTAGAAAAGTTGAAGAGAGACGTAAAGAAATTAGTAATTTGTTTATTGAGAGAGGATATAGCAAAGGGTTAATTGAAAAAGAAATAAAAAATGTACTGGATATGCCTAGAGAACAATTACTAAAAACTGATAGCAATAAAAAAGTGATGCATAAAAAAGAGCAAAAGATGGTTTTGTATCTAGAAATAATGATTAAGTACACAGATACAACAAATTATACGCAGACATTGGTATATACTCAAAAATTGTAATCCACATATTGAGGAATTTCAGGAATTACCAATGGCTGCAAAGATACCATTGTGAGGGCTGATATAGGCTCTAGTGGTACAGTTAAACAGAAATATATTTCCAAAAAGAATCATGGATGTTTTCCATGTTTGGGATGTTCCCATTGCAATAATATAATAAAAGGTTCAACCTTTGTACATAATGAAACAGGGAGAAAATATCATCTTTCTGCTCTCCTAACTTGCAATACTGAATATGCTATTTATTTATTAAAATGTCCGTGTGGTTTAACACACATCAGAGAGAAGACACGTACAGTACGTGAATGTATAACAAAACAAAAATCAAACATAAGGAGAAAGTATGTTAAATCACCTGTAGCATTACATTTTATGCAGGCCATAATGTTAGCCAACTCAGATTCCAGGTAATAGAACAGGTGTTACCATTGAGACGTGGGGGAGATAGAGAACACTTTTTGAAACAAAGGGAATCCTTTTGGATCTTTCATTTAAATACACTTATGCCAGCAGGTATGAATGAGGATTATGACTGGTCAGTGTTTTTATATGTTTTATATGTTTACTTGATTGAATTTCAAGTCTGTAAATGTAAACTGTGAAATTTTGTATATAGTGATGTTGCGAACCTAAAATTTTGCGTTTGCGAATGGCGAACACGAACTTCCACAACTGTTCGCGAACGGGCGAACCGGGCGAACCGCCATAGACTTCAATAGGCAGGCGAATTTTAAAACCCACTGGGACTCTTTCTGGCCACAATAGTGATGGAAAAGTTGTTTCAAGGAGACTAACACCTGGACTGTGGCATGCCGGAGGGGGATCAATGGCAAAACTCCCATGGAAAATTACATAGTTGATGCAGAGTCTGGTTTTAATCTATAAAGGGCATAAATCACCTAACATTCCTAAATTGTTTGGAATAACGTGCTTTAAAACATCAGGTATGATGTTGTATCGATCAGGTAGTGTAAGGGTTACGCCCGCTTCACATTGACAGACCAAACTCCCCGTTTAACGCACCCCAAACAATCGCAAACAGTCCATTTGCACAACCGCAAACTCCCCATTTGCACAAGGTTGGATACAAAGCTAGCCATGTCCTGTTCCTTGTCCTCACTGATGTCATTGAAGGTCTCTTCCTCCACCCAGCCACGTACAACACCAAGGGTCCCCGAAAAGGTGACAACAAGCCCCCTGGGACGCCTGCTGTGTTTGGTCTTCCACCTCCTCAAAGCCACCTTCCTCCTCTGACTCCTCTTCTTCAGACTCCTCTCTCTGCGTTGCCTCTCTCTGCGTTATTATAAGGTGTGTTAAGTAGTACTATTCCTATCAGTTTAATCCCTGTTACGTCCCCTATCAGGGGACGTGTATATGGCATCGATTTTAGGAACCGGGAGATGGAAAAAGATGCTTGGTCGGTCCTCCTACTTCAAATTTGGGGCACTTCGCTTGCAATCTAATGTGCCACCAGATAGGAGTGGTGTGTTAAGTAGTACTATTCTTATCAGTTTAATCCCTGTTAAGTCCCCTATCAGGGGACGTGTATATGGCATCGATTTTAGGAACCGGGAGATGGAAAAAGATGCTTGGTCGGTCCTCCTACTTCTAATTTGGGGCACTGCGCGTGCAATCTACTGTGCCACCAGATAGGAGTGGTGTGTTAAGTAGTTCTATTCTTATCAGTTTAATCCCTGTTACGTCCCCTATCTCTTCCAACTGATGTGTAAATAACTCCTCTGATAGATCAAGTGAAGCGGCTGTGGTGCTAGTGTTGGTGTTGGCGGCAGCCGGGCGAGTGGTAACTTGAGAGGTGCCCGAAGATAAGCTGGAGGAGGATGGTGTGTCAAGGTTCCGAGCAGAAGCTGTAGAAGATTAGGTGTCCTGTGTTAGCCAGTCAACTATGTCCTCAGAACTGTTCAAGTTCGGGGTACGTGGCCTCTGAACACTGGACATTATTCTAGGGCCAAAGGGAATCACAGCACCACGACCACGACGGCCCCTGTGGGGTGGCCTGCCTCTGCCTGTCATTTTTTTTTCCGATTAGTGGTACTATGCATGCAAGCTACTGTGACAACAGATATGAGTGGCATTGTGCACTGGCAGAAGTTGGCAGAGTAGACGCTGTAGGCCTGACACACACGCTTGCAGACAACTAACTGCTATTATTTCACAGTCAAAAAAGTGTTGTTTTTTTTAAATGTACACTACTGTTACACCAGATATGAGTTGCTCTGGGGTGACACTGTGCCCTGGTAGGCAGACACTGAAACGCACACGTGTGAAGGAAACTGACTGCTATTATTTCACAGTCAAAAAAGTGTTGTTTTTTTTAAATGTACACTAGTGTTACACCAGATATGAGTTGCACTGGGGTGACACTGTGCCCTGGCAGGCAGGCAGGCACTGAAACGCACACGTGTGAAGGAAACTGACTGCTATTATTTCACAGTCAAAAAAGTGTTGTTTTTTTTAAATGTACACTACTGTTACACCAGATATGAGTAGCACTGAAGTGACACTGTACCCTGGCAGGCAGGCACTGAAACGCACACGTGTGAAGGAAACTGACTGCTATTATTTCACAGTCAAAAAAGTTTTTTTTTTTTAAATGTACACTACTGTTACACCAGATATTAGTTGCACTGGGGTGACACTGTGCCCTGGCAGGCAGGCAGGCACTGAAACACACGCGCTTGCAGACAACTAACTGCTATTATTTCACAGTCAAAAAAGTGTTGTTTTTTTTAAATGTACACTACTGTTACACCAGATATGAGTTGCACTGGGGTGACACTGTGCCCTGGTAGGCAGACACTGAAACGCACACGCGTGAAGGAAACTGACTGCTATTATTTCATAGTCAAAAAAGTGTTGATTTTTTTTAAATGTACACTACTGTTACACCAGATATGAGTTGCACTGGGGTGACACTGTGCCCTGGCAGGCAGGCAGGCACTGAAACGCACACGTGTGAAGGAAACTGACTGCTATTATTTCACAGTCAAAAAAGTGTTGTTTTTTTTAAATGTACACTACTGTTACACCAGATATGAGTTGCACTGGGGTGACACTGTGCCCTGGCAGGCAGGCACTGAAACGCACACGTGTGAAGGAAACTGACTGCTATTATTTCACAGTCAAAAAAGTGTTTTTTTTTTTAAATGTACACTACTGTTACACCAGATATGAGTTGCACTGGGGTGACACTGTGCCCTGGCAGGCAGGCAGGCACTGAAACGCACACGTGTGAAGGAAACTGACTGCTATTATTTCACAGTCAAAAAAGTGTTGTTTTTTTTAAATGTACACTACTGTTACACCAGATATGAGTAGCACTGGGGTGACACTGTGCCCTGGCAGGCAGGCACTGAAACGCACACGTGTGAAGGAAACTGACTGCTATTATTTAATAGTCAAAAAAGTGTTGTTTTTTTTAAATGTACACTACTGTTACACCAGATATAAGTTGCACTGGGGTGACACTGTGCCCTGGCAGGCAGGCACTGAAACGCACACGTGTGAAGGAAACTGACTGCTATTATTTCACAGTCAAAAAAGTGTTGGTTTTTTTTTAAATGTACACTACTGTTACACCAGATATGAGTTGCACTGGGGTGACACTGTGCCCTGGCAGGCAGGCACTGAAACGCACACGTGTGAAGGAAACTGACTGCTATTATTTCACAGTCAAAAAAGTGTTGTTTTTTTTAAATGTACACTACTGTTACACCAGATATGAGTTGCACTGGGGTGACACTGTGCCCTGCCAGGCAGGCACTGAAACGCACACGTGTAAAGGAAACTGACTGCTATTATTTCACAGTCAAAAAAGTGTTTTTTTTTTTTTAAATGTACACTACTGTTACACCAGATATGAGTAGCACTGGGGTGACACTGTTCCCTGGCAGGCAGGCACTGAAACGCACACACATGAAGGAAACTGACTGCTATTATTTCACAGTTAAAAAAGTGTTGTTTTTTTTAAATGTACACTACTGTTACACCAGATATGAGTTGCACTGGGGTGACACTGTGCCCTGGCAGGCAGGCACTGAAACGCACATGTGTGAAGGAAACTGACTGCTATTATTTCACAGTCAAAAAAGTGTGGTTTTTTTTAAATGTACACTACTGTTACACCAGATATGAGTTGCACTGGGGTGACACTGTGCCCTGGCAGGCAGGCACTGAAACGCACACGTGTGAAGGAAACTGACTGCTATTATTTCACAGTCAAAAAAGTGTTGATTTTTTAAATGTACACTACTGTTACACCAGATATGAGTTGCACTGGGGTGACACTGTGCCCTGCCAGGCAGGCACTGAAACGCACACGTGTAAAGGAAACTGACTGCTATTATTTCACAGTCAAAAAAGTGTTTTTTTTTTTTTAAATGTACACTACTGTTACACCAGATATGAGTAGCACTGGGGTGACACTGTTCCCTGGCAGGCAGGCACTGAAACGCACACACATGAAGGAAACTGACTGCTATTATTTCACAGTTAAAAAAAGTGTTGTTTTTTTTAAATGTACACTACTGTTACACCAGATATGAGTTGCACTGGGGTGACACTGTGCCCTGGCAGGCAGGCACTGAAACGCACATGTGTGAAGGAAACTGACTGCTATTATTTCACAGGCAAAAAAGTGTGGTTTTTTTTAAATGTACACTACTGTTACACTAGATATGAGTTGCACTGGGGTGACACTGTGCCCTGGCAGGCAGGCACTGAAACGCACACGTGTGAAGGAAACTGACTGCTATTATTTCACAGTCAAAAAAGTGTTGATTTTTTTAAATGTACAATACTGTTACACCAGATATGAGTTGCACTGGGGTGACACTGTGCCCTGGCAGGCAGGCAGGCACTGTAATGCACACGTGTGAAGGAAACTGACTGCTATTATTTCACAGTCAAAAAAGTGTTGTTTTTTTTAAATGTACACTTCTGTTACACCAGATATGAGTTGCACTGGGGTGACACTGTGCCCTGGCAGGCACTGAAACACGCATGTGTGAAGGAAACTGACTGCTATTATTTCACAGTCAAAAAAGTGTTGTTTTTTTTAAATGTACACTACTGTTACACCAGATATGAGTTGCACTGGGGTGACACTGTGCCCTGGCAGGCAGGCACTGAAACGCACACGTGTGAAGGAAACTGACTGCTATTATTTCACAGTCAAAAAAGTGTTGTTTTTTTTAAATGTACACTACTGTTACACCAGATATGAGTTGCACTGGGGTGACACTGTGCCCTGGCAGGCAGGCACTGAAACGCACACGTGTGAAGGAAACTGACTGCTATTATTTCACAGTCAAAAAAGTGTTGTTGTTTTTATATGTACACTACTGTTACACCAGATATGAGTGGTGGCACTGGGCAAGTGGGCACAGTATACGCTGTGAGTCTGACACACACGCTGGCAGGCAGGCAGCTGCAATTAGATTACACAGGAAAAAAAGAAAAAGCAGACTGATGTTCTAGCCCTAAAAAGGGCTTTTTGGGGTGCTGTCCTTACAGCAGAGATCAGATGAGTCCTTCAGGACTGTAGTGGCAACTGAATACACTAGCCTAGCTATCAATTTCCCTATTAAATCAGCAGCAGCTACACTGTCCCTCCTCTCACTAAGAAAGCAGCTTCCAAATGAATCTAAAATGGATGCTGTCCAGGAGGTAGGAGGGTCTGGGAGGGAGGGTCTGCTGCTGATTGGCTGGAATGTGTCTGCTGACTGTGAGGTACAGGGTCAAAGCATTACTGAATGATGACGAATAGGGGGCGGATCGAACATCGCATATGTTCGCCTGCCGCGGCGAACACGAACAAGCTATGTTCGCCGGGAACTATTCGCCGGCGAACTATTCGCAACATCACTATTTGTATATGCTAATTATAATGAAGGGGTTAAATTACCTGTTGGGGTGTGTCCCTATTGGGTATATAAGGAGGAAATGAGAGTTTGTGAGAATGGCATGAGTAAGGGTGTGTAACTCGAAACGTCGCTGCTATTTATAATTCATGGTTTGATGATCAATAAAGCAAGTCTAATAAGCTGAATTTGAGTGCTGCTGCCTTTTGTTGCTGTTTACTCACATACAAAAAGCATACCCTTGGCAGCATTCTCAGTATACATTTCCCATAGCATGGAAAGCCGTGTGCACATCCAAAAACAAAAACAATTAAAACAAAAAACAGCAGAGGATAGCTGGCACTTACATAAAAGAAGCTAAAACAGTAAAAGATAAAGGACTAGATTAGAAGTGGCTCGCTATCGTATTACTATCTGAATGTAAACGCATTTGCACCAAACTGCCAAAAGTGAACCAAACACAACATAACTACATTAAAATAAAGTGTTAGATAGATAGATAACATAATTTATGTAAGAACTTACCTGATAAATCAATTTCTTTCATGGTGGAGAGAATACATGAGCTTGTTACTGATGGGATATACTTAACCCATGTATACTATAAAGGGTTAATTAAGTTTAGTAATTCACATTCAACTAGATTCCGAGTTTTGTGCTAAACATGGTGCAAAACTAATGCCAAAAAGTTGCATTATTTCACTCTCCATAGCGCTGCCATTACGAGTTACTGAAAAGCCTCCTTGTGCATATGATATGGTGGCGTTAAGCTCCATACCGTGCAAAATCCAAGGGCTGCTTTGATATACTCGTGCACGCTTTCCCCCATAGACATCAATGGGGAGAGAAAAAAAAACTAACACCTGAAGTGCGGAATGAAAAATCTCTGTAACGCAACCCCATTGATGTTTATGGGGGAAAAAAGTTACGATTAAACCTAACACCCTAACATAAACCCTAAGTCTAAACACCCCTAATCCGCTTCTCCCAACATTGCCGACACCTAAATAAAGCTATTAATCCCTAATCTGCTGCTCCCAACATCGCCAACCCTAATAAAAGTTATTAACCCCTATTCCACCACTCCCCAACATTGCTGTCACATAATAAAGCTATTGACCCCTATTTTGCCGCTCCCCGACATCCCTGCCACTATAATAAAGCTATTAATCCCTAATCCGCTGCTCCCCAACATTGCCGCCACTATAATAAAGCTATTAACCCCTAAACCTCCGGCCTCCCACATTGCTGCCACTAAATAAACCTATTAACCCCTAAACCTTCGCCTCCCACACCACCGCCACTATATAAACCTATTAACCCCTAAACCTCCATTTACCTTCATCTCTGCAACTAAATAAATTACAATATAACTATATTAAAATAAATAAAAACTTACCTGTGAAAAACAAATAAACCTACCATTAAACTATAAATTAACCTAACCTTACTATTCTAATAAAATAAAAAAATACTACCAATTAAAAAATCTAAATTACAAATTTAAAAAACCTAACACTACGAAAATAATTAAAAAATCTAAAATTACAAAACATAATAAACAATAAATTAAGAAAAATAAAAAACACTAAGCTTAAAAAATTATCAAAAATAAAAACAATTACACCTAATCTAATAGCCCTATAAAAATAAAAAAGCCCCGAAAAATAAAAACACCCCCTAGCCTACAAAAAACTACCAATAGCGCTTAAAATGACCTTTTGTGGGGCATTGCCCTTAGTTAAACAGCTCTTTTACCTGCAAAAAATACAAAGCCTCCCCCCAACAGTAAAACCCAATCCAAAAAAAATAATTTAGCTTTCTTAAAAATTAAAAAAAAAAAATAACAGACACTAGAATCAAACTGAGACAGCTGCCTGAAGAACCTTTCTACCAAAAGCTGCTTCTGAAGAAGCAAAAACATAAAAATGGTAAAATTTAGTAAAGGTATGCAAAGAAGCTGTCAGAGTCAGGGGGGAGACATCCAATATCTTATTAAGCCAATATTGCACTTTAGACCAAACATTTCTGATTTTTGGGCAAGTCCACAGCATGTGCAGAAGATTTGCCGATAAGAGCAAGCATTTAGGGCAAGTGCTAAAATTAATATTCCCACATTTGAATCCTTTATCTGGGGTAAAATAAGACATGTAAAGTAACTTCACATGTGATTCCCTCCTGGAGGAAGAAATAGTTACTCGAATAGTTTCTTGGATTGAAAGATGAGGAAGCCTGGAGTCCAAAGAATTTTGCATTGTCGCTATGGCCCATTTAGACAGGATCTTTTCAAGGTTAGCGGTACCCCTAGCTGACGTTAAAATATGATAACAAAAGGTAATTGACATATGCCCATTTTTGACTAAACAAAGCCAATTCTCAATACTCCCTAAAGACCAATTCCAGCCATAATCATTTATTAATTTGAGCGCAAAGTGTCTCGCCTGTAAGTATGTGAAAAAAAATTTGTGTGAGAGATTAAATTCCCCTCTAAGAGAGCTAAATGATTTCACTCATCTTCTCTCGAAATCTAGGATCTGATGTAGATTAGAAAGACCTGCAGTTTTCCATTTTAAGAAAAGTGTTGAGTGTAACCCTGCTTGAAACTGAGGATTTTCCCACAGCGGGATATATCTCAAGACCCTGTGTTCTATAGCCAAGGAGCTACAAATCCTTTTCCATGCTTGTATTGGATTATAGATAGCTCTTAATTTTTTGATTTTGGGTGGGATTAGACTGGAATCACAGTGGATTAATGCCAAAGGAGAGAAAGGATAAGTTATACTTTTTTCAAGGTCATTATCTGTGACATAGTCCCTGGAAAATATCCAGTCTTTTACTATGCGTGCAAGGAAAACTTGATTATAAGCCTGAAGATCAGGGAGGGCGAGCCCACCGTATTTCCTGGGGAGAGAGAGTTTAGAGAGTGAGATTCTAGGCTTTCTATTTTGCCATATAAAAGATCTCAGTACAGAGTTAAAGAGAATAATATCTTTCACCTTCAAAAACAAAGGAGCATTCTGAAGAATGTAGAGAAGTTTGGAAAGAAGAATCATCTTATATAAAGCTATAGGCCCGGATAGGGAAAGAGGAAGGTTCTGCTAGTTTTTAAGGGTGTCTTTCATTTTATTTAAGATTGGAGTGATATTCAGAGTATACCAAGCATCAGGGTTGGGGGATATAATAATACCCAGATACCTGAATGAGTCTCGCACTACACTAAAAGGTAAGTTTGCGGGTGAGTCTTCCATCTGATTAATCCAAAGGAGATCATATTTTATAGTGTTAACCTTAAATCCAGAAAAAAGATCCAAATTGCCCTATTATTAAGAGGAGCTTTGGAATATTTATAGAAGTATTTGTCATGTATATGAGAATATCATTAGCATAAAGCACGATCTTAAGCTCCTTCTTACCTATCTTAATTCCTTTAAGTTGCTGCCTAATTAGGATAGCAAGGGGTTCAATGGAGATGTCTAAGAGAAGCGGAGAGAGAGGGCACCCCTGTCTGGTTCCTCTCCCCAGCACTATATCTCGGGACATAAAACCATTCACCAGCATTCTCGTAGAGGCCCTTTGGTAAAGATTATCAATGAATTTAAGAAAATTACCTCTAAGACCAAACTGGTGTAATGAAAATAGGAAATGATCATAGTGCACCGAATCGAAGGCTTTTTCAGGATCTATAGAAATTATTGCCAGGTCAGTGGTGCCCTCTCCCCCCACCCGCCCCAGCCCCTCCATTGTTTTAAAATAGTCTATGGTGAGAAAAACCTCCCATATCTTAGCAGCGGAATTACGTTTCATCATGAATAATGGAGGGAAGGAGAAGTTGGAGTCTTTGTGCTAGGATAAAAGTTAGTAACTTATAATTCGTATTCAGGAGGGCAATGGGCCTATAAGACTCCTTCTTAGTCGGATGTTTCCCTTGTTTTAATATTAAAGTAGTATATGAAGCAGCAAAGTTAACTGTAGGCTCGTTGCCTTTTATATAAATGTCATTGAATAACATAGTTAAGTAAGGTGTTATAGAAGATGATAGCATTTTGTAAAATTCATTAGGAAGAGCATCCTGGCCTGGTGCTTTATTATGGGACAGGTTTTGAATTGCACTAGCAACTTCTGACTCCGAGATGGGAGAATAGATATCTTCGAGTAAATCAGGTGTTAGAGACGGGAAATAAATTTTACACCAAAAATCCTCGTGCTCAAAATTATTTGAGATTCTAGGGGAGTATAGATCATTATAATATTTGGAAAAAGCCTTCAAAAGTTCTTCTGCCGTTCTAAGGGTTTTACCTTCAAAGTGTAGGGAGTCAATCAACTGAGAGCCTTTATCTCAATTAACCAATTTTGAGAGTTTCCCTGTCTTATTTCCATAGCGATATAGTTTGGCCTGAAATCTAATATCCTTCTGTGTAGCCTTATATAGTAAAAAAGAGTCTCTTTCTCCTAACGCAGAGGTATATTTTATCCAATTCTCTGCTGTTTTTTCGGTTACATACAGATTATACACATTTGAGATTGCTCTCAAAAGTTCTCTCTCCCTCAGCTTCAATTTCTTAGACCTCACAATACTATATGCTAGTATTTCCCCCCTTAAGACCGCCTTTGCAGTTTCCCAGAATAAAGCGGGTCGAGAAGTATATTATATAAGGCCATGTTGAAATTGCCCCCCAAAACTAGATAACCTTCTGCACAAGTTGATAAACTAGCCTCTAAAGCTTCCTAGATAGATCAAAAACATTAGGAGCATAAATGTTACATAATGTGTACAGTACTTTAGCAATTTTAATTTTTACCAGTAAATATCTACGCTCGTGATCTGCATCGACATAGAGAATCTTATAGTTTATCTTTTTCCCCAAGAGAATGGCCACCCCACCTTTCCGCCTCACGCTAGGGGAAAACAAGACTTCTTTGACCCAGGAAGATTTGAGCTTGAGAAATTCATCAGATTTTAAATGAGTTTCCTGTAAGAAAGCAATATCAGTATTAATTTTCCTAAAATAAGATATTATTGTTTTTCTTTTAATAGAAGATGTAAGGCCTCCTATGTTCTAGGAGGTCAATTTAAGTCTGCCTGCTGTGTCCATCATCTAAAGGGAAAAAAAAGGAAAAAAACCCTGAAAAAATAGAGGGGCTTTACCACTTGGTCCCTCTAATACCCTATGCTCAAAGGACCCAGCTATATATAACACAGAAACTCATATATGTCATCGTTTACAAACTATATCCAGAATTATTCCAGAGGATAAGTCTTAACAAAAAAAATTCTGCCTCTTTTGCAGTATCAAAGAAATGTACGTGATTGTCTAGCAACAATTTCAGCCTAGCTGGGTATAGTATGGTTGCCCGCAGACCCTGACTTATAAATTTTGTACACATTAGAGCTAATTCCCTCCTTTTTGCCACCGTCTCCGCAGAGTAATCCTGAAATAACAGGATTTTGGCATCTCCTAAAAATATGGGCTGGTGTTTACGAAAAAATTGTAGTAGTGTGATTTTATCTTGGAAGTTTAAAACCTTGGCTATGATTGGCCTGGGTCTCGTTTTCATTTTGCCCGAGATAGGTGGTCCTATCCTGTGCGCCCTTTCTATAACTATTTGTGGATAAGACTCCGGGATCTGTAGGAGCTGTGGTAGTGTAATTATTAGTAATTTATTCAAATCCTCATATTGCTTTTTTTCGGGGACCCCTATGATTCTGAAGTTATTCCTTCTTGTATGATTCTCTAAATCTTCTAGTCTGTTCTGAAGTTTGAGAAGGTTAGTGTTTGTAGCTTCTAGTTTGATATTCTGGCCCAGAGTTAGATCTTCAAGGTCTGATAGTCTTTGTTCTGCTTTAGAGAGCCTGCAGGCAAATTGTTTAATTTCACTAGATATATGTGCAATATCTTGTTTGATCTTAGTCTTGAGAATATCAAATTTAGGGGCCAGAGCTTCAGAGATACTGGAAACTAGGGACTGAATATCTAAAGGCTCAGTCGAGAGCAGGGGATTAACATTAGATGTTTGTACATCTGTCGAGGTCTCAAGAGTGTTTTTGCTCTTCCTGTCTCTCTGTCTAGCCACCATAACTGAGGGTAAAATTTTAGTGTGAGTGTGTAAAAATTTATCCATGTGCTTAATAGTGAACAGATAATCCAGTAAACAAAAAAGTGAGTAATGGAGAAGAAAAGAAGTGAATAAGGGGGGAAGAAACCCCCAGAGGAAGGAGAAAAAAGAAAATAGGCCCCTTGCTCAGGGGAGAAGAAGAGTGTTGTTAACCCACAACTACAAGATAAAGTAAGAAGAGGGAGAATTAGCCCTCTGTGCAGAGTGAGTAAAGTGATAAATTGTGATGAGTGGTTTCAAAGTGCGTGAAAAAAGAAGACAAAGAAAGAAGTGTTACTTAGCAGCAAGAAAGAAGAATAAACCCCTGAAAATAAAATTCCTAAAGAAGACAGTCGTGGGGGGAGGCAAACAGACAGTATGAACCTACCAAAATAGGATTGCTATATGGAGACCTTAACAGGAACCCAGTACAGGCTCCTAGAGCAAGACTAAAAAGAATCAGCCATAGGGTACCAGACTTCTAGTCTGGCAAAATTCCACAATAATAACAAATATTACAACCTAAATCAAGCCTCTTATAATTGGCTCACCAGATGTTTTCAGCTAGCTCCCATCAACACTTTTCAAGAGTTCAATTTATGGTTGCTTTCATATAGGATAACCAAACAAACTTAATCTGTAGCTTGTGAGAGTTATATAAAAAAGTTGAAGATACAGTTACAGTAGAATAGATTCAATTTGCTAAATATATTAAATGGTCAGTCTAGTCCAAAATAAACTTTCATGAATCAGATAGAGAATGCAATTTTAAACAATTTTCCAATTTACTTTTATCACTAATTTTGCTTTGTTCGCTTGGTATTCTTAGTTGAAAGCTAAACCTAGGGGGTTCATATGCTATTTTCTAAGCCCTTGAAGGCCACTTCTTCTCTCAGGGTATTTTGATAGTTTTTCACCACTAGAGGGTGTTAGTTCATGTGTGTCATATAGATAACACTGTGCTCACGCACGTGGAGTTATCTAGGAACCAGCACTGATTGGCTAAAATGCAAGTCTGTCAAAAGAACTGAAATAAGGGGGCAGTCTGCAGATGCTTAGATACAAGATAATCACAGAGGTAAACAGTGTATTTATATAACTGTGTTGGTTATGCAAAACTAAGGAATGGGTAATAAAGGGATTTTCTACCTTTTAAAACAATAAAAATTCTGGTGTAGACTGCCCTTTTAATGCATTCATTTGTTATGTTTTTATCTCTCTATTACTATTAAGATGTCAGATGTTGCAGGAATATTTCCTCCAGTTTTAACCAATATGTAATTTTGTCAAGAATACAAGAAGATCAGTGAGCGGCTAGTAAGCCCCAAACAAACATATGCAACCCTTTGATACCTGTTATTGTTTTGCAATAGTCCAATAATTTTATTGTAAATAATAAATGTGTACACTAGGTGGCATTGCATGCTAATAAATGTGTCTGAATCTGTTTTAATTACAATTCATATTATTTATATTTTTTATTGCACCAACAGATTTCACAGCACTATACAGGGAGTACAGGATTACAGGGCTGTCCTCCCTAGAGAGCTTACAATAAAAGGGGGAATCCAAGACAGAAAGGTTTAAAATTATTGGCAAGCAACACTAGATCAAGGGTTGTACAACTAAAAAGTTCAAAGTGTGCACTAATGTAGATATATTTTTACTTGACCAGCAATAAGTAAGATTCTGCTCCCAGTTATTATAACATTTGTAACTGTATTACATTGGTACCTGTGTGTATAGTACATTAACCCTAACTGCAACCTACCAAGCACTTATCCTACCTCCCTGTACAAATAACCCTAACATACACATTCTAAACCTAACTTTGCTGTCTCCTCTCCCCATTACACTTTTAACCATGATCAAGTTAATCCAATCTTGCATCCCTTCCCCATCTCTCCCTCATGCAGCTTTCACCTTACAAAGAGACATTTAAATTAAACCATACCTAGTGGCATGTGAGTAGTTGTGAAAGAAGGGACTGTGAGTGTGTGTCAACTTGCTTGGCTTTATATAGGGACCTGACTTAAAAAGAAGCAGCAGGTAAAATGCATTAAATAGTATTAGAAATATTAACTCTGGAGGACTTTTCTTAGGGGCAGAGCACAGCGTGGTGCAAATAAAGTACTGCACTTTCATGGCCCCACTGCCAAACAACCCTAGGTGGAAGAAATCTGTATACTTGCATGGTAGCAATCTGCCATCAGAGGCCCATACTCAATGCTGCCAGATGGTCTAGTAGCGTAGGCTACAGCCTGGAACATCAGAAACCACTGCAAACCTGCATCTGCTGCACTGTGTTTGTTGAGACGTCAGAAGCATTGATATCATCAGCTCCATTTGGCCATTGTAATTACTTTTGCAAGGCCCAATATCCTGGAAGGATACTCCCAGGATCTCCATGTGAGGCTTGAGAGGTAAAGGAGTGTGATAACCCCATGACCGCTTTCCGCTAGCCTTTTGAGTAGGAGTCTTATAACCACTGCTTCCTAACTCCTGTTTCCGGCAAGCCTGAGGGTTCGTGTGGAAACAGCTGCATACAGCTCCATACAGAGCTTGATGAATCAGCCCCTTAATCCTTACATCTATTTTTTTGTTTAGGACTAAGATCCATACCGTTTGAATTACTTACTTAGGGCCAGATTATGAGTGGCATGTTAACAGTTACACGCAAGTGAAAATGGGTTTATGGGGGCTGTTTGCATGTGTCAGGTTTACAGCTCGTATTACAAGTTGAAAGTAAACAAAAACGAGTGAGCGCCATCGCAAATCTATGCTAGAATGATTACTACATCCTCAGAGCTCTGGATAACTGTTTGGCGAAACTAAAAAGTGTCACAAAACATATAAAAAATATATTACAAAGTACAGTTACACTCATAATAACACTAGAAGGCCTATTTATCAAATGTCTGTCGGACCTGATCTGACAGTGTGGATCAGGTCCGACAGACATCGCTGAATGCGGAGAGCAATACGCTCTCCGTATTCAGCATTGCACCAACAGCTCACAAGAACTGCTGGTGCAACACCGCCCCCTGCAGACTCTCGGCCAATGGGCTGCCAGCAGGGAGGTGTCAATCAACCCAATAGTACTCAATCGGGTTGAATTGTGGCGATTCCTGTCCGCCTGCTCAGAGCAGGCAGACAGGTTTATGGAGCAGCGGACTTTAGACCGCTGCTCCATAACTTGCGTTTCTTGCGAGTCTGAAGACTCGCCAGAAACACAGGCCCACAATCTCCATACGAAGCTTGATAAATGGGCCTCTAGATATTAAAAATTATTTTAAAAAACATATTGCACAAAAAAGTTATGAAGGCTCAAACATATCAGGTCTCAGGTGTCAGGAAAAAAAGGCAGACCAAAGGCTTTAACATAGAGATACATACATATACGTGTCTAAATATATATTTATGTATGTAATGTATGTTTGTATATATATATATATATATATATATATATATGTGTGTGTGTGTGTGTTTATATGTGTGTACATATGTATTTATAAGTGTATGTATGTATTTACAGACATATATACACATATAAATGCATAAGCATATATGTACGCATATATAGACATATATAAGTGCATTGGAGTAGAGGAAAACATGAAAAACATATTTATGCAATATTCATATTTAATAAAGGTTTTAACTATGTTTTAATGTAAATATTTCACATTCCAATGTTCTTCATATATCAGAATATGTTCTATGTATTTATAAATAGATTATCCTATATATATCTGTATATCTATACCTATATATAATCATCTATGTTTACATCTTTGACAAAGCGCCAGAAGGGCGTGAAACGCGTCAGATGACGTCACACTCCACACACCTGTGTCTCCTGGTAGTCACACCGCTTACATTTGTCGAGTGTTTGTCCAACATGCCAAAGTAAAGGTATGATCAATTTGCTTTACTTTGATTCATGTGTCTGTGCTGTGCCTTAAATAGTGATTATTTCTGGTCTGGGAGCAATTTATAAGGAAAGTCTTTTGCTTATGTTTACATAGGTATAGATATATATTGTACCAAAGTACCATCAGATATATGTAGAAATATGTATTTTTGAATAAATAGAACATATTCTGCTATATGAAGAACATTGGAATATAAAATATTCATATTTTCATTTCGGATTAGGGCACTTGAGACATAGGGGCATATTTATCAAAGGTCTTGCGGACCTGATCCGACAGTGCGGATCAGGTCCGCAAGACCTCGCTGAATGCAGAGAGCAATACGTTCTCCTTATTCAGCATTGCACCAGCAGCTCACAAGAGCTGCTGGTGCAACGCCGCCAGCAGGGAGGTGTCAATCAACCTGATCGTACTCGATCAGGTTGATTTCCGGCTATTCCTGTCCGCTTGTTCAAAGCAGGTGGACAGGGTTATGGAGCAGCGATCTTAAGACCGCTGCTTCATTACTGCTGTTTCTGGCGAGTCTGAAGACACGGGCCCACAAGCTCCGTTTGATAAATGGGCCCCTATGCGTTCGGTTTTGCAAGCGAGTAGGGTGTTAGGTATTTTTTCCACTTTTTTTGCTCCATTGACTTCTATGGGGGAATACTTTATCTCATGTGCAATATTCTAAGCTTGTCTTTTTACGTGCATTGGGTTAGCATGCAAGCAAAAACTTTTTACTTTCAACTTGTAATACACGCACTTCCCGATATGCGCAAAAAGCTTACTTCTAGCACAGTTAGCATGTTAGTGGGAGTGTTAAACTTCACTTCACTCATAATGTAGCCCTCAATCCTTGTCAATAAAAAATAAATGGCTAGATTACAAGTTGTGCGTTAGGGTAAAAAAGCAGCATTAACAGGTCCTAACACTGTTTTTTTACGCCCGCTGGTATTACGAGTCTTGAAGGTTTAGATTCACCACACACTTTTTTGGCCTTACCGCAAAACGACTTACATAAACTTCGTAAAGTCTTTTTTCTATGGGACTTCCATAGCGCCGGTATTACGAGTCTGTCCTGGGAGGCCAAAATGTGAGAGGTACACCCTACAACGTCAAGAGTCATAACACATTTAAAAGTCAGTAGATAACGCCGTAACAGAAAACTCATAACTAAAGTGCTAAAAAGTAAACTAACACCCATAAACTACCTATTAACCCCTAAACCGAGGCCCTCCCTCATCGCAAACACTAAAATAAAATTTGTAACCCCTAATCTGCCGCTCCAGACATCACCGCAACTATAATAAACATATTAACCCCTAAATCGCCGCACTTCCGCCTCGCAAACACTAGTTAAATATTATTAACCCCTAATCTGCCGTCCCTAACATCGCCGCCACCTACCAACATTTATTAACCCCTAATCTGCCACCCCCAACGCCGCCGCCACTATACTAAATGTATTAACCCCTAAAACTAAGTCTAACCCTAACCCTAACACCCCCTAACTTAAATATAATTAAAATAAATCTAAATAAAACCTACTATCATTAACTAAATTATTCCTATTTAAAACTAAATACTTACCTATAAAATAAACCTTAAGATAACTACAATATAACTAATAGTTACATTGTATCTAGCTTAGGGTTTATTTTTATTTTACAGGCAAGTTTGTATTTATTTTAACTAGGTAGAATAGTTATTAAATCCAATATGGCGTCCCTTAGATTCCGATTGGCTGATAGAAACCTATCAGCCAATCGGAATTAAGGTTGAAAAAATCCTATTGGCTGATGCAATCAGCCAATAGGATTGAACTTCAATCCTATTGGCCAATTGCATCAGCCAATAGGATTTTTTCAACCTTAATTCTGATTGGCTGATAGAATGCTCTCAGCCAATCGGAATCTAAGGGACGCCATCTTGGATGACGTCACTTAAAGGCACCGTCATTCAGTAAGAAGCCGTCGTTTGAAGAGGATGTCTTGAAGATGGACCCGCACTGCGTGGGATGGATGAAGATAGAAGATGCCGTCTGGATGAAGACTTCTGCCCCTCTGGAGGACCACTTCGCCCCGGCTTGGATGAAGACTTCTCCCGGCTTCATTGAGGACTTCGGCCCGGTTGGATGAAGACTTCTGCCGCTTCCTTGAGGATGGATGTCCGGTCTTCAGAACAGTAAGTCGATCTTCAGGGGGTTAGTGTTAGGTTTTTTTAAGGGTGTATTGGGTGCAGGAAAAAAAATCTGTAGATACAGAAAAGGGGTGGAGCATAGCCGGGGGAACAAAACCAATCTAAGTGTAGATTATAAAAAGTTCCACTTTATTAATAAATAAACGTTCAGCAAGATGTACACTTACAAACTTCACCCTCAAACATATGAGGTATGTAGCAGCACATTCATATAGATGTTCACAGAATCGCCAAAATCCACACTGAATGCTTTTCAAACGTTCCAAAAATTCCCTTCTCACACTGGTAACAACCATAAAAAAGGGGAGAATGGCCCCAGCAACAGCTGCACAGGAAGTGTATTGGGTGGGTTTTATTTTTTAGATTAGGGTTTGGGCCGCAAAAGAGCTAAATGCCCTTTTAAGGGTAATGCCCATCCAAATGCCCTTTTCAAGGCAATGGAGAGCATAGGTTTTTTTAGATAGTATTTTATTTGGGGGGTTGGTTGTGTGGGTGGTGGGTTTAACTGTTGGGGGTTGTTTGTATTTTTTTGCAGGTAAAAGAGCTGATTACTTTGAGGCAATGCCCCGCAAAAGACCCTTTCAAGGGCTATTGGTAGTTTAGCTTAGGCTAGGTTTTTTTTTATTTTGGTTGGGCTTTTTTTTTATTTTGATAGGGCTATTAGATTAGGTGTAATTAGTTTAAATATCTTGTAATTTGTTTATTATTTTCTGTAATTTAGTGGGGTTTTTTTGTACTTTAGCTAATTTAATTTATTTAATTGTTGTTAATGTAGTTAATTAATTTAATTATAGTGTAGTGTTAGGTGTTATTGTAACTTAGGTTAGGTTTTATTTTACAGGTACTTTTGTATTTATTTTAGCTAGATAGTTATTAAATAGTTAATAACTATTTAATAACTGTTCTACCTAGTTAAAATAATTACAAACTTGCCTGTAAAATAAAAATAAACCCTAAGCTAGCTACAATGTAACTATATTAGTTATATTGTAGCTATCTTAGGTTTTATTTTACAGGTAAGCATTTAGTTTTAAATAGGAATTATTTAGGTAATAATATTAATTTTATTTAGATTTATTGTAATTATATTTGTTAGGGGGTGTTAGGGTTAGGGTTTGACTTAGGTTTAGGGGTTAATACATTTAGTATAGTGGCAGTGACGTTGGGGGCGGCAGATTAGGGGTTAATAAATGTAGGTAGGTAGCGGCAATGTTAGGGCCGGCAGTTTAGGGATTAATAATATTTAACTAATGTTTGCGAGGTGGGAGTGTGGCAGTTTAGGGGTTAATATGTTTATTATAGTGGCGGCGACGTTAGGGGCAGTAGATTAGGGGTTAATAAGTGTAGGTAGGTTGCGGCGACATTGGGGGCGGCAGATTAGGCGTTAATAAATAAAATGTAGGTGTCGGCGATGTTGGGGGCAGCAGATTAGGGGTTCATAAGTATAATGTAGGTGGCGGCGGTGTCCGGAGCGGCAGATTAGGGGTTAATAAATATAATGCAGGTGTCGGTGATGTTGGGGGTGGCAGATTAAGGGTTAATAAGTGTAAGATTAGGGGTGTTTAGACTCGGGGTTCATGTTAGGGTGTTAGGTGTAAACATAAAATGTGTTTCCCCATAGGAATCAATGGGGCTGCGTTACTGAGTTTTACGCTGCTTTTTTGCAGGTGCAAGTACGACCAGCTCACCGCTGACTTAAGCAGCGCTGGTATTGAAGTGAAGTGTGGAGCAAAATTTTGCGTACGCTCACTTTTTGTCTTTTAACGCCGGGTTTGTAAAAACCCGTAATACCAGCGCTGCAGGGAAGTGAGCGGTGAGAGAAAACTGCTCGTTAGCAACGCACAGCTCATAACGAAAAACTCGTAATCTAGCCGAAAGAAAAGTGGAATCACTACACTTAGCAATAATGTTGTGCAGTGCATATGCACTATAAATTTGTTTATTTTTATTTTTCAGTTTCACTGAGTTTTCTTTAAAAATTCATCTTGTGTCAGGTCAAGAATTATTCTGCTCTACACAATAACATTTTATGGATACATTTGTTACAAGACACAGATTAAAATCACCTAAAATGCCGGTAAATCCAAGAGAAAAAACAAACAAACAAAAAAAAAACGCTAGCAATAGTTTAGATGCAACACCAGGGGGATCAGATTAATCTATTAATGCTGTTACTTTAAATATAGATACTTGAACTTGAAATAAAGAAATAAATATATTTTTGTTCCACAGCTTGAATCAATAATAAAAAATAAAAATGAAATCTCTCTGCTTTCTAGTGAGGTTAGACAATTTGCAAACAGAATAACAGAGGTGGAAAACAGGTTTTCTGATGTGGAGTATATAGTAAATATCCAAGATTTGTAAACTAAAGCCCATGTAGATAGAAAACAATTATTACAATGTATATGAGATTATCTTGAGAACCACTCCAGGCATAAAAATCTTAATCTTAAAGTGCTAAATTTTCCATAATCTGTAGAATTTCAAAACCTAATAAATGGCTAGATTCTGAGTTTTGCATTATGAGTAAAAAAGCAGCGTTAAGGCTCATATCGCTGCTTTTTTACTACCGCTGCTATTACGAGTCTTGTAGGTACAGCTGTCCCACACACTTTTTTGGCCGTACTGCAAATTAACTTACCCAATTTTCGTAAAGTCTTTTTTCAATGGGACTTCCATAGCGCCGATATTACAAGCTTTTTTTTTTAGGCCAAAAAGTGAGCGGTACAGCCTATCCCGCAAGATTCATAACGCATTCTAAAGTCAGTAGTTATGAGTTTTACACTACTACGCCATAGCATAAAACATAACTAAAGTGCTAAAAAGTACACTAAACACCCATAAACTACCTATTAACCCCTAAACCGAGGCCCTCCCGCATGGCAAACTAAAATAAAATTATTAACCCCTAATTTGCCGCTCCCGACATCGCTGCCACTATAATAAACATATTAACCCCTAAACTGCCACACTCCTGCATCGTAAACACTAGTTAAATATTATTAACCCTTAATCTGCTGTCCCTAACATCGCCGCCACCTACCTACATTTATTAACCCCTAATCTGCCGCCCCCAACGTCGCCACCACTATTCTAAATTTATTAACCCCTAAACCTAAGTCTAACCCTAACACCCCCTAACTTAAATATAATTCAAATAAATCTAAATAAAAATTACTATTATTACATAAATAATTCCTATTTAAAACTAAATACTTACCTATAAAATAAACCCTAAGCTAGCTACAATATAACTAATAGTTACATTGTAGCTAGCTTAGGGTTTATTTTAATTTTACAGGCAAGTTTGTATTTATTTTAACTAGGTAGAATAGTTAGTAAATAGTTATTAACTATTTACTAACTACCTTGCTAAAATAAATACAAATTTACCTGTAAAAAAAAACCTAACCTGAGTTACACTAACACCTAACATTACACAACGATTAAATAAAATTACCTAAATTACAAAAAAACAAACACTACATTACAAAAAATAAAAAAACAAATGATCAGATATTTAAACTAATTACACCTAATCTAATAGCCCCCCCAAAATAAAAATAAAAAACCTAGCCTAAACTAAACTACAAATAGCCCTTAAAAGGGCCTTTTGCGGGACATTGCCCCAAAGTAATAAGCTCTTTTATCTGTAAAAAAAATACAAACAACCCCCCAACAGTAAAACCCACCACCCACACAACCAACCCCCCCAAAAAAATACTAACTAAAAAAACCTAAGCTCCCCATTGCCCTGAAAAGTGCATTTAGATGGGCATTGCCCTTTAAAGGGCAGTTAGCTCTTTTGCTGCCCAAAGACCCTAAACTAAAAATAAAACCCACCCAATACACCCTTAAAATAACCTAACACTAACCCCCTGAAGATCGACTTACCGGGAGACGTCTTCATCCAAGCAGGGCCGAAGTCCTCAACGAAGCCGGGAGAAGTCTTCATCCAAGCCGGGCAGAAGAGATCCTCCAGACGGGCAGAAGTCTTCATCCAGACGGCATCTTCTATCTTCATCCATCCGGCGCAGAGCAGGTCCATCTTCAAGACATCCGACGCGGAGCATCCTCTTCATCCTACGACTACCCGACGAATGAAGTTTCCTTTAAGTGACGTCAACCAAGATGGCGTCCCTTAGATTCCAATTGGCTGATAGAATTCTGATTGCAACAGCCAATAGAATGCGAGCTCAATCCTTTTGGCTGTTCCAATCAGCCAATAGGATTGAAGTTCAATCCTATTGGCTGATTGCATCAGCCAATAGGATTTTTTCTACCTTAATTCCGATAGAATTCTCTCAGCCAATCGGAATCTAAGGGACGCCATCTTGGATGATGTCACTTAAAGGAACCTTCATTCGTCGGGTAGTCGTCAGCAGAAGAGGATGCTCCGCATCGGATGTCTTGAAGATGGACCCGCTCCGTGCCGGATGGATGAAGATAGAAGATGCCGTCTGGATGAAGACGTCTGCCCGTTTGGAGGACCTCTTCTGCCCTGCTTGGATGAAGACTTCTCCCGGCTTCGTTGAGGACTTCGGCCCGGCTCGGATGAAGACGTCTCCCGGTAAGTCGATCTTCAGGGGGTTAGTGTTAGGTTTTTTTTAAGGGTGTATTGGGTGGGTTTTATTTTTAGGTTAGGGACTTTGGGCAGCAAAAGAACTAACTGCCCTTTTAAGGGCAATGCCCATCCAAATGACCTTTTCAGGGCAATGGGAGCTTAGGTTTTTTTAGTTAGTATTTTTTTTGGGGGGTTGGTTGTGTGGGTGGTGGGTTTTACTGTTGGGGGGGTTGTTTGTATTTTTTTTTACAGTTAAAAGAGCTGATTACTTTGGGGCAATGCCCCGCAAAAGGCCTTTTAAGGGCTATTGGTAGTTTAGTTTAGGCTAGGGTTTTTTTTTTATTTTGTTTTTTTTTTTTTTATTTTGATAGGGCTATTAGATTAGGTGTAATTAGTTTAAATTTCTGTAATTTGTTTATTATTTTCTGTAATTTAGTGTTTGTTTGTTTTTTTGTACTTTAGATAATTGTATATAATTTAGTTAATTGTATGTAATTTATTTAATTGTATTTAATTGTAGGGTTAGGTTAGGTGTTATTGTAACTTAGGTTATGTTTTATTTTACAGGTACTTTTGTATTTATTTTAGCTAGGTAGTTATTAAATAGTTAATAACTATTTAGTAACTATTCTACCTAGTTAAAATAAATACAAACTTGCCAGTAAAATAAAAAATAAACCCTTAGCTAGATACAATGTAACTATTAGTTATATTGTAGCTATCTTAGGGTTTGTTTTATAGGTAAGTAGGTAAGTATTTAAATAAGAATAATTTAGTTACTGATAGTAATTTTATTTATATTTATTTAAATTAAATTTAAGTTAGGGGGTGTTAGGGTTAGACTTAGGTTTAGGGGTTAATAAATTTAATATAGCGGCGGCGGCGTTGGGGATGGCAGATTAGGGGTTAATAAGTATAATGTAGGTGGCGGCGGTGTAGGGGTGGCAGATTAGGGGTTAATAAGTATAATGTAGGTGGCGGTGGGCTCCAGGAGCGGCGGTTTAGGGGTTAATAAGTATAATGTAGGTGGCAGCAGTGTAGGGGACGGCAGATTAGGGGTGTTTAGACTCAGGGTATATGTTAGGGTGTTAGGTGTAAACATAACTTTATTCTCCCATCAGAATCAATGGGATATCGGGCAGCAGCGAACATAAGGTTTCGCTGCTTTCAGACTCCCATTGATTCCTATGGCATCCGCCGCCTCCAGGGAGGTGGATTGAAAACAAGGTACGCTGGGCGGGAATAGTGGCAAGCGTACCTGTTAGATATTTGTTAAATGGCAAAAGTAGTCAGATAGTGCCGAATTGACATTCTGAACATCTGTAGTGACGTAAGCATCGATCTGTGTCGGACTTTGACCGGCGGATCGTATGTTGTGTCACAAATCTCTACTTTTGCCGGACTGTAGGCTTTCATAACTAAGGGGAATCAGGCTTGCCACAAATACGCTGCGGAATTCTAGCGTATTTGCGGTTGACGGCTTGATATGTAGATGTCATGGTATCTATATAGACGCAACTTATTATCCATAGAGTCTAGCAACTATACTGGTAGATTCTCCAGCATGCAGCTAAATTTGAAACACATTTGCAAATAAAAAGCAAATTTTAAAGAACTTTTTATTAATTAGGATCTGTATACTGCAAATCATTGTAGAAGTGTTTTTAATTGCAACCAACAGGTGTCTTTAATGAACCTAAGCATGTGATTGGCAGAAACTTGTATAAAAGGTAGAATGTTTGTTCTGTTTTTTATACCTGATGAAACTGCTTGTGTAGTAGAGAAAAGTGTTGCAGCATATTGGGTCTCTGAATGACTGTTTTAACCCCTTGTATTTGTGCACTTTTTTAAGGTTTTTTTAATTACAAACCTTGGTGCATTACTTTTACTCCATTTGCTGGACTCTTTTGGAGGAAGCTGTCAGCCAGGATCCAGTGAGCTGGAGCACTGTGAGTCTCCAGAGCGCCCCCAAAAGCACAATAGAGTGCTGCCAAAATTTGTGAGTACCCTGTGTATTTTTACTTTTTGCTGGTGACTATGTTACTGATGTGCACATGAAGCACCCTCTGCTTTGTATACTTAGAATCTACCACACCCCTTTGTGAATTGGAAGAGAGGAGCAGCATCTACTTTTAAGTGCATTTTCCAAAGAAAAAGAGGAAGGAAGCCCCTGTGGTGGTTTAAAGCAAGGAAAACACCAAGGGCTCCATGTACGAAGCAGGAAAGCTGCTCCGGAGCCCTTGAGGAGTAGGTTCGCATATGCAAGCCTGCTTCCTGCAATGTAAGAAGCAGTGGTCATAAGACCACTACTTCTTACACCCTACGCCACCTCTGAGGTGGCAAGGGAAAATCACTGAGAGCGAGGGAGCATTGACAGCCCCTTCAGTCATGTGATTGGTAGCATTAATGAACTGGCGGGCATTACCCACTGCAATGAGTGTGTAATGATAAAAGAAATATAAGCAGATGTAGATTATGATGATGTATTTTAATGTTCTTGGTGCAAATTGTGAATGAAGTGGCGGGCATTACACACTGCGATGAGTGTGTAATGATACATACGGGCCAGCGGATCAACAGATCTGTTGCCCATGTGTAGTGAAGGGGGATGGAGAGCTTTGTGAGTTGAGAAGCTGTCCTTCCTCCTGTTAGTGCATGGAGCCCCAATACTTCACACCTCTTGTGTTTAGGGGTTCAACAAGAAAATTACACCAACATGTTTTTCTCTGTGTAAAGTGATGTGAAGTGTTCTTGAAGGCACAGTCCAAAAGGTTTGGTTAGATTGTGCAGTTTTGGTGGAACATGAAATCTTTTTTTTTATTATTGGTTTATTTTGCAATGGGAAATGCATTGTTGAGAATTTATGGGCTCCTGGGGGCAATCATTAATGGTAAAGCGTTAAAAGAAATATAAGCAGATGTAGATTGTGATGATGTATTTTAATGTGCTTGGTGCAAATTATAAACCACTTCATTTCAATACTTTTAATTTCCTTTTATATTTATAAAATTCAGCAAGTCCATTTAGAATATTTTATCTACTTTCATCTCTGCTACTTTATCCCCTCTATTTCAGAAGACCTCAGTGTCTGCCTGACCCATAAGTAAAGGATTTATGTGAACAGGTACTTTTATGAATAAATGTGTATTGTTGCTGTGCTTTGGCCAGATCTGGGTGAGTTATTGCTTTGTGCACACAGCCCAGAGAATTGCATATCTGGAGTGTGCAGTGCGAAAGCAATGTTTAAGTGCTAATGAGATCTGTGTTGTTGTCTCAGATGTGTTCAGTCTTATTTTTTATTATTTTTGTAATAGACAACAAATCGGCTTCAATTTATTTGCAATTATTTTACATAAATGAGGATGCATTATTGTTATTATTATTATCAGTTCTTTGCAGAGTGGCAACAGATTCTGTAGCGCTATAAACATAGGAATAATATGCAAAGGTAGAATTTATTTATTTGAGACAAATACATTTCTAGGTCATAATAAGCAGTGATTACATTTTTTTTTTTTACTGTGTGCAAGCGTATTTAAAGTGGCATCAATTGTGCTATCAAAAGGAATAGTGAGGTCAGAATTAAACTTTCATTACTTAGATAGAACATGTCATTTTAAACAACTTCTCAGTTTACTTATTTATCATATTTTTGCAAAATTGTTTGTAGCAGTATTACATATTGTTGCAAACACTGCTGCCAAAAAAGTAGTGAACACTCATCAGCACTTAAAAGCCCACCAAGATTTACTATTCAGCAAAGAATACAAAGGGGTATATTTATTATAATGTGATCGTACATCGATAAATTTATCATTGCACCGACAGTTCTTGTGCACTGCTGGTGCAATGCCGCCCCCTGCAGATTCACGGCCAATCAACTGCTAGCAGGGGGTGTCAATCAAACCGATCGGGTGGATTTCTGTCTGCGGCCTCAGAGCAGGCGGACAAGTTATGGAGAAGCAGTCTTTAGACAGCTGCTTCATAACTTCTGTTTCCAGCGAGCCTGAAGGCATCAGGCATCAGGACTCAGGTGTCAGACATCAGGTATGAGACATCAGGTATCAGACGTCAGCTATCAGGTGTCAGATGTCAGGTGCCAGACATCAGGTATCAGGACTCAGGTGTCAGACATCAGGTATCACACATCAGGTGTCAGACATCAGATATCAGACATCAGGTGTCAGGAGTCAGACATCAGGTATCAGACATCAGATATCAGGTATAAGACATCAGGTATCAGACATCAGGTATCACACGTCAGGTATCAGGTGTCAGACGTCAGGTATCAGGCATCAGGTATCAGACGTCAGGTGTCAGACGTCAGGTGTCAGACGTCAGGTCTCAGGTGTCAGACATCAGGTGTCAGACATCAGGTGTCAGACATCAGGTGTCAGACATAAGGTATCAGACATCAGGTGTCAGGAGTCAAACATCAGGTGTCAGACATCAGATTGAAAAAATATCTGTTCATAATGTATTTGCATTTTTTTCATCAGGCAATCATATAATCCTTCAACTATCAATGCCATCCTATTATATTTTTTTCTAAAATATTAGCTATTCACAGTCAGAAGCTTATATAGCATAATCATAACTTTTTTATATGTTATATTTGTTATTTTAAAGATTTACGAAAAAAAAATATTTTTTTTTCAAAAATATACAATTTAGCTTGTAGTATATAACATCCTGAACAGATATATATATCACAACATTTAAAATATATACAAGGATGGCTTTGATATTTCATGGATTGTGTTGTGATATTGTGCAATTTATGAACATAAAATATATATTTGTTAAATTTCACAAATATACATTTTAGCTTGTAGTATATAAACTCCTGAACAGATATATATCACAACATTTAAAAAACACAATTTATGCTTACCTGATAAATTTATTTCTCTTGTGGTGTATCCAGTCCACGGATCATCCATTACTTGTGGTATATTCTCATTCCCAACAGGAAGTTGCAAGAGGAAACCCACAGCAGAGCTGCAATATAGCTCCTCCCCTAACTGTCATAGCCAGTCATTCGACCGAAAACAAGCCGAGAAAGGAGGAACCATAGGGTGTAGTGGTTACTGTAGTTTAAATTTAAAAATTACCTGCCTTAAAATGACAGGTCGGGCCGTGGACTGGATACACCACAAGAGAAATAAATTTATCAGGTAAGCATAAATTGTGTTTTCTCTTGTAAGGTGTATCCAGTCCACGGATCATCCATTACTTGTGGGATACCAATACCAAAGCTAAAGCACACGGATGAAGGGAGGGACAAGACAGGAACTTAAATGGAAGGAAACACTGCCTGTAAAACCTTTCTCCCAAATATAGCCTCCGAAGGAGCAAAAGTATCAAATTTGCAAAATTTTGAAAAAGTATGAAGCGAAGACCAAGTCGCCGCCTTGCAAATCTGTTCAAAAGAAGCCTCATTTTTAAAGGCCCAAGTGGAAGCCACAGCTCTAGTGGAATGAGCTGTAATCCTTTCAGGAGGCTGCTGTCCAGCAGTCTCATAGGCTAAGCGGATTAAGCTTCTTAGCCAAAAAGAAGGAGAGGTTGCCGAAGCCTTTTGATCTCTCCTCTGTCCAGAGAAGACAACAAACCAAGCAGATGTTTGACGAAAATCTTTAGTAGCTTGTAAGTAAAAACTTTAAAGCATGGACCACGTCCAGATTGTGAAACACAAAGATGGAACAAAAATCTCTTGATTGATATTCTTGTTGGATACCACCTTAGGTAAAAACCCAGATTTGGTACGCAGGACTACCTTATCCGTATGAAAAATCAGATAAGGAAGGCAGATAACTCGGAGACTCTACGAGCCGAGGAAATAGCTACCAAAAAGAAAGGACTTTCCAAGATAAAAGTTTGATATCTATGGAATGAAGAGGTTCAAACGGAACTTCTTGAAGAACCTTAAGAACCAAGTTTAAGCTCCATGGTGGAGCAACCGGTTTAAACACAGGCTTGATTCTAACTAAAGCCTGACAAAATGCCTGAACGTCTGGAACATCTGCCAGACGCTTAACTAGCTGACAATCCTTTTTCCAAACCTTCTTGGAGAAAAGATAATATCCTAGGAATCCTGACCTTACTCCATGAGTAACCCTTGGATTCACACCAATAAAGATATCTACGCCATACCTTATGGTAAATTTTCCTGGTGACAGGCTTTCGTGCCCGTATTAAGGTATCAATAACTGATTCGGAGAAGCCACGCTTTGATAAAATCAAGCGTTCAATCTCTAGGCAGTCAGCCGCAGAGAAATTAGATTTGGATGGTTGGAAGGACCCTGAAGTAGAAGGTCCTGTCTCAGAGGCAGAGACCATGGTGGAAAGGATGACATGTCCACTAGATCTGCATACCAGGTCTTGCGTGGCCGCGCAGGTGCTATAAGAATCACTGATGCTCTCTCCTGCTTGATCTTGGCAATCAGTCGAGGGAACAGAGGAAACGGTGAAAACACATAAGCCAGGTTGAAAGACCAGGGCACTGCTAGAGCATCTATCAGTGTCGCCTTGGGATCCCTGGACCTGGATCCATAACACGGAAGCTTGGCGTTCTGGCGAGATGCCATGAGATCCAGTTCTGGTTTGCCCCAACGATGAATCAGTTGTGCAAATACCTCCGGATGGAGTTCCCACTCTCCCGGATGAAAAGTCTGACGACTTAGAAAATCCGCCTCCCAGTGCTCTACACCTGGGATATGGATAGCTGATAGGTGGCAAGAGTGAATCTCTGCCCAGCGAATTATTTTTGAAACTTCTAACATCTCTAGGGAACTTCTTGTTCCCCCTTGATGTTTGATGTAAGCTACAGTCGTGATGTTGTCCGACTGAAATCTGATGTACCTCAGAGTTGCTAACTGAGGCCAAGCCTGAAGAGCCTTGAATATCGCTCTTAGTTCCAGAATATGTATTGGAAGGAGAGACTCCTCCTGAGTCCACGATTCCTGAGCCTTCAGGGAGTTACAGACTGCACCCCAACCTAGAAGGCTGGCATTTGTTGTTACAATTGTCCAATCTGGCCTGCGAAAGGTCATTCCTTTGGACAGATGGACCCGAGATAGCTACCAGGGAAAAGAATCCCTGGTCTCTTGGTCCAGATTCAGTTGAGGGGACAAATCTGTGTAATCCCCGCTCCACTGACTGAGCATGCATAGTTGCAGCGGTCTGAGATGTAAGCGTGCAAACGGCACTATGTCCATTGCCGCTACCATTAAGCCGATTACTTCCATACACTGAGCCACTGAAGGGCGCAAAATGGAATGAAGAACCCGGCAGGAATTTAGAAGCTTTGATAACCTGGACTCCATCAGGTGAATTTTAATTTCTATAGAATCTATCAGAGTCCCTAGAAAGGAAACTCTTGTGAGTGGGGATAGAGAACTCTTTTCCTCGTTCACTTTCCACCGATGCGACTTGGCAATTTGGAAGTTTGACGCCTGTATCAGGATGTCGTCTAAATAAGGGGCTACTGCTATGCCCCTCGGCCTTAGGACCGCCATAAGCGACCCTAGAACCTTTGTAAAGGTTCTTGGGGCTGTAGCTAATCCAAAGGGAAGAGCTACAACTGGTAATGCCTGTCTTGAAAGGCAAACCTGAGAAACCGATGATGATCTTTGTGTATCGGAATGTGAAGATAAGCATCCTTAGATCCACTGTAGTCATATATTGACCCTCCTGGATCAGTGGTAGGATGGTACGAATAGTTTCCATCTTGAACGACGGAACTTTGAGGAATTTGTTTAAGATCTTTAGATCCAAAATTGGTCTGAAGGTTCCCTCTTTTTTGAGAACCACAAACAGATTTGAGTAAAAACCCTGTTCCTGTTCACTCCCATAACTAGGAGGTCTCGTACACAGTGTAAGAATGCCTCTCTCTTTATCTGGTGTGCAGATAATTGTGAAAGGTGAAATCTCCCTTTTGGGGGGAAGCTTTGAAGTCCAGAAGATATCCCTGGGATATAATTTCCAACGCCCAGGGATCCTGAACATCTCTTGCCCACGCCTGGGCGAAGAGTGAAAGTCTGCCCCCTACTAGATCCGGATAGGGGGCTGTTCCTTCATGCTGTCTTAGAGGCAGCAGCAGGCTTTTTTTTTTTTTTTTTGACCTGCTTACCTTTTTTCCAGGTCTGGTTTGGTCTCCAGACCGTCTTAGATTGAGCAAAAGTTCCCTCTTGTTTATTATTAGAGGAAGTTGATGCCGCACCTGCCTTGAAGTTTTGAAAGGCATGAAAATTAGACTGTTTGGCCCTAGATTTGGACCTGTCCTGAAGAAGGGCATGACCTTTTCCTCCAGTGATATCAGCAATAATCTCCTTCAAACCAGGCCCGAATAGGGTCTGCCCCTTGAAGGGAGTGTTAAGTAGCTTAGATTTTGAAGTCACGTCAGCTGACCATGATTTAAGCCATAGCGCTCTGCGCGCCTGTATAGCAAAACCAGAATTCTTAGCCGTTAGTTTAGTCAAATGAACAATGGCATCAGAAATAAAGAATTGGCTAGCTTAAGTGCTCTAAGTTTGCCAAGTATGTCATCCAATGGAGTCGCTACCTGTAAAGCCTCTTCCAGAGACTCAAACCAGTACGCCGCAGCAGCAGTGACAGGGGCAATGCATGCAAGGGTCTGTAGGATAAAACCTTGTTGAATAAATATTTTCTTAAGGTAACCTTCTAATTTTTTATCCATTGGATCTAAAAAAGCACAACTGCCCTCGACAGGAATAGTAGTACGCTTTGCTAGAGTAGAAACTGCTCCCTCCACCTTAGGGACTGTCTGCCATAAGTCCCGTGTGGTGGCGTCTATTGGAAACATTTTTCTAAAAATAGGAGGGGAAGAGAACGGCACACCTGGTCTATCCCATTCCTTATTAATAATTTTTGTAAACCTTTTAGGTATTGGAAAAACATCAGTACACACCGGCACTGCAAGTATTTACCCAGTCTACACAATTTCTCTGGCACTGCAATGGAATCACAGTCATTCAGAGCAGCTAAAACCTCCCTAAGCAACACACGGAGGTGTACAAGCTTAAATTTAAATGTAGAAATATTAGAATCAGGTATCTTCCTGAGTCATTAACATCACCCACTGACTGAAGCTCTCTTTCCTCAGCTTCTGCATATTGTGAGGCAGTATCAGACATGGTTCTTAAAGCGTCAGTATGCTCTGCATTTTGTCTCACCCCAGAGCTATCTTGCTTACCTCTAAGTTCAGGTAGTCTGGCTAATACCGCTGACAGTGTATTATCCATGACTGCCGCCATGTCTTGTAAAGTAAACGCTATGGGCGCCCTAGATGTACTTGGCGCCATTTGAGCGGGAGTCCCTTAAGCGGGAGTCAAAGGGTCTGACACATGGGGAAAGTTAGTCGGCATAACTTCCCCCTTGTCAGATTCCTCTGGTGATAAAAATTTTTAAAAGACAGAAAATGATCTTTATTGCCTAAAATGAAATCAGTACATTTGGTACACATTCTAAGAGGGGGTTCCACCATGGCTTTTAAAAATAATGAACAAGGAGTTTCTTCTATGTCAGACATGTTTATACAGACTAGCAATGAGACTAGCAAGCTTGGAAAACACTTTAAATCAAGTTAACAAGCAAATATTAAAAACGGTACTGTGCCTTTAAGAGAAATACATTTTGTCAGAATTTGAAAAACAGTGAAAAACAGTGAAAAAATGCAGTAAATCCAACGAAATTTTTACAGTGTATGTAATAGGCTAGCAGAGCATTGCACCCACTTGCAAATGGATGATTAACCCCTTAGTTCAAAAAACGGATCAAAAAAACAAGACATTTTTTAACAGTCACAACCAACTGCCACAGCAAGCTATAGCCCTACCTTCCCCAATAAACGACTTTGGAAAGCCTTTGGGCCCTTTAGAGATGTCCTATAGCATACAGGGGACTCCTGAGGGAAGCTGGATGTCACAGTTTGTAATTTTAACTGCACAAAAAAAAGTTAAAATAGGCCCCTCCCACTCATAGTAACACAGTGGAAAGCCTCAGGAAACTGTTTCTAGGCAAAATTTAAGCCAGCCATGTGGAAAAAACTAGGCCCCAATAAAGTTTTATCACCAAAGCATATATAAAAACGATTAAACATGCCAGCAAACGTTTTATATTGCAATATCATAAGGGTATTACCCCTGGGAGTAAGCATGATACCAGTCGTTATTAAATCACTGTATTCAGGCTTAACTTACATTAATCCGGTATCAGCAGCATTTTCTAGTGTTTTCCATCTCTAGAAAAAATTATAACTGCACATACCTGATAGCAGAAAAAACTGCACGCCATTCTCTCGCTGAAGTTTTACCTCATCTGTGTAATCCCCTCAGACATATGTGAGAACAGCAATGGATCTTAGTTACAACCTGCTAAGATCATAGAAACCTCAGGCAGATTCTTCTTCTATTTACTGCCTGAGAGAAAAATAGCACAACTCCGGTACTATTTAAAAATAACAAACTTTTGATTGAAGAAAATAAACTAGCTATATTTAACCACTCTCTCCTACAACGTCCTTGCTTGTTGAGAGTTGCAAGAGAATGACTAGCTATGACAGTTAGGGGAGGAGCTATATTGCAGCTCTGCTGTGGGTTTCCTCTTGCAACTTCCTGTTGGGAATGAGAATATCCCACAAGTAATGGATGATCCGTGGACTGGATACACCTTACAAGAGAAAATATACAAGGATGTCTTTGATATTTCATGGATTGTGTTGTGATATTGTGCGATTTACGAAGAAAAAAATATATATATATTTGTTAAATTTCAAAAATATACATTTTAGCTTGTAGTATATAAACTCCTGAACAGATATATATCACAATATTTAAAAAATATACAAGGATGGCTTTGATATTTCATGGATTGTGTTGTGATATTGTGCTATGCCTGAGCTATGATGTCTGATGCATGAGAACGGATGGAGTTTCTTAGGAGGAAGGATGGAGTTTGTTAAGAGGGAGTGGGGAGTTTGTTAGGAGGGAGGATGGACTTTATTAGGATGGAGGAGGGAGTTTGTTAGGAGGGAGGATGGACTTTGTTAGGAATCCTCCCTCTTAACAAACTCCCTCCTAACAAACTCCCTCCTCCCTCCTAACAAACTCCCTACTCCCTCCTAACAAACTCTATCCTCCCTCCTAAGAAACTCCATCCGTTCTCATGCATCAGACATCATAGCTCAGGTATAGCATAATATCACAACACAATCCATGAAATATCAAAGCCATCCTTGTATATTTTTTAAATGTTGTGATATATATCTGTTCATACGGTGTCCATTTTAGGACATCCTTGCTCCCTCCTCCATCCTTTAATGCTCCCTCCTGCAAAACTTCCTCCTTTCTCTTCCCTCCTCCAAAACTTTTCCTAAAGTCTACAGACTGTAACTGAGCTGCTGTTCCTTTCACCTGCCCAGGGATTGAAAGACATCAATCGTGAATGATAGCAATAGAATAATAAACTTATGTGCAGAAATGCACTATTTAGATATATGTGTGTGTGAATATATATATATAATGTATGTATGTATATATATATGTGTATATATATATATATATATATATGTTCCAATGGATTGTCCCCACAAGTGCGCAACTGCACGAAACATGTCTGCATGTGGTTCAGATCACTGACACTGTGTTTTTACATTAAGTGCTTTATTACAGTCGTGTGTAGGCTGTCATGTTTTTACTTTTGATACTACAATAAAGGAAGTTTTACTTTTCTTTGGAGAGAGATTTTTTGCGCTACAAGTGGGGACAATCCATTGGAACATATTCTATTTACTCAGACGCTGACTACAGACCGGCTCAGTCTCCACAGCTGCAGATCTCCATACACTCTGAGCCAATTGCTCCCCAGCATGTTACCGGACAGTGAGTGGTATACAGGTACCTTTTGAAATTATATTGCTAAAGTCTATGTGTGCGCTACTTACTTACAAAGTGTTCTTTTATATATATATATATATATATATATATATATATATATACCACTTAAAAAGATAGAGTTCTATATTGTAATGTAAGAACCAAAGAAGGACATTGGCTGCACAGGATTTCACTTTAAACACACAAACGGAAACCAATAAGTGGGAAGTGTCACTCTCTGGATTTTGAAACAAACAGTTTGTTTAATGTGACGTTTCGGGGTAGTTAACCCCTTCTTCAGATAGCAAATATAAAAAATGCAGTGCAATTTTTACTCACAGATAACGTTCAAACAAATGTGCAAGTGAGCGCCATGGGAATAGAGTACGATCTGTGCGGTGTGGTATGTGCAAATGCACATCCCTATGGTTGCCATGGAAACATGGTCAACAACATTGCGTGATCAATGGAAATAGTGCAAATAATAAGAAATAGCTAAACTAAATAGATAACAATTAAAATCATTGTACTTACTATGAAATTGCATCATAGATTACTTAACCACAAACTAGAAGACTATAGGTATATCACTACTACTATTTACGGTTCCAAAACTATATTTGATAATAACATTGATTGGATAATGGAAACCACAGTATGTTTGGATAAATATGAAACACAAAATTATTTTAATTAATAGAATAGAGGGCTATATATAGAACCAGTACTAATGTCATCTTCCAGACTTAAACTGCAGTTATTTGCATGTACTAGGATCTTAGATTATTCTCTATTCTATATCCATATTTCTTAACATAGCCAGTACGCTCATTGTCAGCTACTTTGTGACTATATGATTTATTGGGAAATATTTTTCAAAGTATACTTTTGTGTATTAATTCTTAACTCATTATATACACAGAATTATTGTTACATATGTTGCTTTATGCAAACCCTATATAAGTATAGGCAAACATAGTATCCTATTTCATATCTATCATTGTATAATACAACAATCATCTGAAACAAAAGACATCTAAAGAGGATACAAAGACCTATGCCAGACTGCCAATCTATGCAAAGGACTGTACATCAGAGTGATTACATCTGTCCAAATGACAGAGGGGTGCCTTGCCAAGTTTCAGACTCTTTTATTTGTATATAGGTATTATAGGTAACAATGCCATTCCAGCATAGTGTTCAGGCCTTTTGGGGCCAAAGTGTCCAATTTATGGATCCATTTGGATTCCAATTTCCATAAATACTTGTCTCTGTTCCCACCTATTTTTAGTGGAGGAACATGATCTATATTCATAGTTTTTAGCTGTGAAACAGTATGTCCCTTTTCCAGGAAGTGCCTGGCTACAGGGTTATCAGACTCACCGTCCTTTATGGCAGTTCTTATGGCAGAATGATGATTGGCCATTCATATTCTCAGGTTATCACTCGTTTTACCCACATAATATAAACTACATACACATATAATAATATATACTATGTGCAAAGTGGTACAGGTTACATGGTGTTTGATGTGGAACCTCCTGTTCATGTGGGTGATTAAATGTTTTGCCAGGTATAAGGCTGTTGCAGGTGGTGCAGCTAGAGCATCAATAACATCCTTCCCTTGAAGAAGGTAGCCATGTTCTTTGTTCAATTGGCTGGTATGTGTCAGGGCACATCAGTTGGTCCCTTAGACTACTGCCCATACGGTATCCCACTTGAGGAGGATTAAAGTCCTTCAATGGTAAAGTCTTGTCCGTTTGTAGTATGTGACAATGTTTTCGTAGGATAGAACTAAATTGCCATTTATTTTGGCTGTATGTTGTTGTAAATGTTAGCCGTTTGGATGTAGTATGATCAGGTTCTTTGTTCTCCATTGCTCTTATTTTGCACTCTCTTAAATTCTTATAACTGTAACCTCTTTGTAGGAATCTGGATTCAAATTTCCTTGAGTTGTATTTCTTTATTTGTATCTTCAGTGTTATTTCCTATAACATGTTGGTACTGTGATTTAGAAATCGGCCTCAATAGGGCGGGAGGATGACAACTCCTTCCATTCAAGAGAGAATTTCTATCAGTAGTTTTTCGAAAAAGAGTAGTGCCCAAACCCCTATTTGTTTTAAAAATCCTGATATCCAAGATTTCAATTTGTTCCTTTGAGGAGTGTATTTTAAATCTTAAAGGACATGTTGAATTCAATTGGTCAAACTAGACCTGGAGGCTGTGTTCATCTCCTCACCAAATCAACAGAATATTGTCAATGTAGTGGAAATAGGCCATTATTTCAGATAACGTTGTAATTCTTTGAAATTCTGCTACAAATAGATTGGCATAGGAGGGTGCCACATTTGATCCCATTGCCGTTCCAGCTGTTTGTAGATAAAAGGATGTTTCAAACTTGAAATAATTTAAAGTTAAACAGAGTCAAAGTAGTTGCACAATAACCTCCAGCGGAGGACCAATATATGGATATATGCACAGTTAAGATGTTATGGCTGCCAAACCCTCCATCTGTGGTATTACTGTTTATAAATGTGGGACGTCTAGATTAACAAGAATGGCACAGATAGAGAACATTGTAATCTTATACCCTTACTGAAAAGGAACAAGACATCTTAAACAGAGGTTTAACATTTATCCCTACTGCACAGTGTAAAAAATTTGATTTGCAAATAGATCTTAATAAATTCCAAAGATTTTTAAAACTAAAGTAGTATTTTCAAGAAAATACCGATACAGTATATAATACCCTGAGAGCTAAGAGCACTTTTGAACCAGTAACATATAATCATAGCATTAAAACATATATGAAATTGATCTCTCAAGACCTGCAAACATCTGTTGATACGAATAGAGACAAAATACACTGTAACTTGACCAAAATTGAAAGGGAAACTCTAATGTCTTTAATCCCTTAAAGACCAAGGACGTCCCAGGTACGTCCTATAAAAATGGTCCTTAACGGACCTTGAATTCAATCCTCAGTGTGCGGCGATGATTGTAAGAAGAGGATCCTCCACGCTGGATGGCTCTGTGGCCAGCATTCTTGCTCCGTGGTCACTTCCACTCTGTGCCGCCTTCGCCTTGGATGAAGATAGAAGAGGTCCACGCGCCTGAAGATGTCGCCGCCTGGAAGAAAAACTTCACCGCCTGGAAAAAGACCTTCTCCACCTGACTTCAGGAGCAGTGAGTACCTATTAGGGGGTTAGACTTAGGCTTTTTTTTTGTGTGGTGTCTTTATTTTTAAAAAAGAGCTGATTGCAATTAAAAAGGGCAATGGCCATACAAATGCCCCTTTAAGGGCAATGGGTAGCTTAGGTTTTTTTAGTGTTAGGTTTTTTTTGTTTTGGGGTGTTTGGTGGGTTGGGAGGGGTTACTGTAAGGGGGGGGGGACTTTGTGTTTTTTATGTAAAAGAGCTGATTAATTTAGGGCAATGCCCTACAAAAGGCCCTTTTAAGGGCTATTGGTAGTTTAGTTTAGATAAGGGGGTGTTTTCATTTGGGGGGCTTTTTTATTTTCATAGGGGTATTAGATTAGGTTTATTTTTTAATTTGACAATTTGGTTTATTTTTTCAGTAATTTTAGACTTTTTTATTTTTTGTAATTTTAGATGTATTTATTTTAATTTAATCTTAGTTTTTTTAAAGTACTATTCAGATTTTTTATTTTAATTTTAACTTACGCCTAGATTTAGAGTTTTGCGTTAGAAGGGGTGCATTAGCTACGCATGTTTTTTTCCCCCCGCACCTTTTAAACAACGCTGGTATTTAGAGTTCTCTGAAGGGCTGCGTTAGGCTCCAAAAAGGGAGCATACAGGCATATTTACCGCCACTGCAACTCTCAATACCAGAGTTGCTTACGGACGCGGCCAGCTTCAAAAACGTGCTCGTGCACAATTTCCCCCATAGGAAACAATGGGGCAGTTTGAGCTGGAAAAAAAACCTAACACCTGCAAAAAAGCAGCGTTCAGCTCCTAACGCAGCCCCATTGTTTCCTATGGTGAAACACTTCCTAAGTCTGCACCTAACACCCTAACATGAACCCCGAGTCTAAACACCCCTAACCTTACACTTATTAACCCCTAATCTGACGCCCCCGCTATCGCTGACCCCTGCATATTATTTTTAACCCCTAATCTGCCGCTCCGTACACCGCCGCAACCTACGTTATCCCTATGTACCCCTAATCTGCTGCCCCTAACACCGCCGACCCCTATATTATATTTATTACCCCCTAATCTGACCCCCTGAACGTTGCCTGCCCTCCCGAACGTTGCCGCTACCTACCTTCACTTATTAACCCCTAATCTGCCGACCGGACCTCACCACTACTATAAAAAATGTATTAACACCTAATCCGCCTCACTCCCAACTCAAAAACCCTATAATAAATAGTATTAACCCCTAATCTGCCCTCCCTAACATCGCTGACACCTAACTTCAAGTATTAACCCCTAATCTGCCGTCCGGACCTCGCCGCTACTCTAATAAATGTATTAACCCCTAAAGCTAAGTCTAACCCTAACACTAACACCCCCTAAGTTAAATATAATTTAAATCTAACAAAATAAAATAAATCTAACAAAATAAAATAAATATTATTAAATAAATGAATCCTATTTAAAGCTAAATACTTACCTGTAAAATAAACCCTAATATAGCTACAATATAAATAATAATTATATTGTAGCTATTTTAGGATTAATATTTATTTTACAGGCAACTTTGTATTTATTTTAACTAGGTACAATAGCTATTAAATAGTTAATAACTATTTAATAGCTACCTAGTTAAAATAATTACAAAATTACCTGTAAAATAAATTCTAACCTAAGTTACAATTAAACCTAACACTACACTATCAATAAATTAATTAAATAAACTACCTACAATTATCTACAATTAAATCAACTAAACTAAATTACAAAAAAAACAAAACACTAAATTACAAAAGAAACAAAACATTAAATTACAAAAAATAAAAAAAGATTACAAGAATTTTAAACTAATTATACCTACTCTAAGCCCCCTAAAAAAATAACAAAGCCCCCCAAGATAAAAAAATGCCCTACCCTATTCTAAAATAAAAATTTGACAGCTCTTTTACCTTACCAGCCCTTAAAAGGGCCTTTTGCGGGGCATGCCCCAAAGAAAACAGCTTTTTTTGCCTGTAAAAAACATACAATACCCCCCCCACATTACAACTCACCACCCACATACCCCTAATCTAACCCAAACCCCCCTTAAAAAAACCTAACACTTAGCCCCTGAAGATCTTCCTACCTTATCTTCACCACGCCGGGTATCACCGATCCGTCCAGAAGAGGCTCCGAAGTCTTCATCCTATCCGGCAAGAAGAGGTCTAGAAGAGGCTCCGAAGTTTTCATCCTATCCGGCAAGAAGAGGAGATCCGGACCGGCAAACATCTTCATCCAAGCGGCATCTTCTATCTTCATCCATCCGCTGAGGAGCGGTTCCATCTTCAAGACCTCCGGCGCGGAACATCCTCTTCTCCCAACGACTCGACGACGAATGAAGGTTCCTTTAAGGGACGTCATCCAAGATGGCGTCCCTCAAATTCTGATTGGCTGATAGGATTCTATCAGCCAATCGGAATTAAGGAAGGAAAAATCTGATTGGCTGATTGAATCAGCCAATCAGATGCAAGTTCAATCCGATTGGCTGATCCAATCAGCCAATCAGATTGAGCTTGCATTCTATTGGCTGATCGGAACAGCCAATAGAATGCAAGCTCAATCTGATTGGCTTATTGGATCAGCCAATCCGATTGAACTTGAATCTGATTGGCTGATTCAATCAGCCAATCAGATTTTTCCTACCTTAATTCCGATTGGCTGATAGAATCCTATCAGCCAATCATAATTCGAGGGACGCCATCTTGGATGACGTCCCTTAAAGGAACCTTCATTCGTCGTCTAGTCGTCGGGAGAAGAGGATGTTCCACGCCGGAGGTCTTGAAGATGGAGCCGCTCCTCGTCGGATGGATAAAGATAGAAGATGCCGCTTGGATGAAGATGTTTGCCGGTCCGGATCTCCTCTTCTTGCCAGATAGGATGAAGACTTCGGAGCCTCTTCTGGACCACTTCTTGCCGGATAGGATGAAGACTTCGGAGCCTCTTCTGGACGGATCGGTGATACCCGGCGTGGTGAAGATAAGGTAGGAAGATCTTCAGGGGCTTAGTATTAGGTTTTAAGGGGGGTTTGGGTTAGATTAGGGGTATGTTGGTGGTGGGTTGTAATGTGGGGGGGGGTATTGTATGTTTTTTTCTATCAGCCAATTGGAATTAAGGTAGGAAAAATCTGATTGGCTGATTGAATCAGCCAATCAGATTCAAGTTCAATCGGATTGGCTGATCCAATCAGCCAATCAGATTGAGCTCGCATTCTATTGGCTGATCGGAAGAGCCAGTAGAATGCAAGCTCAATCTGATTGGCTGAAGAGCTGTTTTCTTTGTGTCATGCACCGCAAAAGGCCCTTTTAAGGGCTGGTAAGGTAAAAGAGCTTTTCTATTTTTATTTTAGAATAGGGTAGGGCATTTTTTTATTTTGGGGGGCTTTGTTATTTTTTTAGGGGGCTTAGAGTAGGTATAATTAGTTTAAAATTCTTGTAATCTTTTTTTATTTTTTGTAATTTAGTGTTTGTTTGTTTTTGTAATTTAGTTTAGTTGATTTAATTGTAGATAATTGTAGGTAGTTTATTTAATTAATTTATTGATAGTGTAGTGTTAGGTTTAATTGTAACTTAGGTTAGGATTTATTTTACAGGTAATTTTGTAATTATTTTAACTAGGTAGCTATTAAATAGTTATTAACTATTTAATAGCTATTGTACCTAGTTAAAATAAATACAAAGTTGCATGTAAAAAAAATATTAATCCTAAAATAGCTACAATATAATTATTATTTATATTGTAGCTATATTAGGGTTTATTTTACAGGTAAGTATTTAGCTTTAAATAGGATTAATTTATTTAATAAGATTTATTTTATTTCGTTAGATTTAAATTATATTTAAGTTAGGGGGGTGTTAGTGTTAAGGTTAAACTTAGCTTTAGGGGTTAATACATTTATTAGAGTAGCGGCGAGGTCCGGTCGGCAGATTAGGGGTTAATACTTGAAGTTAAGTGTCGGCAATGTTAGGGAGGGCAGATTAGGGGTTAATACTATTTATTATAGGGTTTTTGAGTCGGGAGTGAGGCGGATTAGGGGTTAATATATTTATTATAGTGGCGGTGAGGTCCAATTGGCAGATTAGGGGTTAATAAGTGTAAGTAGGTAGTGGCAACGTTGGGGGGGGGGCAGATTAGGGGTTAATAAATATAATATAGGGGTCGGCGATGTTAGGGGCAGCAGATTAGGGGTTCATAGGGATAATGTAGGTGGCGGCGGTGTGCGGTCGGCAGATTAGGGGTTAAAAAAATGTATTAGAGTGGCGGCGATGTGGGGGGACCTCGGTTTAGGGGTACATAGGTAGTTTATGGGTGTTAGTGTACTTTAGAGCACAGTAGTTAAGAGCTTTATGAACCGGCGTTAGCCCATAAAGCTCTTAACTCCTGACTTTTTTCTGCAGCTGGAGTTTTGTCGTTAGAGTTCTAACGCTCACTTCAGCCAAGACTCTAAATACCAGCGTTGGAATGATCCCATTAAAAAGATAGGATACGCAATTGATGTAAGGGGATCTGCGGTATGGAAAAGTCGCGGCTGGAAAGTGAGCGTTAGACCCTTTCCTGACTGACTCTAAATACCAGCGGGCGGCCAAAACCAGCGTTAGGACCCCCTAACGCTGGTTTTGATGGCTAACGCAGAACTCTAAATCTAGGCGTTAGTATTTTATTATTTTATGTAATTGGGGTTAATTAAGGGGGTGTTAGGTTAGGAGGCTTAGTGATTAAATTAGTTTATTGCATTGTGGGGATCGGCAGTTTAGGGCTTAATAGATTACGTTTATTGCGTTGTGGGGAGTTGGCGGTTTAGAGGTTAATAGGTTAATTACGTTTATTGCCTTCTGGGGGGTTGGTGTTTTACAGATTAATAGGTTAATTAGGTTTATTGTGTTATGAGGAGTTGGCGGTTTAGGGGTCAATCGGTTAATTAGGTTTATTGCGTTGTGGGGGGATTGCGGTTTAGGGGTTAATCACAAATGGCTAGATTACGAGTTTTACGGTAAGAGGGGTGTGGTGCTAACTTGAACGTTATTGTCACCGCTCACTTACCTACAGCACTGGTATTACAGGTTTTTATTAACCCGGCGTTAAAAGACAAAGAAGTGAGTGTAGAGCAAAATTGTGCTCGATACCGCACTCCAATACCTGTGCTGCTTAAGTCAGCGGTGAGCTGGTTGTACGTGCTCATGCACGATTTCCCCATAGACATCAATGGGGAGAGCCGGCTGAAAAAAAATCTAACACCTGCAAAAAAGCAGCGTAAAGCTCAGTAGCGCAGCCCCATTGATTCCTATGGGGAAACTAAATTTATGTTTACACCTAACACCCTAACATGAACCCTGAGTCTAAACACCCCTAATCTTACACTTATTAACCCCTAATCTGCCGCCCCGGACATCGCCGACACCTACATTATACTTATTAAACCCTTATCTGCTGCTTCGGACATCGCCGAAACCTACATTACACTTATTAACCCCTAATTTGCTGCCCCCAACATCGCCGACACTTAAATTATATTTATTAACCCCTAATCTCTTGTCCCCAATGTCGCGGCAATTTACCTACACTTATTAACCCCTAATCTGCTGCTCCGGACATCGCCACCACTATAATAAACATATTAACCCCCTGATTGGAACAGCCAATAGAATGCGAGCTCAATCCTATTGGCTGATTGGATCAGCCAATAGGATTGAAGTTCAATCCTATTGGCTGATTGCATCAGCCAATAGGATTTTTTCAACCTTAATTCCGATTGGCTGATAGAATTCTATCAGCCAATTGGAATCTAAGGGACACCATCTTGGATGACATCACTTAAAGGAACCTTCATTCGTCTGGAGTCGTCGGAAGAAGAGGATGCTCCATGCCGGATGTCTTGAAGATGGACCAGCTCAGCTCTGGATGGATGAAGATAGAAGATGCCGTCTGGATGAAGACTTCTGCCCGTCTGGAGGACCACTTCTCCCGGCTTGGATGAAGACTTCACCCGGCTTTGTTGAGAACTTCTTGCTGCTTCACTGAGGACTGAGGCTTCATTGAGGATGGATGTCGGCTCTTCAGGGGTTAGTGTTAGTTTTTTTTTAAGGGTTTATTGGGTGGGTTTTAGTTTTAGATTAGGGTTTGGGCAGCAATAGAGCTAAATGCCCTTTTAAGTGCAATGCCCATCCAAATGCCCTTTTCAGGGCAATGGGGAGCTTAGTTTTTTTTTTAGTTAGGGTTTTATTTGAGGGGTTGGTTGTGTGGGTGGTGGGTTTTACTGTTGGGGGGGTTGTTTGTATTTTTTTTACAGGTAAAAGAGCTGATTTCTTTGGGGCAATGCCCCGCAAAAGGCCCTTTTAAGGGCTATTGGCAGTTTAGTTTAGGCTAGGGTTTTTTTTTTATTAAGGGGGGCTTTTTTATTTTGATAGGGCTATTAGATTAGGTGTAATAAGTTTAAATATCTTGTAATTTGTTTTTATTTTGTGTAATTTAGTGTTTGTTTTTTTTGTAATTTAGGTATATGTATTTAATCTAGGTAATTGTATTTAATTTAGGTAATTTATTTAATTGTAGTGTAAGGTTAGGTGTTAGTGTAAGACAGGTAAGGTTTTATTTTACAGGTAAATGTGTATTTATTTTAGCTAGGTAGTTATTAAATAGTTAATAACTATTTAGTAACTATTCTACCTAGTTAAAATAAATACAAACTTGCCTGTAAAATAAAAATAAACCCTAAACTAGCTACAATGTAACTATTAGTTATATTGTAGCTAGCTTAGGGTTTATTTTATAGGTAAGACTTTAGTTTTAAATAGGAATTATTTAGTTATTAATAGTAGGTTTTCTTTAGATTTATTTTAATTATATTTAAGTTAGTGGGTGTTAGGGTAAGACTTAGGTTTAGGGGTTAATATCTTTAGTATAGTGGTGGTGATGTTGGGGGCGGCAGATTAGGGGTTAATAAATGTAGATAGGTGGAGGCGATGTCGGGAGCAGCAGATTAGGGGTTAATAATTTTATTTTAGTGTTTGCGATGCGGGAGGGCCTCGGTTTAGGGGTTAATAGGTAGTTTATGGGTGTTAGTGTACTTTTTAGCGATTTAGTTATGAGTTTTATGTTACAGCTTTGTAGCGTAAAACTCATAACTACTGACTTTAGAATGCGTCACGAATCTTGCGGGATTGGCTGTACCGCTCACTTTTTGGCCTAAAAAAAAAGTTTGTAATACCGGCGCTATGTTAGTCCCATTGAAAAAAGACTTTACGCAAATTGCGTAGGTTAATTTGCGGTAAAGCCAAAAAAGTGTGCGGGACAGCTGTACCTACAAGACTTGTAATAGCAGTGGTAGTGAAAAAGCAGCGTTATGAGCCTTAACGCTGCTTTTACTCATAACGCAAAACTCGTAATCTAGCCATTTATTAGGCAGTTTGCGATGTGGGGTGATGGTGGATTAGGGGTTAATACAATTATTAGGTAGATTGCAATGTGGGGGTTGGCGGATAAGGGGTTAATAGATTTTATTTAGTTATTGTGGTGGGGAGATGATGGTTGACAGGTAGATATGCGCATGCGTTAGGTGTTAGTTAGAACTTCCAGGGAGTTACGGTACTTATATAATCAGTGTGAGGTTTGCTGCGTCTGCCTATGTGTGGTGAGGTGAAAATGGAGTAAAATTTCTCCATTTTCATTGCATAATTCCTTGCTATATGATACCAATTTGCAATGCGGTTCTATGTTAGTTTATGGGAGTAAAATTAGCAGGCAACGTGTGAAATATATGCACTACATTTATATATGGTGCCGTATATGTGATAGCAATACCGGACTAAAAACTGGCAACGCTGCATATGTAATCTCGCCCATGATCTCTACTTATTTTAAACAGAAAATAGCTTTGATAAAGTCACTGATCTAATTTATGTAGAAAATACTTTTTTTTCAAGGCAAAGAGGATGAATTTTCACTTGAGGTTTGTTCCTGCGAATTATTAAAGGGACATAATACTCATATGATAAATCACTTGAAACTGATTCAGTATAACTGTAAAAAACTGACAGGAAAATATCACCTGAGCAACTCTATGTAAAAAAGGAAGATATTTTACCTCACAATTTCCTCAGCTCAGCAGTGTAAGTTCCGTGTAAAAAAGTTATAATTCAGCTGCTGCCCAGCTGCAGGTAAAAAAAATAAATTAAAAAAAATGAAGAAATGAACAGCAGCCAATCAGCATCAGCAGTGCTGAGGTCATGAACTCTTTTACTGTGATCTTGTGAGATTTCACTTAACTCTCATGAGATTTCATTGTAAACTTCCTTACACTGAATAGGGAAATAAGATGAGTGTGCACGAAAACTCACTCCCTTAGCTGTCCCGGGACAGACATACTGATTTGTTGCTTAGAAGTCCTTTACAATGGGATGTGGCCACTGACAGACTTTTGAGGTAAAATATCTTTTTTTTACATAGAGATGTTCAGGTGATATTTTCTAGTCAGCTTTTTACAGCTATACTGCATCACTTTCAAGTGTTTAAACATTTGGGTATTATGGCCCTTTAAGCAATTTTCCTGTATTTGTGGTCAGTGAATAACCACATCCTCGGAGATTTACCCCTTTCTCTTATTTTTTATTTCCTGGTTTCAGTAGAGAATCCAGTATTATTTTCTATTATAAATCAACAGGAAATGAGACTGAATTGTTATTCTGTCTGATTTTAGACCATGTGGTATTTTCCTGAAGTATCACTTCTCTTTCTCACTGTGTGTCTTGCACAGTAATATGTCCCTGAGTCATCAGGTCTCATATCTGTCACCTGCAGGTAGAATTCATTCTTGGAGGTGTCTATTGTAATTGTTAGTCGACTGCGCAGTGACTGTGAGAAGTAAGTGCTCTTATCACTATGTATTTGTGCCAACCATTCCAAACCTTTTCCATGGATCTGACGAACCCAGATCCACCAGTAACCGCTCAGAGAAGTGGAGACTCTACAGGTCAGAAAAAGGTTCTGTGAAGGCTTCAGGACACCTGGTCCGGACTCAGTCAGTGTTACCTGTGACAGGACACCTTGAGGAAAGAAGAACATTAAAACTGTTAAATACAGGACTGGACCACACAAAACATCAGTGCACATAGGGATCATAAGCAAACACTTACAGGAGAAAGTGGCAAAAAGGAGAAATATTACTAATTGCATATTTCGTAACAAAACAGATAATCTAATGTGCAGCAAAGTTCAGAATGAAAGATAACAACTAAAGAGCAATGAGATTCTTAACTGATTTAATTAGGAAGTGTAAGATTTATTTGCATATTAAATGCAAATCAGTCCCAGCAGAGTATATATTACTAATGACTCTAACACTTTATTTTAACATAATGGCCTAGAGAAAACCCTGAATAGCCTTTTTGTTATATAATATATTTGCCAAAAAAGGCAATCAGGCAGTCAAATATAATTCTACATGAATATTGAAATATCAGATACAAGACAATTGCATACAATCTATTTGATGTTTAGAAAAAAAAAACACATTTCCATTAATGTTTTTTTTAAATTTGTTTTTATAATAAAATAGGAGCCCATAATTTATTTAAAGACCCTAAAATATTAGTTTTAATGTTCAATGTCTTTCTCATTTTTAAACAATAAAATCCTTATTGTAAAACAAAAAAAAAAACTTATGTGTGGCAAACAATCACCTAGATTACAAGACTTGCTCTATAGAGGGTGCGAGACGAATGCAACAAAAGTTGCGTTATTTCACCCTCCATAGGGCTGCCATTACGAGTTTTGAAAAAGCCGCCTTGTGCGTGCGATATGGTGGTTTTAAGTTCAATACCGCACAAAATACAAGCGCATCTTTGACATGCTCGTGCACGCTTTCCCCATAGACATCAATGGGGAGAGAGTGTTAGAAAAAAAACTAACACCTGCAATCGCGGAATGAAAGGCTCCATAACGCAACCCCATTGATGTCTATGGGGAAAAAAAAGTTAAGTTTAAACCTAACACCCTAACATAAACCCCATGTCTAAACACCCCTAATCTGCTGCCCCCTGACATCGCCGCCACTTACATAAAGTTATTAACCCCTAATCTGATGCTCCCGACATCGCCGCCACCTACATAAAGTTATTAACCCCTAATCTATCACCCCAACATCGCCGCCACCAAAATAAATATATTAACCGGTAATCTGTTGCTCTCGATATTGCCGCCACTATACTACAGTTATTAACCTCTATTCACACGCACCCCAACATCGCCCACACTATAAAAGATATTAACCCCTATTCCGCCACTCCCCGACATCGCCGCCACTAAATAAAGTTATAAACCCCTAAACCTCTGGCCTACCACATAACTACCACTAAATAAACCTATTAACCCCTAAACCGACAGCCCCCCACATTGCAAAAAACTAAATTAAACTATTAACCCCTAAACCTAACAACCCCCTAACTTTACATTAAAATTACAAGATCCCTATCCTAAAATAAATAAAAACCTACCTGTGAAATAAAAAATAAAAAAAAGTTTAAACTATAAATTAAACTAACATAACTATTAGACTAAAATTAAACTAAATACAAATTAAAAAAACCTAACACTACTAAAAAAATTTAATCTACAATTACAAAAAATAAAAAAGACTACATTACAAAAAATAAAAAAATTATAAAGCACAAAAAATAACAAACACTAAATTACGAAAAATAACAAACAAATTATCCAAAATAAAAACAATTACACCTAATCTAATAGCCCTATAAAAATAAAAAAGCCCCCCAAAATAAAAAAAAAAACCTTAGCCTACAATAAACTACCAATAGCCCTTAAAAAGGCCTTTTTTAGGGCATTGCCCTAAGTCAAACAGCTCTTTTACCTGTAAAATAAATACCAAGACCCCCCAACAGTAAAACCCAACACCCAACCAACCCCCAAAATAAAAAACCTAGCTCTAAAAAAAAACTAAGCTAGCCATTGCCCTGAAAAGGGCATTTGAATGGGAATTGCCATTAAAATGGCATTCACCTCCTTTTCATAGCCCTTAAAAGGGCATTAAGCTCTTTTAAGAAAGCCCAAACCCTAATTTTAAAAAAACACACCCAAAAAAGTTAAAAAAAATCTAACACGACGGTCCACTTACAGTTTTTAAAGTCCAGAAATCCATCCTCATCCAGGCGGCGAGAAGGCTTCATCCAGGTGGCGAGGTCTTCATCTATCCAGGCGGTGTCTTCTATCTTCATCCAAGCGGCATCTTCTATCTTCATCCTGGCGGAGCGGAGCGGTCCATCCTGAAGACATCCGGCACGGAGCATCCTCTTCATATGGTCGCCGCAGTATACTGAATCTTCAATGCAAGGGGGCCTTTTCAAAATGACGTCCCTTGCATTCCTATTGGCTGATTTGATTTTGGAAATTCAAATCAGCCAATAGAACGAGAGCTACTGAAATCCTTTTGGCTGTTCAAATCACTTATACATATATTGGAATATTATTAATATAATTACATCAGGTGAATATATGAAGACCTCACCGTCTCGATGAAGACTTCTCGCCGCCTGGATGTCCGGACTTCAAAAACTGTAAGTGGATTGTCGGGGGTTAGTGTTAGGTTTAGGGCATTTAGCTCTTTTAAGATAGCCCAAACCCTAATCTAAAAAAAAAAAAATCCACCCCAAAAAAAACCTTTTTTTTTTAGATTAGGGTTTGGGCTATCTTAAAAGAGCTAAATGCCTTTTTCAGGGCAATGAAAAAAAAACACACAAATGCCCTTTTCAGGGCAATGGGTAGATTAGGTTTTTGTTAGAGTTAGGTTTTTTATTTTGGGGGGTTGGTTGTTGGGTTTTACTGTTGGATGGCTCTTTGTAATTTTTTACAGGGAAAAGAGCTGATTTCTTTAGAGCAATGCCCTACAAAAGGCCATTTTAAGGGCTATTAGTAGTTTATTGTAGGCTAGTTTTAAGGTTTTATTTTGGGGGGCTTTTTTATTTTTATAGGGCTATTAGATTAGGTGTAATTGTTTTTATTTTGGATAATTTTGTTTGTTATTTTTCGTAATTTAGTGTTTGTTATTTTTTGTAATTTAGTGTTTTTTATTTTTTGTAATTTAGTATTTTTTATTTTTTGTAATTGTAGGTTCCATTTTTTTAGTAGTGCTAGGTTTTTTTAATGTGTAATTTAGTTTATTTAATTTGTAGTGTTTTTAATTTTAGTATAATAGTAATGTTAGTTTAATATATAGTTTAAACTTAGGTTTTTTTTTAATTTCACAGGTACGTTTTTATTTATTTTAAGATAGGGTTATTGTAATTTTAATATAAAGTTAGGGGGTTGTTAGGTTTAGTGGTTAATAGTTTAATTTAGTTTTTTTGCCATGTTGGGGGCTGGCAGTTTAGGGGTTTATAGGTTTATTAAGTGGCGGTGATGTGGGAGGCCAGAGGTTTAGGGGTTAATAACTTTATTTAGTGGCGGCAATGTCGGGGAGTGGCAGAATAGGCGTTAATAGCTTTATTATAGTGTGGGCGATGTTGGGGTGCGGGGGAATAGGGGTTAATACATTTTAGTAGTGGTGGCAATGTCGGGAGCAGCATATTAGGGGGTATATATGTTTAATTTAGTGTTTGCGATGCGGGAGGGCCTTGGTTTAGAAGTTAATAGGTAGTTTATGGGTGTTAGTGTACTTTGTAACATTTTAGTTATGATTTTTTTTGTAACAGTTTTTTTGCGCAAAACTCATAACTACTGGTCTCAGATTGCGAAACAGATTGTGTCGGTATAGGCTGGAATGCAAGCATTTTAGCCTCACCGCACAACCTGTAATACCGGCACTATGGAAATCCCATGTAAAAACATCAGGCTACAATGCTTGCAGTACACCTATACCGACAAGACTCATAATGGCTGCGTTCTGGTTTTTACACTGAAATTGCCATTTTTTCAACGTTAAAACCGTAACTCAAAACTTGTAATCTAGGGGGCCTATTTATCAAAATGTCGACTATTTTGTATTCGCAGGCATCAATACGCTTACCTAACATTGGCAAACATTTTGGCTGCGTATCTGAATACGCTCTCCTTATTTATAAAAAAAGTTGTTAAAAACAAGCGCACCAAGTACGGGGCGATGAGCATCAGACTGTTGTTAACAGTCATCGATCTTGCATCTAATCGTGTTCTTCCCAACTTTATTTATAACATGTCACTAAACACCGCCGCTATACTAAAATGTTTAACCCCTATCCCGCTGCTCCCCGACACCGCCGCAACCTAAATAAACTTATTAACCCCTATACCGCCGCTCCCCGACACCGCTGCAATCTAAATAAAGTTATTAACCCTTATCCCGCCACTCCCCTACACCACTGCAACCTAAATAAACGTATTAACCCCTATTCTACCGCTCCCCGACACCACCACAACCTAAATAAAGTTATTAACCCCTATACGGCCCTCTCCTACACCGCCGCAACCTAAATAAACGTATTAACCCCTAAACCTCTGGCCTCCCACATCACCACCACTAACTAAACCTATTAACCCCTAAATCGTCAGCCCCCCACATTGCTAAAAACTAAAATAAGCTATTAACCTCAAAACCTAACAAACCCCTAACTTTAAATTAAAATTACAACATCCCTATCTTAAAATAAATTAAAACTTACCTGTAGAATTAAAATAAACTAATTTTAAAAGATAAATTAACCTACCCTAACTATTATACTACAATTAAATTAAACTAGCAATTTAATTAAGTAAATTATATATAGACATGTGGGTTTCGATTCGGAACAAATCGAAATTCGGACGAATTTGTTAAATTCAGAGATTCGGATCGATTTGAATTTCTGAATTACAGTCGTACTGAATCTACCGAATAAATCCGAATTAGTTCGGATTTATTCGGTAGATTCGGATGGCCATGGATTACACTAGTATTGTACAGTATATTAGGTTATATCACTCTGCTATGGGTTACACCTAATATACAGTACATAATACTAGTCTAATACACAGCACATCCCACCTAACACATACCAAAATTCCGAATTTCCGAATCGTACCGAATCCAGACACATTTTTTCAAATGCGAATGAATCCGAAACGAATCCGAAAGGAATGCATTTGCTTTTTTCCAAATTCGAATAGATCCAAACCGAAATTCGAAAACATCCGAATCGATCCGAACCGAAACAAAACTAATTTTTCCACCATGCACAAGTCTAATTATATATTAAAAAACCTAACACTACTAAAATTAGTTAAATATACAATTAAACATTATTACAAATTACTAAATTGCAAAAAAAATGCTAAATTACGAAAAATAAAAAAAGAATTATCAACATTTAAATTATTTACACCTAATCTAATAGCCCTATCAAAATAAAAAAAGCCCCCCCAAAATAAAAATAAACCCTAGCCTACAATAAACTGCCAATGGCCCTTAAAAGGGCTTTTTGTGTGGCATTGCCCCAAAGATACCAGCTCTTTTACCTGTAAAAAAATACAAACACCCTCCCAACAGTAAAATACACCACCTACCCAACCAACCCCCCCAAATAAAAAGCTATCTAAAATAACCTAAGCTATCCATTGACCTGAAAAGGGCATTTGGATGGGCATTGCCCTTAAAAGGGCATTTAGCTCTTTTGCCATGCCCTGAAAAGGGAAATCAGCTCTTTTATGAAAAGCCCAAACCCTAAGCTAAAATAAAAACCCACCCAAAAAAACCTTAAAAAAAACCTAACACTAACCCCCGACAATCCACTTACAGTTATTGAAGTCCCCGCTTGAAGGATCCATCCAGCCGGCGAAGTCGTCATCCAGGCGGAAAGAAGTCTATATCCAGGCGGAAAGAAGTCTTCATCCAGGCGGAAAGAAGTCATCATCCAGGCGGAAAGAAGTCATCATCCAGGCGGCAAGAAGTCTTCATCCAGGCGTAAAGAAGTCACCATCCAGGCGGCATCTTCTATCTTCATCCATCCGACGCAGAGCAGGTCCATCCTGAAGACATCCGGTGCAGAGCATCCTCTTCAATTGGTCAACGCCGTAAACTGAATCGTCAATGCAAGTGATGCCATCAAAAATGGCATCCCTTCATTCCTATTGGCTGAAAGACATCAATCAGCCAATGGGAATTTGAGCTGCTAAAATTCAATTTGCTGATCCAATCAGCCAATACGATTGAGCTCTCATCCTATTGGCTGATCCAATCAGCCAATAAAATGAGAGTTCAATTCTATTGGCTGATTGGATCAGCCAATAGGATGAGAGCTCAATCCTTTTGGCTGATTGAAATCTTTCAGCCTATAGGAATGCAGGGGACGCCATTTTTGATGGCGTCACTTGCATTGACCATCCAGTTTACGGCGGCAACCGCATGAAGAGGATGCTCCGCGCTGGATGGCTTCAGGATGGACCCGCTCTGCACCGGATGGATGAAGATAGAAGATGCCATCTGGATGAAGACTTCTTGCTGCCTGGATGATGACTTCTTGCCACCTGGATGAAGACTTCTTGCCGCTTGGATGAGGACTTCACCGGCTGGATGGATCCTTCAAGTGGGGACTTCAATAACTGTAAATGGATCGTCGGGGGTTAGTGTTAGGATTTTCTAAGGATTTTTTGGGTGGATTTTTATGTTTGGCAAAAGAGCTAAATGACAAAAAAACAGTCAGGGAATTGGTAGAGTGTATGCACAATATTATTCAAATGGTCCCCTATGGATCCTAATGCCATATGGTCTGTCCAATGATAGTACAGGGAGCGTCCCTTACCCTCCCTTACTATTATATGCAAATGGATGCTATAGTACTCTCTGAAAAAAGGTGCAAAGTAACTCACCACTTGTGGTTGAGTGCTGCGATTATTGTAGACATTCCTTCCGCTTCCTTCATTCACTCCATAATGCAGAGTAGACCTTTTGCCGGTGTTTTCTACCTTTGCATGAGTGCCTGGAAATGCTGGGTCCTGCCTTCGGAAAAAAATCCACTTTGCTTGTTGCAATCCTTTGCTGTTCTCGTACTCCCATTTGCGGAGGATCAGAGTTCTGAGTTGGAAAGCCCCTTCTCCACAGCTTTACCCTATTCGAATGTGCTCACTGCTGGCCAATAGTGAATAAATTCCAAAGCAGTAACTGCAGGAGCACCATGATTGAGGGTTAAAATTAACTTTATTGTTAAATGTACAGGGTGTCCTCACCCAGAGGGTAAAAATACAGAAATGTTTCAAATTAATAAATGGGCTGACCGGTTTCGGCTACTGCCTTACTCCTAGCCTGCTTAAAATAGAATGGTGTCTTGCAAAATTAAAAACCTTCATCTGATTGCCTATTGGTTAGTGGGTTAACTCCCCCTCCCTCTCCAATTAGGCTCACCAGTTTCACACCCCTACTAAACGAACAGTCAATTGTTATGCTTCTTTTCTAGACGTGTTCATTTGGAGGGGTTCAATGAAAGACCTGGAGGCTTTTGTGGAAGTTCTTAATCTGAACAATGTAGGTATCAGCTTCACATCAGAGATTCAGAAATTTTCTATTAATTTTCTTGATATTACATTAACAGGGAGTGCATGTCAAAAGATAACTACCAAAACATATCGTAAATCTATCTCAGGGAATTCTCTCTTGCACGCCTCCAGCTGTCATCCGAAGAGAATGTTTGGGGGAGTAGCAAGGGGACAATTTATCCGACTAAAGAAGAATTGCACTAGTTTAATTACATATGAGAGACAAGCAGAGGAAGTGTCCACCAGCAGTAGCAACTTTCTACTTAATCCCGAAAATCCACAAAAATAAAAATCACCCGCCTGGCCAGCCGATTGTCTCGGGTATTAACAGCCTCACTGAGAAAGCCTGCAGATATATAGATTTCAGACTAAGAAATTTCCTCCCTCAATTACCATCATATGTACAGGAAACAACAGATGTTCTAATTCAATTAGATAATGTGCATTTAGCCTCGACTACATGGTTGGTCACGGCGGATGTAGAATCACTATACACGTGTATCAACCATGAACTGGGTATTCAAGCTGTCAAGTGGTTCATATCAATGGGTTTGGATGAAAATCCCGCTCACGATGACTTTATATTGCAATTATTGAAATTTATTCTCACACATAACTTCTTTACATTTAACAATGGTTTTTACCTCCAAACTAGAGGTACCGCAATGGGTACTGCCTGTGCTCCCACCTATGCCAACCTCTTTCTAGGCTGGTGGGAGCACAGATATGTTTTCTCAGATGACAATACCGGCAATCTAAACAAAATCCCCATATGGATGCGTTACATTGATGACGTGCTCTTCTTTTGGGAAGGCACTAAAAACGAACTGGACACATTCATGGCAAAGTTGAATTCTAACACCTTAAAAATCAAACTCACATATGAAGCTGATCAGGTTAAAATTAACTTCCTAGATCTTCAAATTATAAAAACGGAAACAGGTACTTTGGTAATGGATGTCCATCGCAAAAGTACAGCGACTAACAGTTTACTGCACAGCACCAGTGCACATGCTCCTAACACAATTAAAGCCTTACCAGTGTGCGAATTTCTCCGAATGAGACGCAACTGTTCCACTGAGGACACATATAAACAGAGAGCCAAAGAAGTGACGGAAAGACTCATGTCCAGAGGGTACAGTCGTAGATCTATTAAAAAGGCTGAATTTAGAGCCAGAAAATCTATTTAAAAAAGAAAATCAAATCTCAACAAGAACAAATTAGATTTATATCGACTTATAACCCAAAGAGTAAACAAATATTGGATATCTTACAAAATAACTGGCACATTCTAACCTCTGACCCAATTCTATCATGAATCATGGGAGAAAGGGTCCAAACTGGTTATAGGAGAACCCGAAACCTCAAGGACCTCATTAGTCCGAGCCATCTTCAAGGTCCCAAAACAAAAGGAGCATTCAAGCAAGGTTCATTTAAATGCGGCACCTGCAGCATGTGCAGCTTCATGATTAAAAAAGAAGAAATCTGTGAGAGATTCAACAAAAGGCACAAGATACAATCATACATTAACTGCCACACAGAGGGTGTGATCTATGCCCTTCAATGTAAATGTAATATGACTTATGTTGGCATGACAACAAGGAAAATCAGAGTAAGATTGCAAGAACACCTGAGGAACATTAAAAATGCTGCTAAAGATCTACAGGATGGTAAAAACGTAACTTCAGTAGCACGTCATTTTCTTAAGCGTCACAATTCAAAACAATCAGAACTTAAATGTTTTGGAATTGAAAAGAAAGAACTAGGCATAAGAGGAGGCAACTTGGAAAATATTCTGCTACAAGCAGAGAGCAAATGGATTTTTCTATTGAACACTGTGCAACCCTATGGCCTAAATGAATTCAATAATTTTGTTTCTTTCCTATAATCACTATGTAATTTAGTGGAATGCTTCTGACACAAGTACACAGAAAATGAGTTTCTTAACTTATCATTCTGAAATTTTATGGACTAAATATAATGTATAACTGTGTCTCGTTTACAGCATCACCAGGTGAATATGTTATCATCACTAAGAGTAAGGACTAAACCTTTTTTTAGTCTAAAGGGTACACCATGAGAATCTCACATATTTCACAACTATGTATTCACGTATTTCTTTCAGTTTCATTTCACACTGTTCACTGGTCCAACGTTTAATGCTAATAATGTACACTAACCTTTTACTTCATCTATACACACAATTTTTGTCACACTTTATAAACACATAATTTATACATTCAAGATTTTTAGTCACTGATCTATCCGAATTTCCCTAATTCTTTTGTAATTATTCTTTAAGCATAATTTAACACAAGTGTTATAGTAGCATAGATCATTAGGAGGTAACTTTGCGACCCAAATCACTCAGCACGTACACTATATTTCATAGCTGGACACGGTGATGTAACTCTATGACTTCAATCACTCAGCACTTACACTATATTTCACAGTAGGACATGATGGTGTCCTTGTGTGAACAAGAGCACTCACATACTCAAGTTAGATTGTATTAATATAAACAATCTAGGGCATCCCTCTATAGAAATATTTTCTCACGCTATCACTTTTTATTTTTATTTTTATTTTATTATTATTTTATACCATGCTAAAAGGTATACTAATAAGCCTCAGTGCGTGGCATATTTACCGAATGTATAGAAGTAGATCCTAAAAGATAAATATAACACAACATTTCCAATTCATCAATATTTATATAATGTGTTAAGCCATATATATACCAATTGGAGATCCTAATATTAATGCTCTACTCAGAACAGAAGCTACATTACATTAATACACTTTTTAACATTTACATTAATATCATACTATATCAATGATTAATCAGCTCGTTCTAATAAGCATAATGCAATTTTGTTCCCCTCTGACATATATGCCTAAAACTTTACACAGTCAGGAAACAGTTAAGTTTATTTGACGTATAGTCTGACTATACCCACCAATCTATGACAATAGCAGTGTTACCGATATCAATTGGTCAGGAGGCATTAACACGCCTTTTGGGGGCATGATCATTTAAAGCCTTAAATAGCCGACTATAGTGCGGCGCGTTCACCTTTGAAAAAGCCATGTAATGTGGCGAAACATGTTAGGGACATTAGGGCAATGGTAGGAGTCCTAGGAGCTCCTGTGTTTTTAGTAATCCTTAAGCTTCCGATTCTTTTACTGTAGTCTTCTATTACATTAACTGATGCTTTACTTAAGTTCACCATTGACATAGAAACAGTTTATACTGGGCATATGTATGGCTACTGGCAACATGCGGGTGAACCAAAGTCAATGAGTGAATGAATGTGCCAGAGTGTATACCTTCGTGACGAGCGGTTACAGATCACAATATCTATCACATATAAACCTATACGTAATAGTGTTAATATTGTTAATTAACTTAGGCGGATTTAGATGTCAAACTTATAATTATCAGCTGTGGGTTGTACACGACAATGTAGAAATCATAAAGTGGTTTGTAATTACCGCTATTCACTATTGTATCTATGATACATCAAAGCTGACAAATACTTCTCACTTGCCGGTATATATCTATGTACTTATACAGACAACTAAAAACCCTCTGTTAATTGAGCAAGTGAATCGACCGCACTTAGCTTGCCTTTCAAAATAACACATAAACTTGAGGTGTTACATAATTGGTTCACAATAAAGTATCCAGTCCTTTCACTGAACCCAAGTACAAAATTACGTTTGTAACATTCAAATGACCCAGCCTAATGTATATGCATCCAACATTGGATTGGTGTAAGTCTATAATCAGCAACTAACAGTTGTTTAAATTTACTAAATAAGTGGATACACCGATACTGGAGTCCTGGTGATAGATACCTCCTGCATCATCTCATTACTCCCAATTGCTAACATAATAATTGAACGGTATCCTTGACACTGCCGTAAAAATTACAGATTATAAGACTCTTTATATACAACTCTATACACATTAGTGTCAATACACTCAGGCGAATTTGGATGTTGAAGATACAGCAGTTGTTTGCACACGATAACGCTGAAATTGTATATTACAATCATCGCTAAGCAATAGTGCAGGTGGGAAAGTCTACAGCTGATAAACACTTTTTACCTGCCGGTATATACTCCTATGCTGTTAGAGACTATAAAATACTGTCGATAATCGAGCAAGTGAAACGAACATATTTAGATTTCTTTCCTAGTCATAAAGATAACACTCAAACATATAGATTTGGGACCTTACATAATGGGACAATATTAACATGTGATAGAAACAAGATATCCAGTCTTTTATCGAATCCAAATACATAGTTACGTTTCTAACACGTATTATACCTAAACTAGTTAATATGTATTTAACATTGTGTTGGTGATAACATATATTGAATTACTGATAGCGGTCCGATTCTTCATGATCAAGTGGACACACCATTTTAAATGTCCTGCTATTAGTACCTTTAACATCAATGAGTTATTCCCAGCTGCTAACATAACCATTGAAGTATTTGTCCGATACTGTTGCTGAATCTGATATCAACTGATCGTCAATTTGTAATTTTCCTATGTGCCACTCGGTTTGATTTGCTAGTTGCTAAGGCAACAATTATTATATTCAAATACTCGGCGGGGACTTTACAGTATACCAGTGTAAACACATAACGTATGTTCCACCTGCTGTACATAATTACATGTGAATAAAGATAACGTATAATACCACTGCTTCTAATATCAAGTATGTTAGTACACCTATGAATAGCCATACAAGCTTGATCATATTCAAAGTGGCAGTATACAGTTATTTCAACTAAAGGCACAATTTGTTGCTTTTTAGATACTTATGCGATTAAGAGTAGACATAGAATTAAAGCAACAGGTACTTAGTTACCTAACAAGGTGTAAAAACAATTACTTGATAATATCTAAGCTGCATTGATGTAATGGAGCATTGACTCATATCAGCTATTAGTATTATCTGTGATACAATATACACTTAAACATCTTGGACTAGATATCTATTAATATTGAACCTTTACTCGTGTAACACAGTAGTGACGCACAGCAGTGGTTAGTACCACTAGCAACATTATACACATCTAGCCACTCGGGACTAGATTCCTTAAATTGAACTTGGGTATCACACCCACTTAGCATTATTTACAGGGTTAATACTGCCACCCATGGAATTCTTGACGACTGGTAGGCAATCCAATTGAGTGATTATTGAGTATAGCAGCATATCCTGTGGACATCTGAGTTTATCTAACATTGTCAAGCCAAGCCCAGTTGACTACAGTCGGAGCCTAAGTGTGTTTTTAAATCTGAATTTCCTATTTTACAGTTTGGACCCCAATAAAAGTTATATTTTAACCTTAGTTAAATTCTTGTCTCCCCTTTCCTAATCCTTGGGTTCCATTAATGACTTTATTATACCATATTGTCGCCTTGTGACCTAGGAGTGCTTACAAAAGTGTATTCTTTTATCTTCTTAGTTTAGCAATTCAGTTGATACACATAGCACCCACCACCAGCTATACTATTTAGCTATATATAGAATTGGCTATACGAGTCATTAAATTAAAGTAGTGCCATTGGTAAATTTTTCAATTATTGAAGTGCCCACCAGGTTGCTAGAAAGAGGATTACCTCTTTAGTCCACAATTACCAAAGCAAGGGAATCTGTAACCCGGGTACCCAGAGAGAGTCTTTTAATTCAAGGTGGAAAAAGATGGGAGAAAAATACTAAAAATACTATGAATAAGGTCACATTTACAACAGAATATTTCTAACAATACACCCAGGTTTGCCAGATAATAAGAAACCATTTCCAGCTATTACAAGCAGATGATGATCTGAGAGAAACAGTGATAGGGGATGTCCGTTTTGCCTATAAGAAGAATAGGACGATAAGGAACAGAGTAGCCCCTACACGTTTAAAGAAGGAACGGATGGACAATTCATCATGGCTTAGATTTAATGGCACATATTGGTGCAATTACCAGGCGTGTAAGGCTTGTGAGAGAGTGAGCACAGGGGACTCTTTTCACTCCTTGGTTACGGGAGAGAATTTTCAAAAAAGTTTTTGTTTGAACTGCAGATCCAACTATGTGGTGTATTTGATCTCCTGTACTCACTGTGCTCTCCAGTATGTAGGTCTTACAACCAGAGAGGCAAGAGTGAGAATCAAAGAACACGTGTCTGACATCAGAGCAGGCACCCTAACAACCCCTCTAATAAATCACTTTTCGGTTTTTCATCAGAAGGACGTGAGGTTTTTCACGTGGACAATAATAGAGAGAGTACCTCCACAGACAAGAGGGGAGAATAGGACACGTAAGCTTGGGGAAAGAGAAGCCTTCTGGATCTTCAGGTTGAGGACCAGGGTTCCAGAAGGTTTAAATTCAGAATTTGATCTCATCAATTTCTGGTAAACACTATAGTGCATATAGGTACTAATAGAGTAATATACAGCAGTTTTTATTGAAAAAGTCTCGTAAGGCCCGTTTATCAGAATTACATATACAATAAAGGACCGCCTCTTCTGCCATATGTAGGGATACCAGCTCAGTAGTGAAGATTTTGTTACATTATATTTTTTTCATGTGCTTCATTTGGCATAATTGAGGACCCTGTTGAAAATTATACTACATTATATTGTCCAGACAGAACCACATAGTCGTTAGGGTGAAGGCAGGGGAGCGTATTTTGCACTATTCCACCACAGTGGATTAAACTAGTCTCCTAGTATTTAGATAGCTCATGCCTATAGCATGTATATGACAGAATACACTTTGAAACAAAAGTACCTAGTATACTGACTAAAACAAAGAGTACACAATAACACTGTTTACATAGGGAAAGAGCCACGATCAGTACTAAATCTGAAGATACATTTGCAGGGCAGCCCGCTTTCCCCAATATCAGATAAAGCACCATGGATTTTAATATAATCTTCTTGTGGTGGATCACAGACAGTTACTGAGGACTCATCTGTTGCTGGTTGCTACGTAATCCAAGGGGTGTGACACTAAGGTTGCATCAGTCGTTACGCCACACGGATTGGTTCGCTCTGAGAATAGCAGGTGAGAGCAGGCAGGAGTATGTAAGCAAAGGGGTGTGTGGATGTTTCTAAGCACGCAGTCGTCATCACGCCACATGGATTGGTCCGCTCTGAAGTTAGTTAGTGAAAGTAGGCAGGAGCTTGCTACGTAGGAAAAGGGGCATATGGCTGTTCCCAAGGCGATCAGGACAACACATGTTGAGAGTATATGATTAAACATACATTCTAAAAAGCACTCACTCTCTTAATAAATAGGGGCAGTGATCAAACAGCTCTAAAGAGTTTAATACAAGCGGGTATAAGCAGAGGTTGCTAGTATTTTAAGGTGTGAATCAGCTAAAGATATAAGTGCATAGACCTTCAGTTTTGTTTATCTGAGGCATAGTAAACATGTCTAGAAAGGAAGCATAACAATTGGCTGTTCGTTTAGTAGGGGTGTGAAACTGGTGAGCCTAATTGGAGAGGGAGGGGAGTTAACCCACTAACCAATAGGCAATCAGATGAAGGTTTTCAAGTTTGCAAGACAACATTCTATTTTAAGCAGGCTAGGAGTAAGGCAGTAGCAGAAACCAGTCAGCCCATTTATTCATTTGAAACATTTCTGTATTTTTACCCTCTGTGTGAGGACACCCTGTACATTTACCAATAAAGTTAATTTTAACCCTCAATCATGGTGCTCCTACCTGTTAAAAGTTTGATAACTGGGAAAAGGTGTCAAATAGAGCTGAATGTGTATTCGGAACATCTGTAATGACGTAAACATCGATCTGCGTTGGATTGAGACTGGCAGATCGTATGTTACATCACAGATTTCAACATTTGCCGGTCTGTTGGCTTTGATAACTAGGTCGGATAAATCTCGCAACAATTACGCTGCAAAATTCCGGCATATTTGCGGTTGACAGCTTCATAAATAGGCCCCTAGGGGTTAATTAGTAGTGACCAAAGCATATTCACAGGCTTTACAGCGCTGACTACCACACCTGAAAGTACAATTATGTTTCAACCATGTTCTTACTATTGCTTGCTGGTAACTGAGTAGGTAAGAGGATGTTCCCCAGGGACAACCCCTGCCTGTAAGAAAATCTACAACCTTGTTTAACCACATGAATCATAAACCAAAATCGAAAAATACTCTGCTTAATGAGACTAGCAATCATCCAACTCATGTGCACTTTGCTATAACTATGCCACTTCCCAGTGTACAAATTGTTCCATGAGCTATGTCGTGTACCTGATATCCTGTACAAGCTATGAGATGCAATATGTCGGTCTCACCACTAGGGCGGTGAGATTGAGAATTAGGGAATATCTCATTAGCATCAGTAATGGTAGGGAATGTTCAGCATTAGCTAGCCTTTTCATAAATAAACATGAGAAAATGTTGACTCCTTTAGAGGTGGAGATAGATCAAAACTCCTATATCACAGAGCAACATTCTGGATTTTAAAAATAACAGACATGCTTGCCTAAAGGCTTCAATTCTGCATTTGATTTAATAAATCACTGGGAGTAATTGTATTATGTGTCGCATAGAGCAACAAAAATCAGGGAGATGTTAGTGTATACATAATTATCAATGTCCAATGCATCTCAGTTTATGTGAATTATATCTGTCGATATGTGTATGATTATATGGTTGAATTACACTGTTTATCCTATTTGACTATATACAATACACTTGAGTAGAGAATATCTATACTATAATTGCGTTTGTAATGCGTCCGTCGCCAGTTGTGAACACATCCTCAATGGAGTGTTGGCAGCGCAAGGCACGTGATTCTTACACCACTCTGCCATTTTCGGAATCCACCGGGATGCGGAGAAGGCAATCGGAGCATTACAAATTAAAGGGACACTGAACCCAATTTTTTTGTTCATGATTCAGATAGAGCATGAAATTTTAAGCAATTTTCTAATTTACTCCTATTATCAATTTGTCTTTGTTCTCTTGCTATCTTTATTTTAAAAGCAAGAAAGTAAATCTTAGCAGTCAGCCCATTTTAGGTTCAGCACCATGGATAGTGCTTGCTTATTGGAGGCTTTCATTTACCCACCAATAAGCAAGCATAACCCAGGTTCTCAACCAAAAATGGGCCGGCTCCTATGCATCACATTCCTGCTTTTTAAATAAAGATAACAATAGAACAAAGAAAAATTGATCATAGGAGTAAATTAGAAAGTTGCTTAAAATTGCATGCTCTATCTGAATCATGAAAGAAAAAATTGAGTTTAGTGTCCCTTTAACATAATAAATCTATTAACTCCTAAAACGCCAAACCCCAAAACGCAAATAACTAATCACTAAGCTACCTTACTTAACACCCCCTAAATTAACCCCATTACATAAATTAAAATAATCGTTAATTACAATTAAAATAAAAAAAAACTAACATTACTTTAAAAATAAAGAAAACTAAGTTTAAACTATTCTAAAATTACAGAAAATAAAAAAGTTTAAAATTACAGAAAATAAAAAAGTCTAACATTTCACAAAATAATTAACCACATTATCCAAAATAAAAAAATTAAACCTAATCACTATGAAAATAAAAAGCCCCCCAAAATAAAAACACCCCCTAATCTAAGAATAAACTACCAATAGCCCTTAAAGGGGCTTTTTGTAGGGCCTTGCCCTAAAGAAATCAGCTCTTTTACATTAAAAATAAACCAAGTCCCCCTAACAGTAAAACCCCCACCCACCAAACTCCCCAAAATAAAAAAACTAACACTAAAAAACCAAAACTACACATTGCCCATAAAATGGCATTCCGCTCTTTTACTGCCCTTAAAAGGGCATTCTGCTCTTTTTCAATTGCCCAAATCCCTAATCTTAAAAATAAAAAAACAAAAAAACTAAAAAAAAAAACTAACACTAAGCCCCAAATAGGTACTCACGGTTCCTGAAGTCCGGTGGAGAAGTTCTTCTTCCAGGTGGGTCCATCATCTTCTATCTTCATTCACAGTGAAGGCAACGCAGAGTGGAGGTGTGGAACGGTCTTCCCAGATATGATGATCCTTGGTGGCGGCGGCATGGAGGCTCCTTTTCATGTGATTGTCTGCCGCACACTACAGATTTAATTCAAGGTGCCCCATATTTATTGTGGAATCTTGCACTCCTATTGGCTGATATTTTAAAATCAGCTAATAGGATGAGAGCTAATGAGATCTTATTGGCTGATTTGAACAGCCAATAGGATTTAAGTAGCTCTAATCCTATTGGCTGATTTCAAAATTTCAGCCATTAGGAATGCAAGGTACCCTGAATTTATTGTGGTACCTTGCATTCAATCTTCAGTCTACAACGAACATCAGAAGAAGTGGAGCCTCCATGCCACCGAGGAATGCCTCTGCCACCACTGCCGATGACTGCATCCGCCGATAATCATTGCAGAGGACTGCTGCCATTGAGGACCACCGCTGAGGATCTAGGCATCGGGAACACAGCTCTGCACCTCCGCTCCGTGCCACCTTCACTCCGTCTGGAAGAAGTCCTTCTCCGCCAGACTTCAGGAACCTTGAATATCTATTTGGGGCTTAGTTTTTTTTTTTTTTTTTTTTTTGGGGGGGGGGGGTTATTTTTAAGATTAGGGATTTGGGCAATTGAAAAAGAGCTGATTTCCCTTTTAAGGGCAGTAAAAGAGCTTAATGCCCTTTTAGGGGCAATGGGTAGTTTAGTTTTTTTAGTGTTAGTTTTTTTTATTTTGGGGGGTTTAGTGGGTGGGGGTTTTTACTGGTAAAGGAGCTGTTTAACTTAGGACAATGCCCTACAAAAGACCCTTTTAAGGACTATTGGTAGTTTAGTATTAGATTAGGGGGTGTTTTTATTTTGGGGGGATTTTTTTTTTTTTTTGTAACTTTCGCTTGAGAAGTTGTAGTTTTTAAACATAGACTGCCCTCTGGGCAGGTTTATCACCTAGTAATAAAAAATAAGTTGGCATGTTATTTTTGTACACTTAAGTTAATGTCAATAGTATGGCATATCGTAATGAATCTAACAACATTATGAATCTAACATTGTTGAATAACCACATTTTCTCCCCTTTTGCTGTAAGAATCATTTGATTTTTATTAAGTGCACTTTCACTTTAAGGTGGGAATAGTAGTAGCAGATCTGGATGGATGCTGTCACTCTCACATGATTGAAACAGTGTATAAATTAGAGGGGGTACGTAGTATGTCTACTTATGATTATGGGGAAAACCTGAAACACGTCAGTGACGTCAAACTGCCTCTCGGTTGTAGCTTTTGTTTGTTTTGACGGATAGTGGTCCTCACTTTTTGTCTTTGTTTACATGCTGTGCCTCTTGTGTTTTATATGATTTTTTAATGATTGAATAATGATCCCAATGTCTTTTAACCATGGAAGGAGTCAATCTGGATTTTTTGCATTTGAAAAGAAAAATGCTGATTGTTGTAGCATGATGGAGCTACTCTATCTACTGAATCACTAAATCTAGTGTAGCCACTGATATAGGCTCAGGTTCCTGTGGTCTCTTTATTTATTTTTTTATTTTTTTATTTATTGTTTTTATTAGTGATATACAAGTCAGGGAGCATCAACCATGGATTATTACATTATTGTCATCAAATACAGCATTAAGTGCAATATTGCAAAGAGTCCTCTTTCCCCGTTGAGTGCTTAGGGTGTCTTAGTGTTAAGGCACAGTAGGTTCCATCAGTAAGCCAGGTAAATAGGCATAAGGCTCTTTCTGCATTTAGTTGAGCGTCCCTCAGATAAATGAATTAATCAAACTAGTAACATAATCTTAACAAAAAGGAAAGGGAAATCAAAATAAAATCCCTATAACTTTTTTAACAAATATCCTCTGGTCTCTAGGCATGTCTGATAAAGGTAAGTATCTCTCTCTTATGGTAAGCGGTATAAATGGTTGTGGCGGTCCGGCACTCCTCTCTTCCCAGAATGTTGGTCTTATCATCGGCGCAGATCAGCGGGTCCCAAACTGGATGTTTTTATATCTACAGATCTATTTGTTTGGTGGCCTTGATCTAATGACATGTTGCATGTGTATGTTATAGAGGGTGGATAGTCTCAGAAGTACTCTTGCCATATGAGCCTGGCATTCAGTATAGTATCTATTTTGTTATGGCGTAAATAACCATATGTCTCTAAGGAAAATTGTTCTTCTACCTCTTCCACCCACATAGCTTTACTCAGGGTACTAGGCTTCTTCCAGTGGCGTGCTATTAGTTTCCTTGCACTATTGAGGCCAATCTGCAGCACTAGCAGTTTCAGGCAACAAGTTATTTTAGGTAGGTCATTTAGTAGGGCTACGTGTGGGGTCAGTGTAAATTCAGTGTTATTACTTTGTATAAAATAGGATTCAACTGTGTCCCACAGTGGGCGGACTTTTGGGCATTGCCACCACATGTGGATTAAATTGCCGTGTTTTCCACAGCCGCGCCAGCACAGGCTGGACGTGTTGGGGTAGATGCTAGCTAGTCTCGATGGGGTTAGGTACCACCGAAGAAGGATTTTAAAGTTTAACTCTAATATCTCGGGGGACGTCGAGGATTTTTTGAGTGAGCTAAAGATTTTATTCCATTTTTCTGTGTCTATGTTGTCTTTAAGGTCTAGGTGCCATTTGGTTGTGTAGGGTGGTAGGGTGTCTGTGAGGGTATCTATAAGAAGCTTGCGAGATATAGAGAGCGTTCCTCTTGGTATAATTCCGCTATGGCACATCTGTTCGAAAGCAGTGGGCTTTCTCAGCAGGTTCGACTTAAATGGGGATGTATGTATGTAATGTTGTAGTTGGGCATACTTTAGCCATTTGGTGAATCTACCACCTGCTAGATCAGCTAATTTGTCTCTGTCTAATAGTTTGCCTGCTTCTGTAAATTTGAGTAGTGGGATAGTGTAATCCCATTCAGTTAGCCGCTTGAAGCCTTTATCTAGTCCTCCTATCATTTCAATATTTAAAACTATTGGAAAGAGCGGAGATCTAAAAGTGGTGATATGCGGTTTAGTGGCAATTATGTGATCCCAAATCTTAAATAGTTGCTTATGGATTTCAAGATGCCGACACTGGGGAGGTCTAAGGTCTTTAGATACCCAACATAGGGGGTGTACCAGAGGTGCCTTTAGAATATGCGAGTCTAGTGTAACCCATACTTTACGTTCTTGTGTTTTGTGCCAGTCCAGTACCCTTTGTAGTGTCACTGCCTGGTAATACTCCTCTATCCTGGGCAGTCCCGACCCCCCAGTTTTATTTAGCCTATACATCGTGTTCCTATTGATTCGTGGTCTGCATTCACCCCAGACAAAAGCATTAAGGCTTCTCTGAATCCTGTTTATGTACCAACATGGTAAATGTAGTGGGAGAGTTTGTAAAATGTAAAGGATTCTAGGTAATGTGGTCATTTTAATGGCTTGAATCCTGCCCCACCAGGATAGTGGTTTATTTGTCCATGTCTTCAGGTCGCATTGTGTGTTGAGTAAGAGTGTGTTGTAGTTTCTGTCAAATAGTGTCATCTGTCTGGGGGAGAGTTGGATCTCTAGGTATTTTATAGCGTCTGTTTTTAATCGGAGCGGGCAGATCGTCAACAGGGATTTAAATTTGGCATTTGGTAATGTAATATTTAAGATCTCAGATTTTTGCTTATTAACAAGAAAGTTGGTGTATTTTCCAAACTCATCTAGTTCTATCAGAATCTTTGGGATGGTTGTTAGCGGGGATGACACAGTGAACAGTACATTGTCCGCATATAGTGCGACTTTGTAGTCCTGTTGATTTATCGGGATCCCCTGAATGTGTTGATTCTGACGTACTCGTGAGGCAAACACCTCCATCATAAGGATAAAGAGAATCGGGGATAGGGGACAACCCTGTCGTGTGCCATTGTGTATTGGAAACGTATCTGATAGAATCCCATTTACTTTTACTTTTGGGCTTGGATGGGTGTATAGGTTGAAAATGGTATTTATTATTTTTGGGCCGAATCCTATGTTTTTTAGAGTTAATTTAAGAAATTGCCAATCTGTCCGGTCGAATGCTTTTTCGGCGTCTATGGCTAAGAGCACTGCCTCAATGTTATGATATTTTGTGTATTCGATAAGTGTCAGCGCCCTGAGGGTATTGTCCCTCGCCTCACGGCCTGGGACAAAGCCCACTTGGTCTGTGTGCACTATGTCGTTAAGCACTAAGTTCAGACGATTTGCTAAGATTTTCCCTAGTATCTTAATATCAGTGTTCAGGAGTGAAATCGGTCTGTAATTGGCTGGTTCTTCCGGGGGTTTGTCAGGTTTTAGGATCACTGATATGTGTGCTGTCAAGGAGTCATCGCTGAGGTGGTTATTCTCGTCTAGAGCATTGAAGTGTTTCAATAAGTGTGGGGCTAATGTGTTCTTGAATGTCTTGTAGTATAAGTTAGTAAGACCGTCCGGGCCTGGGCTCTTGTGGGGAGGTCTTTGATAGCTTTCAATATTTCTGCTAATGTTATAGGTCTTTCCAAGTCCGATGTTTGTGTCTGCGTAAGTTTATTTAGATTGGCTGAATTTATGTACTCTATCATTTTTTGGGTATGTGCTGGGGAAGTATTAGTTTCTAGATTATATAGCTGATGGTAGAAGTTTTTAAAGTGTGTAGCTATGGCCTTGCTGTCATGTATGTGTTCTCTGAGTGGGGTTCGTAGCCCGTGGATGTGTGTGTGGTAAATTCTGTCTTTGAGGGTATTTGCAAGGATTCTCCCTGAGCGATTCCCTTCATAAAAATATTTCTTTCTAAGCTGCAGAGCTTTCCTCTGGGCTTCAGAGTAAAGTAGCGTTTTAAGTTCATTCCTGGTATGTGTTAGAGTTTGTAATATGCTGAGGTCAGAAGGTGAGCTTTTATGTTGCACCTCTAGTGTGTGTAATTTTGTTGTTAAAGAGTTTAGTTGTGTGTTATACTGTTTTTTGAGATGTGATTTATGCTTAATGAATTTGCCTCAGAATACTGCCTTGTGAGCATCCCATACGTAGAGAGGTCGGGTCTCTGGGATTGCGTTTATGTTGAAGTATTCTGTTAATGTGGACGTCAAATTTTGCATTGTTGGTGGGTGGTGTAGGAGGTACGTGTCCAGTCTCCAAAGAAACAGGTGTGTCGGGGTGTCTGGCCAGTCTAGTGTTATGGTTATCATAGAGTGATCTGTCCATGCCGTTGGGACAATGTCCGAGTCTAATAGTAAAGAGAGGTGTGCCTGGTCTAGATAGAAGTGGTCTATTCTGAAATACATAGCCCAAGGGTAGGAATAGAAAGTAAAATTTTGTTGTGTGGGGTGTTGCATTCTCCACGTGTCTATTAGTCTCAGATGTCTGATACATTTAAATACTGAATTAGGGGTGCGTGGTGATGTTTAAGTGTTGGCAGATGTCGTGTCTAGGGTGGGGTCCAGTGTGGTATTAAGGTCTCCTCCCAAAATTATGACCCCTCTGCCGGCATCTTGCACCATTGTTTTTAATTTATTAAAGAATTTAGTCTTGTGAGTGCTGGGAGCATAGACGTTCACAAGTGTAACAGGTCTATTATATATAAGGCCGACTAATATAAGGATCCTGCCCTCTGTGTCTGGAATGGAGTAAAGAAGTTTAAAAGGTAGTGATCGATGTATGAGGATCCCAACTCCATTTCTCTTCTTTTCATGGGAGTTAAAATAACTGAGTGGGAAATTTCTATTATGGAATTTAGGTTCGTTTGCTTTAGTAAAGTGCGTTTCTTGTACAAACGCCACTGAGCTTCTTTGTTTGGTGAACCATTGAAGGGCAACTGACCTCTTTGTTGGTGAGTTGAGGCCCTTGGCGTTTTGGGAGGTTATCACCAGTGATCTATGTGTCATTTTTATTCTTTATCTGGTGTTTAGTGGGTGAGGTGTCAAGTGTGTTTCTTACCATGACTTGTCGCTTTATTTTGCCGTGAGGACCTGCTATCACGTAATACTGTACATACCCACGGGAGCAAGGAGGAGCGCCGGTGCCGCTTTCTTGAGAGAGTGTATACTCACAGAGCTGTATAAACATATTGGAGAAGCAGAGGTTAAACAATAGACAATGATAACATAAATAGAACAATAAACAGTAAACAAATTTAAAGAACATGTAAAACTTCAGTAAAGACTAATCCAGGAATGAGAGTTATACTCCGTGTCCTGATAGTGGAGGAATGGAGGGGTAGTAGTAGCACTGAAATACCACTATCATTCCCCATTGGCTGCTATAAAGTGAATGTCTTGAAGGAGGTTCTTAAGGCATGAGTCTAGTGCATGTCAAAATAAAGGAGCTATATATTTGTAAAAAAGAGGAGAAAATCAGGATACTGAATACTTAGTCTTTTAACTTGGTGAACTAATGTCTTGGTATGATGACTGTTGGGTCCGTGGAGTCTGCCATCAGGGATCCGATTGATCCTGTTGTTCCTATGTTAGGGTACGACGATTTGTGAATACAAGATGCTGCTGCAGACCATCAGGGTGGTTCTGTGGGTGGTGTCCTTGGGATGCGGGGTGTAGGGGATACAGTTTTATGTTTCCTGCTTACAGTGACTCATTTCTGACGTTGCACTTTTGGAGGAGGGTGATCTGTGTCCGGAAATTCCTCTGTGTGATCTGGGACTTGGGGGATGTGTTTTGGTAGGGGGATGTCCAATTGGGAACAAAAAGAGTCCAAATCTTCTAGATCATTGTACGTAAATTCTTTGTTTTCTTTGGACACCTTGATGGCGAAGGGGAATCCCCAACGGTATGGTACGTTGCAGTCTCTTAAGTGTGTGGTGAGGAATTATACTTCTCTCCGTCTGGCAAGAGTCAGCGGGCTTAGATCTGCAAATATTTGTATTGTGTCACCATTTTTGTGGATTGGCGCCTTCTTTCTGGCTGCGGCTAGCAGCTGTTCCTTATCTTTAAAATTGTGACAGCGGAGAATAACGTCTCTAGGGGGTGCCTTAGTTAAAGGTTTCGGTTTTAAGGCTCTGTGAATCCTATCTATAGAGATGCTGGTCCCTTCTTTTGTGTCCAGAAGATAACTAAAAAGGTCTTGAATATACTGTGGGAGCGCAGCATTTGAGATGTTTTCGGATACTCCTCTGATCCGTAAATTTTGGCGCCTGCCGCGATTATCCAGATCTTCTATTTGCATTTGCATTTGCCTTATTTCATCGTTCTGATGTTGAAGTTGCATGCTATGTAGGTGGATAGGTTCTGAGATCTCCTCTGCGTGCTCTTCTAATTGTAGTACCCTATTGCCAAGGTCGGTGACGTCTCTTTTGACCTCAGTTAGGCTGTCTTTTATTAACTGACTGACTTGGTTCATAAAGGCTGTGAAGTCTTCTTTTGTTGGGAGGGATCTCAGGTCAGCCTTTGTTATGGGGAGGCTAGGGTCATTTAAGGTAATATCAGGGTCTTCTTCCTGTAAGTCATTATCAGGATGCGGGGATGTTGGTGCTATGGCAGCTGTGGTGTGCACAGTTTTGAATTCAGCTTGGTAGTAGTAGCCACAGTTGATTTGCTCGCCTTTTCCCCCTTGGGGGGGGCGTTTGGATGCCATTTGTGTGAGGTGTGTCAGAGGGCCAGAAACTCTGGCAGAGTGTAAAGTTAAGTGGCAAAGTATTTATTTTTGTGGCTCTTGTTTATTCGTGGAGATAGGTCAGGATGGCAACTTCTCTGCACACTTTACTATTTGCAGGTGCAATGGGGATGTTTTATTAGGTGTTTGGGGCTATGGAGCAGGTCTTTATAGTAACAAGTGTTTTCTCTGTCTGCAAAATGTCTAATTGTGCCTGTTGTCTACTTAGCGTTATGCAGACTTTGCCTTTTATTTTCTGGCACGGGTTTTTGTGACCTTAGGTGTGAGTGTTAGGCTCCGTATTTGCCCGCGTGTCTTTATTATTTTTATCCCCTTTTTATGTTTTTGCGTCGGGTTGGTGTGCAGGTGTTAAGATCTTACCGGGAGGCTAATGATGCTTGCCTTTCGTTATAACCGTGTTCCGGTTGAGTTGTCAGCTCTTTTGTGTCTCTGCCCGTTGTGCTGACCCGCTCTGCTGTGCTGCGTCGTGTGCTTAGGCCCAAGATGGCGCCGCCTCTTATGTGTTTGTAGCTGCGATTAAGGTCTTATTTCAAGGGCTTTTGCATCTCCGAGTGCCGCGTTATGATTTTCAGGCTCTCTGAATGTTAAGACATCTGCCGATGTAATGTGGGTTCTGCTGCTTGGGGTTTTAGTCCTTCATTTGTGGCTATAAGGGGAAAGCTGCACGGAGCTTCACAATTTTGCAGCCATTCAGGGTCCCAGCTGGCTCCGCCTCCCCTCTGGTCTCTTTATATTCACTAAAAAATAATGTACACTGTAAAGTGCCAATGAGAAGCGGCTCTAATTATTCACTCAAGATTAAAATGTGTTCAGTGTCCTGTTAAAACCAAACACATTAGAAAAAGATAAAGCTCAGTTTTCAAATTGTCATGTAGGTTTTTCCCATGGCCTGCTCCAATACACTTATAAGCATTTTTCACCTGTTTCTAAATACCCCTTTATTAAACTGATTATCCAACAAGTTCAAGGCATCTTCACAAATACCCAAAATGTAAGGTCTAAACCTTCACATAGACTTTCCAAATCATTTTAATAACCCCACACAAAGTTGTCTTTGCGAAATTGTAAACCACTGGTAGAATAAAACATCTGTGGTTAATTGAGAGCTTATAACCCAAGATAGCAATATTTGTCTTTAAGGACTCTAAGCATACAGAACACAATCATGGGGGCGAGGCAACTTCTTATTTTGGGAAGAGTACAGTCTTGGCCAAATGTTTTGAGAATTACACAAATTTTCACAAAGTCTGCTACCTCCGTTTTTTATGGCAATTTTCATATATTCCAGAATGTTATGAAGAGTGATCATATCAATTGCAATTAATTGCAAAGTTCCTCTTTGCCATGAAAATGAACTTAATCCCCCCAAAAAACATTTTCACTGCATTTCAGTCCTGCCACAAAAGGACCAGCTGACATCATGTCAGTGATTCTCTCCTTAACACAGGTGTCAGTGTTGAATAGGACAAGGCTGGAGACCACTCTGTCATGCTGATTGAGTTAGAATGAGTTAGGACAGACTGGAAGCTTTAAAAGGAGGGTGGTGCTGGAAATCATTGTTTTTCCTCTGTTAACCATGGTTACCTGCAAGGAAACACATGCAGTCATCATTGCTTTGCACAAAAAAGGGATTCACAGGCAAGAATATTGCTGCTACTAAGATTGCACCTAAATCGAACATTTATCGGATCATCAAGAACTTCAAGAAGATAGGTTCAATTGTTTTGAATAAGGCTTCATGGCACCCAAGAACGTCCAGCAAGAGCCAGGACCGTCTCCTAAAGTTGATTCAGCTGCGGGATCGGGGAACCACCAGTGGAGAGCTTGCTCAGGAATGACAGCAGGCAGGTGTCAGGGGCAGAATTATATTCTGTAAAAGGCACAGGGGTTGGACTGCTGAGGACTGGGGTAAAGTCATTTTCTCTGATGAATCCACTTTCCTATTAGTTTGGGGCATCCAGAAAAAACCTTGTACAGAGAAGAAAAGGTGAGTGCTACCATTAGCCTTGTGTCATGCCAACAGTAAAGCATCCTGAGACCATTCATGTGTGGGGTTTCTTCTCAGTCAAGGGTGTGAGCTAACTCACAATTTTGCCTAAGAACACAGCCATGAATAAAGAATGGTACAAAAGCATCTTCCAAGAGCAACTTCTCCCAACCATCCAAGAACAAATTGCTGATGAACAATGCCATTTCCAGCATGAAGGAAAACCTTTACATAAGGCAAAAAAGGGATAACTAAGTGACTTGGGGAACAAAACATCAACATTTTGAGTCAATGGCCAGGAAACTCCCCAAACCTTAATCCCATTGAGAACTTGGTCAATCCTTAAGAGGCGGGTGAACAGAAAACCCCTCACAAATTCTGACAAACTCCAAGCATTGATTATGCAAAAATGAAATGCCATCAGTCAGGATGTGGCCCATAATTTGATTGACAGCATGCCAGGGCGAATTGCAGAGGTCTTGAAAAAGTAGGGTTAACACTGCAAATATTGACTCTTTGCATAAACTTAATGTAATTGTCAATAAAAGCATTTGACACTTATGAAATGCTTTTAATTATACTTCAGTATACCGTAGTAACATCTAACAAAAAGATCTAAAAACAATGAAGCAACAGACTTTGTGAAAATTAATATCTGAGTCATTCTCAAAACTTTTGGCCAGGACTGTACAGTGACTGAAGTATCATCTCTTAATTCTAAAAATAATAATTTGCCATTAGACCCCTAATTTGATAATAAAAAATTCCACCATAATTATAATAACTTACTCTAGTTTTATTTTGATGTTTTGCTTTGTTAGGGTCCATGCATCAGTGTTTAATCCGCGTAAACACATATTCACAAGTGGTGCGTTATTTAACGCCCCCGTTCTTATCCTAACTCTGCTAGAAGTAAGCTTTTTTGCATGCGTTGAGTAGCGCTCGTATTACAAGTTGAAAGTAAAACGTTTTTTAGACCTGACTCCTCTTCTCCAGTGTTTGTGTTAGAATGTATCTCTCACTTAACCTTCACAAACAGCCTATTTAGTATAAAGTGTATCCTCTTCTGCCAATGTTTTTCTTTTATATTGATTGATTTTGTGTTCTTTTCTCTTAGGTGTGTGTAAAATAATACAAAAAATGCCCTACTGCTGCATGAATGTGGTGCTATATGTAGAAATTACTGATGTGATATTTATCAATAGTTATGTTCTTAGTAGAAACATTGGCTTTCAGACAAGATAAGTGGTAAACAAGGGGAAAAAAAGGTTTTGAAGCAAGTTAAATATTCATTTACAAAGTAAAAAAATTATAACAGAAATGTGTCATTAAAACCATTAGTGTAATTTGTTGGCTTTAATTTACTGAATCATCTTATTGTGTCTTTGAATGTTATTAATATCTGTGTAATCATCTAAAAAGAATATTAAGCGGTAATGTTCATCTTGACAAAATATTATTTACTTCATATAATTTTATATGTCACTGTTTTTTATTCATATTATTTACTTTTCAAACACTGTGCATACAAACAAATTCATAAAAATGTTACATTTAAGGACCAGTAAATACAGCAGTTTTGAATAATCAACAAATGTATGATAAAGACAATGCAATAACACTTAGGCCCTGATATTCAAAGATTTTCCAGCTTGGAGAGAAATTGTAGTTCAGACTTCACAATGCGAAAACTCTGCGTGTGTTATGGCTTTTTTGCATTTGTGGTTGCGCAGCTATTACAAGTTGCAAAAATAACTTAAGCAGCATAATCTAAACAGCCAAATTGCGTGCATGTTCACAAATACCCCATGGAAGCCAATGGAGAAGACAAATAGAAAAAAAAACACAAAAACACTTATCTGTTGCCCAAAGCCCTTGACGTATTCTCCTTGAAAAGTGTACATGAAAATGCGAATATTTCATATTGCAAAAATTGTTTTCTTAACGGAATATGCTGTATTTATTAATAATTAAATATTTTTTATACATGAATAAATATATGTCTAGATATCTTGAGATCTATATGCAAATATCGCTTTGAAAATCCCTCTGAGATATTGTTTAAAATGCATAGGATTGTAATTTAAAATCTTTTCATTATTTCCGTGTTAAACATATCTCATCTCGAAAGCCTACTACCAATTAAGCATATTAGGTGATGTGCATCTCTGTAATGAGAAGGGGTGTGGTCTAATGACATCAACACCCTATATCAGGTGTGCATAATTATTAGGCAACTTCCTTTCCTTTGGCAAAATGGGTCAAAAGAAGGACTTGACAGGCTCAGAAAAGTAAAAAATAGTGAGATATCTTGAAGAGGGATGCAGCACTCTTAAAATTGCAAAGCTTCTGAAGCGTGATCATCGAACAATCAAGCGTTTCATTCAAAATAGTCAACAGGGTCGCAAGAAGCGTGTGGAAAAACCAAGGCGCAAAATAACTGCCCATGAACTGAGAAAAGTCAAGCGTGCAGCTGCCAAGATGCCACTTGCCACCAGTTTGGCCATATTTCAGAGCTGCAACATCACTGGAGTGCCCAAAAGCACAAGGTGTGCAATACTCAGAGACATGGCCAAGGTAAGAAAGGCTGAAAGACGACCACTACTGAACAAGACACACAAGCTGAAACGTCAAGACTGGGCCAAGAAATATCTCAAGACTGATTTTTCTAAGGTTTTATGGACTGATGAAATGAGAGTGAGTCTTGATGGGCCAGATGGATGGGCCCGTGGCTGGATTGGTAAAGGGCAGAGAGCTCCAGTCCGACTCAGACGCCAGCAAGGTGGAGGTGGAGTACTGGTTTGAGCTGGTATCATCAAAGATGAGCTTGTGGGGCCTTTTCGGGTTGAGGATGGAGTCAAGCTCAACTCCCAGTCCTACTGCCAGTTTCTGGAAGACACCTTCTTCAAGCAGTGGTACAGGAAGAAGTCTGCATCCTTCAAGAAAAACATGATTTTCATGCAGGACAATGCTCCATCACACGCGTCCAAGTACTCCACAGCGTGGCTGGCAAGAAAGGGTATAAAAGAAGAAAATCTAATGACATGGCCTCCTTGTTCACCTGATCTGAACCCCATTGAGAACCTGTGGTCCATCATCAAATGTGAGATTTACAAGGAGGGAAAACAGTACACCTCTCTGAACAGTGTCTGGGAGGCTGTGGTTGCTGCTGCACGCAATGTTGATGGTGAACAGATCAAAACACTGACAGAATCCATGGATGGCAGGCTTTTGAGTGTCCTTGCAAAGAAAGGTGGCTATATTGGTCACTGATTTGTTTTTGTTTTGTTTTTGAATGTCAGAAATGTATATTTGTGAATGTTGAGATGTTATATTGGTTTCACTGGTAAAAATAAATAATTGAAATGGGTATATATTTGTTTTTTGTTAAGTTGCCTAATAATTATGCACAGTAATAGTCACCTGCACACACAGATATCCCCCTAAAATAGCTAAAACTAAAAACAAACTAAAAACTACTTCCACAAATATTCAGCTTTGATATTAATGAGTTTTTTGGGTTCATTGAGAACATGGTTGTTGTTCAATAATAAAATTAATCCTCAAAAATACAACTTGCCTAATAATTCTGCACTCCCTGTATGTATATATATATATATATATATATATATATATATATATATATATATGTTCAAAAAAGGGAGATATAGTGATACATAATAATAGCACTATTTAAAGACTGGGAATTCAGCACTCTTTTTAGTTAAAAGGAGGCAACACTCTCAAAGATAAGTATCAAAAAACAAGTTTATTTACACAAAGTGTCAAGCATGGGCTCGCTGCAATGACAGTATCCAAGAAATCACTGGAAATTACACATGAAGTGAATAAAATTACACACAAGATAAATCTAAATGATAGGGCCAGCCCATGTGTGACACAAAGCAATGTTTAAGGTGACATCATAAAGGTATTCCTGCCAAAAGAGTAAAAATAAGCTTCATATATTTATGCTAAGTTGTGGAAATGTGCATAGACCAACTACACCCATTTAAAACTCAGAACCCCCAAAGGGACTATGGAGACAACACCTCAGCTGAAACAAAAAAAAGAGGGATCTAAGTTATCTGTGCATGACCACTAGACATGTGGTAAAGTATATAACACAACTTATAAATTAATATTACAAGGCAGGAAGCATGGCCATCCTTGAGTATGGAAAAGAGTTCTGTAACTATATGCAAGCAAAGTAATATATGCTTAGAACAGACGAAGCAGACATATATGGATCAAGAAGGTCCGCAATGTTGTAAGCCAGACTTGAATCAAAGTCTCGTAGTTTAGAGATAAAAGAAAAAGTCACATCAATCTGTTAGTTATTCCCATGAATCCACAGTTCGGTAAGTGGAAAAGGTCATTGGACCTAAGAGATACTAAGCAAAGTAACAGCGGAGGTCGAAGTATAGAGCAAACCAAACACAGGGTTAGTATTGCCAAGCAGCATGCAGGAGGGTACCTCTTACAGTAATCACGTACCCCTCTGTCGACTGCATATACCCGCTGCTTGCAAAGCCATCATATGGACACCCAGGACTCCAGCTATGCTCCTTCGAACAAGGGTACTTCCTCCTTCCTCTTCTGCTATGCACACAGGTAGCAAGATGTAATCACCATCAAGAGAACAAACTTGCTTGGATCCAAGCGTTCGTTACCGCACCAGACAAACAGAGCATCATGTCAAGTCACATGGGCCGGTTAGTCAGTCAATGCCGATGCGCGTTTCACCACTTTTCATCAGAGAGACGGGGCTTCCTCAGGGTTTGTTGAAATGACGTCTTCTTTGCAGGCTTTTAAAGCAATATTAACGCCGCCCATTTTGGAGGTGAAAATATCAGGACTAAAAAGAGCCAGTGTGTATATTTAAATAGTGCACAAACTCAAAAACAACTTTAGATTAATACATACTGTATATACATTATATTAAAGAGAAGTAAAATATTAATTATCACATTCCGAGTAGTAAATCAGATGGGGAGGCGATTAAGTTCATTTTTTACTAGGTTCATAGGAAACTAGCCATATCTAGTGTTTCATTCATGCCATTTCGACCAATGGTAGAGAGGTTCAAAATCCATCTGCACTCTTTATGAAGGAGAGCCTTGTCATTGTCCCCACCTCTACCATTGGTAATACCTCTGTCTATGCTTATAAATCTCATACAGTCCGGTATACTGTTATGAAAATTTTCAAAATACCTTGCTACACTGCTAGTTTTAGCTTTGTGTTTAAAGTCATCACGGTGTTCAAGGATCCTATCTTTCAGAATCCTTTTTGTCTTCCCAACATTAAAGCTGGGGCAAGATCAAGAGAGTAGATATACTACTCCCTCAGTATATACCATTTCAGTATGATCAGAGAAACTTTAGTTTTAGCTATACATTTACATGCCACACATTTTTTACACGGAAAATGTCCTATTTTTTTATTCAAAAGCCAATTCTTTTGTTGGGAGATATATTTACTCCTAACTAATTTGTCCTTCAAATTAGGGGCCCTCTTTGCGGTCAGACTTGGAAATACATCTACTTCTTTAGCTACACTTTCATCATTTAGAAGAGTGTCCCAATTCTTTTGCAAAATATTTCTGAGGCTACTCCAATGTCAGTTAAATTTAGTCCCCAGTGTTCTACTGCTATCTTTCTCTTTAGGGAATAATACACTCTCTCTTTGTCTTGCTTCATTTTTGGCATGGGATATTATTCTTTTGGAATATCCAATTCCTCTGAATCTACTTTTAATTTGTGCAGCGTGTTCATCAAATTTACTTTTGGATGAACAATTTCTGCGCAGACGGAGAAATCGCCCTTTAGGAATCCCTCTTTTTAGATGTACTGGATGATGGCTCTGAGCTGCAAGTATACTGTTGGTTGCCGTTACCTTCTGAAAAAATTTCAGTCACTAAGATGTCATTTTCAACCTTTATATTTACATCCAGAAAGGCTAAGTTAGTCTTGCTATATTGTAGTGTGAGAACAATGTTTCTGTCATTTTTATTTAAATCAAGAACAAACTCTTTAAGCGTGTCCAAAGTGCCTTCTCAGATAACAAGTATGTCGTCCACATACTGGAGCCTTAAGCGGATGTGTTCATCAAAAGATCTTTTTTGGTACACCTCATCCATCTCCCAGGCACCTAGGTGTAGATATGCATAAGTTAAGACACAAGTGGCCCCCATTGCTGTCCCTATAAGCTGTTTATAAATTTTGTTGTCAAATGAAAATACATTTTTCTCAAGTACAAAACGAAGCAGTTCTATAGTGAAATTAGTATGATCATTGAATGGTACCCCCCTAGTGTCTAAAAAGTGTTTAGTTGCCTCTATGCCTATCTCGTGAGGGATGGACGAGTATAGGCCTTCTACATTCAAAGACACAAGTAGGACATCATGCGCTATAGATAGCCTATCAATCTTTCTTAAAATATCAGCTGTGTCTAAGACATACGAAGGCATAGTGCTTAGAAAAGGTTTAAAAAAATGGTCACTATAGTTGCCTAGAATTTCAGTTAAGCTGCTGATCCTAGAAATTATAGGCCGACCTGGGGGGTTAGTGAGTTTTTATGGATTTTTGGTATGCAGTAGAAAACTGGCATTATAGGAAAATCATTGAATAAATATTTAAATTCGGCAAGGTCAATGATGCCATTTCACTTTGCATCATTAAGTATGCCAAACAAAACAGACTAAATAGTTGGTATTGGGTTCATCAAGAGGCATAAATATTGATTTGTTATGCCCCCTCTTTCCTGATTTCAGAAAGGGATTCTGGGGGTCAGTAAAGATAGGCTTTGCAGCCACTTCCAGTGACTAGATATAGGAAAAAATGTATCTGTATAATAAATACAGTGTAGCAAGAAGCAGTGTATCCGGTTCACACCAACTACCTCCGTTCCAAATAAGAACTTCTCAGGGTTAAAAGTTGGTCTGTTTAGTAAACAGTGAAGCAGAGTAACAGGATGACAAAGTGTCTGGGTCAACACGTTTCGCCCTCAGGCTTTATCGAGTCATGTCTTGATAAAGCCTAAGGGCGAAACACGTTGACCCAGACACTTTGTCACCCTGTTACTGGAAGGGACCGCAAAGCCTATCCACACTGACCCCCAGGATTCCTTTCTGAAATCAGGAGAGGACACGGACTAAAGACACAACCTCTGGAGAGCTCTAAGAAACCTATGAAGTGTGGATTACATATGACACAATGTGTCACTATATTGCTAGCAATCCACTAACATAATTATCAACTTCTCTTCCATTATCGCCACATCGAGCGATCCTACACCTGACTAAAGTGACGTAAGGGGAGTCACGTGGGTCCAAAGAAAAAGCCGCATCCAGGTGCTGGCCGGTAACGCCAAAGTGGCAGAAAGCCGTAAGATCAGTCTCCACCCAAGATAATACTCACCCAAAAGTTACATCTAAAGCTTTACAGGATTTCAGATGATCTAATACCGTCAGGTTCAAGGTACTAATAGAGATTCCTTCTAGCTAGCCATTCGCTGACTTTTGACTTTTATTTTTGTTTTATTCCGCCAATCTTGAGAGACTCAGGCCTTGGTTTTATTGTTCAATTGAATGTTGAATTTTTAGGCATCACAACGCTATCTTGTTGTCATATTTAGTATTATTATATGTACTAAGGGAGACGTCCCTTATTTGTTTACCTTATTGTTTTATTAAATTGCATTAACTGATAGTTTGCATTGACTTTTATTTTGGATTGAATTCAGCAGCATATCTCCCTCTATCATTTATATATTCCACTATCAGTTGTCAGTCGTCATCCTGATAGCCTACACACATAGATTGACAGTTATTATACTAGCGTGCAGTACTATATTCTATTTTTTTAGATCTGTGCTTTTAACGCTAACTCTTTTTTTGACATACACATTTTCTTGTTTTTCTCTGAGGGGAATTGCCCAGTTTAGCAGGATCTTTATATCCTTTAGGGCTTCTTCTTTTCACTTGCATATTCCAGTCCATTACCAGGTGAAAACTTGCATGGCATCTTGGGTTATTTTTAAGGCTCCATGTAAGCTGCTCTGGAGCCCTTGCAGCAGGTTCGCACATGCAAGCATGCCTCCCGCAATGTAAAAAGAAGCAGTTATTAGACTGCTGCTTCTTACACACTTTGCCACCTCTCAGGTAATGGAGAGAAATTACCCTGAACTTGCACACTTGTGTGATTGACAGGCCCTTCTCTCATGTGATTGGTCATGCGAGAGAAGGAGCATGCTTTACATGCTCACTTAAGCATGTAATAATACAAATGGTGGATGAACAAGATCCACTGCCCATATGCCTATGAAGGCGAGTAAACAACTTCTCAAGTTAAGAAACTTGTTCGCTTGTATTATAATATATTATAGGCCCACGGTTTTCTTTTCAAATCCATTTCACTCTCTTAGAGGTGCAACAGTTTGAAATGATTAAAAATGTCTGTTATGGCAAATGATATAACAGTAAAACATAGTTAAACAGGCAAAAGTAAACTTTAAAAAAACAGGTATATTGATTCTCAAGGGTATTTCATAAATTTTTTACATACATTCATGACAGTCACTTAACAGCAAATATAAATGCACCGCCAGACCTCGCTGAATACGGAGAGCAATATGCTCTCCGTATTCAGCATTGCACCAGCAGCTCACAAGAGCTGCTGGTGCAACGCCGCCCCCTGCAGACTCGCGGCCAATGGGCCACCAGCAGGGGGGGTGTCAATCAACCCGATCGTACTTGTCTGTCCGTCTGCTCAGAGCAGGCGGACAGGTTATGGAGCAGCAGTCTTTAGACCACTGCTTCATAACTGTTGTTTCTGGCGAGCCTACAGGCTCGCCAGAAACACAGGGCCTCAAGCTGTATCCGGAGCTTGATAGATAGGCCCCAATGACTTTGGATTTGAAAACCCTATTAAAAAAACTAAACATTTCACATGTAGAGAAAATACCTTTCATTAAAAGTCATTGATCTCATTTATGTAGAGAATACCTCTTTTTTTTCACGGCAAAGAGGATGAATTTTCACTTGATGTTTGTTCCTGGGAATTATTAAGTCATTTCCCTGTATTTGTGGTCAGTGAACAACCACATCTTAAGAGACATCTGTCTTTTGTTTAAACCCCAATCTTATTTTTTATTTCCTGGTAATAGTAGAGAATCCACATTTTTAAATGCTGCAATAAAATTGCCTGCAAAAAAATATATAGACAATCCAAGGCCCATTTTGATATATTTCATGCCAATATTTGGATGCCAAATGCAATCATAAAAAAACTTTTTTTTTTTTAAACAAATTTTGGGTTTCTCACTGAAATTATTTACACCCAACTACTGCAGTAACAAGAACATTGTTGTAAAAGCTTCTCTACAATCTCCTTTATTCAGAAAAAATAGACATGCATTGCTTTACCATTGATTTTTGGTAATTAGAAGACCGCTAATCATAGATGCGCACCAAACTTCTGAAATTCCTGACGGCAAAGGGTTTAATCAATTAGCTGTTATAGGTAATTTTTTGCTGTAATGTAGGGATTACCCCACTGTCTGTGTCACTGTCTGTATCAAGCAAAGATTTGGCTTAATTTGGTAAGAGAGCATGATCAGTGGAGTAAGGGGTTGGTTAATAATTATTACCAAGCACGTCCTCAGAAAAACCTTCCAAACAACTTTTTCCAAAGAACTTTGGTTCAGTATATATTAATATTTTTTATTTTTTAAACGTTATAGGTTATAGATGACTTAATATCTGCTTCTATTAATTTCTTAGCCTCCGACTAATGCAGTATGAAGCATAGGATCTTTATACCAGAAAAATATATTTACTAACAAAGATACTGATCTAATTTATGTAGAAAAAAAGGCCAGGAACCTGCATTTCCACCTGAGCATTGTTTGTGTGGATGTTATACTTTATTTAAGTAAACAATTCAGTTAGGCTGACAGCGAATAATAGCTTCTTAATTTGATGTAATATTATTAACACTTAACAAAAAAGTATTTGTGATCATTAAATAACCACATCCTCAAAGAAATTTTTTGATGTCATCTATATTTATTGGCTAGATTAGAAAATCCAATGGTATCTACTATTAATAATTGAATAGGATATGAGTCTGAAATAACCACATATTTTTTTGATTTTCAGCTTCTCTTTCTCACTGTGCTCCTTACACAGTAATATGTCCAAACTGCATCATAGGGGGCGTGTAGTAGTCGCTTACGCATACAGATTGGTTATCTTACCATAGTGTTGATGAGGTCACTAGTTCTTTGTAAGCAGATAGACGGCAATATGCGTAAGCGACTACACGCCCCATATGATGCGGTTTGGAGCGGAATAAAACTGAAAGACAATTGGATATTGTGGATATTGCCCTGACCTTTTTGAAACAACTGTGGAAACTTTCAGTGTCAGAATATAGCAATAAGCCCATTTTCTAATTACACCCCTTTGTGGTGTCTCATAAAATCATAGTCTGTACATACACAGGGATTTTTGTTATTCGCTGAATACTGCACAGTGGGCCTCTTTATCCAACTACACTTATATTAACTGCAGACTACGATTGATAGTGACTATACTACTTTATTTTGATATATTAGATACTTTCTTGTATCATTAACCAGAGCCACAGACAGTGTTAATTTCAAACATTCTGTTTCATTTTAATTGTTTTTACTTTAGTACCTTGTTGGTGTAGGTATATATATATATATATATATATATATATATATATATATATATATATATATACATATAACTGATATAAAATGTATATAAAATATGTGTGTCTTTGTTTATGTGTAACAAAGGTCTACATTCAATGGAAGGATGTGATTATTGACACAGGTAGATAAAACTAACAACAAAGAGACAAGGTCTTTACATATGCAAAATACTTCACCCTTTCCAAGAAAGATCTCAGGATATAAGCAGGACAGCTGAGAGGGATAGGGGGCAGTTGGGATGTAAGGTTGTAAGGTATACTCTCAGGGTTTTTTTCCCTGTTTTGTTTGCCATGTGCTGATGGCAGCCATTTTACTCACCTCTCTTGTTGACTCTGGTGCATACTGTGTGATGCTGCTCATTTCCTGCACTTCCTTTTATGGCCAGACTGGTGTACATCATCCATGTGAGACAGGATGCAGTCTCAGAATAATGATGTCATCACTTATTATTTACAGGGCCTCTGTTCAGTATGCTTTGCCCTTGTGTTGTCTCAGACCTGTTTGTGAGAGCTCCTGTGTATTACCTGACTGTCTGACATCCGTCCTGGTTCCTGATCCCTGGCTTGTTCCTGACTCTGCTGTTCTCCTTGTTCCTGATTCCGGCTCGTCTAACTACTTGCTTTGGCTCCTGACTCGGCTCGGCTGACTACCAGCTCTGGTTTTGATTCCTGGCTTGTTATTTGACTTGTGGACATTTCATTATTTTTTGCTATTAATAAAGGTGTGATTATTTTTGCACTTCTCGTCTCAGTCTGATTCCTGGCACCCTCACATTATGCAAGGGTCATGAATACTGATGGTGCTAATAATCCACCTTTACCTGCCATAATTTCCAGTATGGATGAACAGGATCACCACTTGGATCAATTTGCACTAGCCCTGCAAACCCTGCGGACTCGCACTGCACATTTGGACCAAAGTGTCGCACAAGTTATGGCTGCTCCTGTTTCTGCTGCTGCACCTAGTCCTACCAGGAGCATGTCTGGTTCTGCACCTCTACCTCAGCATTATGGAGGTGATCCTAATCAGTGCAGAGGGTTTTTGAACCAGGTGGGCATTTACTTTGAGATGTTACCTCAGGCGTTTCCCTCTGACAGAGCTAAGGTGGGATTTATCATCTCGTTACTCTCTGACACAGCTCTTGCCTGGGCTAATCCCTTGTGGGAGACTAATAAACCTGTGATTTCAAATTATCCGGAATTTGGGGCCTCGTTTCAAAGGGTATTTGATGTTCTGGCTCGCTCCTCCTCTGCTGCTAAATGATTCATGTCCATTCAGCAAGGTACAAGATCTGTTGCTCAGTATGCCATTGAGTTCCGTACGCTTGCCACAGAGGTAGGTTGGAACAATGAAGCCCTTGATGCCGCATTCTTTCATGGGCTCTCTGATGCGATTAAAGACAAAGTTACTGCCAGAGATTTACCAGAAGATCTCGAGGCATTGGTGTCTTTTTTTATCCTAATTGACATCAAACTAAGTGAGAGGCCCTTTTTCAAGGAGCGCTTGCGGAAGCCTCCTGTTCCGTTGTCTCCTAAGTGTTCGTTCCCACCCATGCCTCCCTCTCCTCCAATGCCTCCTGGTCCCGAGTCACCAGGTACTGCTGAACCGATGCAGTTGGGATTCACGTGTCTCTCCATGGCGGAGAGGGCCTTTAGGAGGAGGGAGGGGCTCTGCCTCTATTGTGGGCTACAGGGCCCCCTTTTGAAGTCTTGTCCTACATGGCCGGGAAATACTCACACCTAAGGTCCTGATGGGGGCAGACCTTGGGTGGTTTATCCTCGTCCCTAGAACCGCTAAAGGAGAAACCTTTGGTTACGGTTGTCCTTTCCTGGGTGGACTCCTCCATAGTCACCCAGGCTCTTGTTGACTCCGGTGCTGCGGGCTATTTCATTGACAGTGTATTTGTATCAAAGCACTCCATTCCTTTTTTACCTTGGTCCGTTCCGCTTGCTATTGAGGTCATTGATGGCAGGCCCCTTCAGCCCGCACTCGTTATTCACGAAACTGCTCCGTTATCCATGGCTGTTGGGGCTCTCCATTTTGAAACCCTCCAGTTCCAGGGGATAAACTCTCCACATTTTCCGGTTGTTCTGGGTTATCCCTGGCTCCAAAAGCACAATCCCAGTCTCGACTGGCGCAGGTCCAAAAATTTTTCGTGGTCTCCGCAATGTATTTCCACTTGTCTTTGGACACCAGTTAAAGTCTTGTGCACTTCTTCGGTATCTCAATTGCCAGAGGAGTACCGAGAGTTCCTAGATGTTTTTGACAAGGTGCGTGCTGGTATGATGCTTCCTCACCGGTCTTACGATTGTGCCATAGACCTGCAACCGGAGCCATTACTCCTCAGGGCCGAGTTTACCCTCTGTCTGTTGCGGAGAATTGTGCTATGGAGGAGTATGTTGCTGATGCTCTGTCACAGGGGATCATCCGCAAATCCTGCTCTCCTGCAGGGGCTGGCTTCTTCTTTGTGAAGAAAAAGGGTGGCAAATTAAGACCATGCATCGATAATAGGGGTCTTAATCATCTTACCATTTTGAATGCCTAACTTATTCCGCTTATTACGGAACTATTTGACTGCCTCAAGGGAGCTACAGTCTTTACTAAACTTAATTTGAGGGGAGCATGGCCTGTTTTGTAAACTCGAGAAATGTGAGTTCAATCAGACTCAAGTAACCTTCCTAGGTTATGTTATCTCTGTTACAGGGTTCTCCATGGATCCTGACAAGTTATCTGAAGTTCTGCAGTGGCCTTGCCCAGTTGGTCTTTAGTCTATTCAAGGTTTTTTGGGGTTCGCCAATTACTATAGAAAGTTTATTAAAAACTTTTCTTCCTTGGTCAAACCTATCACAGACATGACCCGTAAAGAGAATGATCCACTCCATTGGTCACCTACTGCAATTAAGGCCTTTGATAGTCTTAAGACTGCCTTTGCTGCCGCTTCAGTTCTGGCTCATCCTAACCCTGTTCTGCCTTTCGTTCTTGAGGTTGATGCGTGTGAGACTAGAGTAGGTGCCCTTTTGTCTCAACGTCCTATGCCTGATGGTTCCTTGCATATGTGTGGTTTCTTCTCTAAGAAATTGTCTCCAGTGGAGTGCAATTATGAAATTGGTGACAGGGAATTACTGGCCATAGTTTTGGCACTCAAGGAATGGAGGCATCTTTTCGAGGGTACTAGCATGCCAGTGCTCATTCTTACTGACCACAAGAATTTAACTTATCTATCTGAAGCAAATGTTTGTCGCCCCAACAGGCCAGATGGGCGCTATTTTTGTCTCGGTTTAATTATGTGGTCTCCTACCTGCCTGGTAGTAAGAATGTTAGGGCTGATGCCCTCTCTCGACAATTTTCCCCTCTGTCCAAGCAGGAGTCTGTACCTACTCTAGTTATACCTCCTGACCATATTTTGGCTACCATACATACTAATTTGACTTCTCTCTTGGGGGAGGAGATCCTGGCTGCACAAACCAATGCACCTCCTGAGAAACCTAGTGGTAAGTGTTTTGTTCCTGAGAATCATCAAACTAAACTTTTGAACACTTACCACTATCCTAAAGCCACAGGTCACCCAGGCAAGAATCAAATGATTTAGTCTGTCACTCTACAATTCTGGTAGCCAGGTCTTCGTTCTGATGTTGCTGCGTGTGTTGCCTCCTGCTCAGTTTGTGCACAGAATAAGACTCCTCGACGTCTTCCTGTGGGTCTTCTTCAACCTATTGCTAATGGTGATTGTCCTTGGACACATATTTCCATGGACTTCATTGTCGAGCTCCCTGTTTCCAATGGCAATACTGTTATCCTTATGGTGGTTGACTGTTTTTCTAAAATGTCACATTGCATTCCCTTGAAGAAGTTGCCTACGGCTCAGGAGCTTGCTTCAATTTTTGCCCGGGAGGTCTTCCGTTTACATGGGTTACCCAAGGATGTAGTGTCGGACCGGGGTAGCCAGTTTGTCTCCAGAATTTTGCGTTCCTTTTGTGCTCAAATGGGGATCCAGCTTTCCTTCTCCTCGGCATATCACCCTCAATCCAATGGGGCTGCAGAATGGTCTAATCAAGCTCTGGAACAGTTCCTCTGTTGCTATGTCTCAGATCACTACAATAATTGGTCTGAACTGTTACCTTGGGCAGAGTTTGCTTGTAATAGTGCTATTAATGCTTCCTTCAAGTTATCCCCGTTCATGGTGAATTATGGGTTTCAACCATCCTTGTTGCCCGATTCATTCATGTTTCAAGATATTCTGGCTTTGGAGGAGTATCTCCGGCAACTCCGTTCCACATGGGTGCAGATTCAGGATTGCCTTCATCGTTCTATGCAGCGATGATCGTAGGCATCTGCCCACGCGTGAGAGAGTTTGGCTGTCCTCCCGCAACTTGAATCTTCGTGTGCCTTCCAATAAACTTTCTGTAATTTGGGCAGATTCTAATTAAAGCTCTCTCTCTCTGGTAAAGAACTGAGTGTCTGAAAATCATTTAGCCTGGAATTACTATGAGTACAGTATAGTGGCTATATTTCTGTAGAACTACACATACAATATTTACCTGGGATTGTTGGTAAAGTGAATAGTGTACAAGTGTGTAGTGAGGTGACACTAGGGGTTATTACAAGTATCACAATAGAAAAAGGAGCAGCACTCGTGGGGCACGTTTGAAAATAAAACAACTATTTATTCAAACAAGATTGTTATTACAAGTATTACACAGCGCAGAGGATATTATCCAGAGCATATCCAAAGTGGATTTATTGAATGTAATCCTGGTGGATTTGAGGGATAATTGTGCAACAGTTAGTACTACATTTTTACCCTTTAAGTATAACTTAAGAAAAGTTATGTTTTAAGTGTGGCCCTCCTTTAATGTCCTCAGTCTAATTAAGTGAGTGCCTTCAGCGATATTCCTGTTTTCTTTCTTTAAGTTTGGTTATTGATACTATATACCCTGGCACCCCCCCCCACTCTCCTCCGTGTTTGTAGAGTGTATGGGTCAATGATTGAGACAATTACAATACCACTAGCATCCTCCCACTTTTTGTTTATAGACCCCCTGCATTTCTGTCAGATAATGCAGCACTTCGACCCAGAAAAATGTTGCAATTACAAATGTTTAGGCATTCTCATGTTTATATGTTTTGTTTGTATTGGTATGACACAAAAAAGTGGAGAAAAAAAGCCAAATCTGACAAATTCCACTCAAAACTCAAAAAATGGACTGGACAAAATACCCCTTGGAAAAAATAACTGAAATCAATCCCTTCCTGTAACATCAATGAGTTTCTTACACCTCTCTACTGGAATTTACGACCACTCTTTTTTCGCCAACTGCTCCAGATCTCTCAGATTGGAAGGTTTTTTTTTCCATATGCTGTTTTAAGATCTCTCCACAGGTGCTCTATGGGATTGAGATCTAGACTCATTGCTGACCATTTCAGTACTCTCCAGAGCTTTAGATTAAACCATTTCTGGGTGCTTTATGATGTGTGCTTTTGGTCTTGTCCTGCTGTAAGACCCATGACCTCTGACAAAGAGGCAACTTTCTGACACTGGGCCCTACATTGCACCACAGAATACTCTGGTAGTCTACAGATTTCATAATGCCATGCACACAGTCAAGACATCCAGTGTGTGAAGCAGCAAAGCAACCCCAAAACATCAGTAAACCTCCACCATCTTTGACTGTAGGGACTGTTTTTCCTGAAAACAGTAGAATGATGGGCTTTACCAAAAAGCTGTAATTTAGTTTTGTCTGTCCACAGCACATTCTCCCAAAAGGATTTTTGCTTCCTCAGGTAAGTTTTAGCAATCTCCAATCTTGCTTTTTTATATTTCTGTGTCAGCAATAGGGTCCTCTTGGGTCTCCTACCATAGCGTCCCTTTTCATTCAGATGGCAATGTATAGTGCATGTATAGTGCAAGTGGAAGTTGATTGAGGTTCTTTATACACCATTCGAACCATTCTTTGTTGCAATCTTTGATCAACTTTTCTCTTTCATCCACATCCAGGGAGATTATTTACAGTGCCATGGGCTGTAAACTTCTTGACAATGTTGTGCACAGTGGACACAGGAACATTAAGATCTCTTGAGATGGACTTGTGACCTTGAGATTGTCCATGCTTTTCCTCAATTTCTGTTCTCAGATCCTCAGACAATTCATTGCTGCTCCTTCTCTTCTCCATGCTCAGTGTGGCACACAGAGACACACAGCAGAAAGGTTGAATATTTTTTTCACCATTTTAACTGCTTGCTGGTGAGATTTCTATATTGTTAGCACCTGTTAATTGATACAGGTGAGTTTAATTACAAATTACAGGAGCATCACAAACTTGGAATGCAATTATTTCTTACAATTTTGAGAAGGTACCAAAAATTGTCCACTTCATTTTTGCGTGGAATGCGTCAGATTTGGCTTTTTTTCTCCACTTTTTTTAATCATACCAATACAAACAACATAACTAAACATGAGGATGCTTAAACATTTGTAATTGCAACAATTTTCTGTAATTGCAACAATATATTCCTATATATATATCTGTATATATCTATACCAATATATAATCGTGTGTGTGTATGTATGTGTGTGTGTGTGTGTGTATATATATATATATATATATATATAAACGAAGTTCATGGGTACATGCACTCTCACCAACACTGCAGTTTTACATAGAGATGCTCTCCTGATCGAATATGTCACACAGCATCAGATATGCTAATTAGTCATGTGCTACACTCGACTCGTAATAGAAAATCTAAGCTAGGATGGTGCCGGTTGCACCTATTACAGTTCATCGTAATTCCGGAAGGGGCGTGGCCTTAGTGACGTGCATGCGGACGTGCAAACACGCATTGCTACCAGCTTTCAATTGAGTTAGATACAAGGTATATAAAGCTGCAACTTCCCTATGATTTTAACATATTTTTCTTTGGATGTCAGGCTATGTCATCTGCCTAAAGGAATTGACTGATCCATTTGATAAAGGTGCTGGTTGGCACTGAAACGTCATGGGACCGTTTTAATCTTTGATACTCTACAAATAAAAGCTGTTTTATTTTTCATCCAGTGAGTGCTATCTTATTATGTGACTATATTATATATATATATATATATATATATATATATATATATATATATATATATATATTTATTAATACATAGAACATGTTCTGCTATGTGAAGCACGCTTCGGTTCGGGTTAGCGCATGAGCAAAAATGTTCAACTTTCAACTTGTAATATGAGCGCTACCTGACGTGTGCAAAAGCTTAATTCTAGAGGAGATAGCGCATGGACGGGAGCGTTAAATACAGCTCCACTTGTAATCTGGCCCATAATTTTTAATATTACTGTTTTTTATTTATATTATTTACTTTTCAAATACTGTTCATACAAAAATAAAATATAAAATATTATATTTAAAATAAAAAATATACAGACACAAGCATTAATCTAACATAGCACAATAACAGGGGGACAGTGCCATTGTGTGAAAGTAATACTATAATAGCTCCCACTAGTTTTATATCCGTATTGCAAAATAATGTTGACAATAATGAACCAGAGTCTGTGATCCTTTTCCAGTTCATACAAATGTAAATAAAGTGTATAGCCGCTCAAGTACTTTTTTGTTTCTTTTGAAGGCCACATTGTATTAGAAGAGCCACCGTTTGAAGGAGAAAAATGCTTAATATAATAAAACTTATGTCAGCAAAATCTACTCAAAACAGGCAAAACTAACTATAAAAAACATTTAGAGAACATAACATAAGTAAAAAATACACATCCAAAGAAAAACCGAAACAAGGCTGATATTTAATTAAATCTTGACAAAGAAATGTCAACACCATTACTAGAAAATTGGAAGGGTGCATGACCACTTATTTAAAAGAGGGGAATTTCCTAAATCACATTAGGAGTCTCATACACCTCTAATTATATCATAGGGTAGATTGTGAATCTTTAATTGTTCCACCTTCAGCACTATAAATTACCTGCTTTCTGGTGGTGCAGGTGATAACAATTTTTAGCTATGATAACTTGTATATTAAAGGGATAAATGATCCGCATTTGAAAAAGCAGAGTCTGCCCTTTAAAATGATGGGCCACTTGTCCCTCTAGCACAAATGGAGAGGATTAAGGGGATCGATTAGGCTTCCTCTGTGTAAACAGCAAATTCAAGCATTCACCTACACCATGACAGGCTCCTATCCACCTTTTAAATTAGGCATCTCTTGTCCTTGTATGTGGTCTGGGGTGAGATATAAGCTCTTAAAGAGACATGAAGCCCATATTTTTTCTTTCCTGATTCAGATAGAGCATACAGTTTTATCTTTCCAATTATTTATACTGTCAAATGTGCTTCATTCTCTTGGTATCCTTTGTTGAGGGAACATCAATGCACTACTGGGAGCTATCTGATCACATTTTGTGAGACAATGACAAGAGGCATAATTGTGCAGCAACCAATAAGAATCTAGCTCCCAGAAGTGCATTGCTTTTCCTGAGCCTATACAAAACTGGATTTGTCTATGGAGTGCTACAAAGTAAAGCTGAAATGTAACATATATGAATAGGTGACTAAGTGGATAAAAAGTATAATAAAAAATTAAAAATCGAATATACCTAACATCAATAAATTCACTGCTCAGGAAGACAAATGTAGAAGATTAACCACAGAAGCTAAATGAGCAGTAAACAAATGGATAAAAAATATCTAGAATTCTACTAATGATATCAAAATTAATTTAGTAGGAAGGTGCTGGTTACATAGAAAACATATGTGTTTAATAAATATATAACACACTTTAGGTCGACCTGATACAAAAATGCAATGTAACAAACATATACACTAAAAATGCAATAAGTAAAAAATGCAGTTTGAGAAATACAGCATATATATATATATATATATATATATATATGTATGTATATATATATATATATATATATATATATATATATATATATATATATATAACATCAAATGACAGCTTATAAAGCAGAGCTGTATAAGTATTCCCGATATGAGATCGCTTAGATAGTCCCAGGACGATCTATATACTGAGAGTCCCAATGTATATCCTATTATGAGACAATATTTTGGGCCTTGTATTATCAAACAGCTATCCTTTGGTGTTGAGACTCAGCGTATAATTCCTCCTATATAGGAAGAGGGGAGTTCCTTTTAATGCAACATCAAGAAGCATATATGGAAAACAATATCCGTACTCATAGTTGTTACTGCTAGTGTCATCATCAACCACAGATCTTATTGTTTTTCATAAAGGAAATCAAGAGAACAAAGTAAATTTGATCATGAAAATAAATTGGAATGTTGTTTAAAATTGCATGTTCTGTCCCAATTGAAATTTGAATTTTAACTTTACTTTTCCTTTAAAGTTCTTCTTGGAAGCTGCAAATCACTGTCAGGGAAATCCCTGCATTAGAAGTGATTTATCTGCCCCATCCTGCAATGTCAACATGCACGCCCCCTGTAAAATCACCTGATGATCCTACAAGAGCCCATGAGGGGGAAGGAGACTGCAGTCTCTTTTCCCTGCTGTGATGTGGGGGGGTCCTTAGGATATGAAAAGGAAGGAGGTCATCCCAGGAAATTAACTAGTTGTTGCCCACCACACTCTAGGGTTTAAACATCCAAAAACATAATGCAAACATAAAGGCACATTCTGATAATCTTACTTAATTTGAGTACAAATTTCATAGTTCAAAAAAGTGTTATTTTAGCTGCATTTTTCTTAACCCAAAATATTACTGTTTAATTTGAACATGAACAAAAAGGTTTTTAACATAAAGAGAAAAACATCTGTGCAAGTAGGCAAGATTGTCCTCTCAAAACAAGCAAAGATGGGTTTTCTTGAGAAAAGTTGCTGAAAAATATTTTCTGATGGACTAGAATTCTGTTTTGTTCACCGAATAAAAGGTATATAGGGGTTGATTTATTAACTGTCGAGCGGACATGATTCGCTGTAGCAAATCATGTCTTCTCAACATCGCTAAATGCCGACAGCATATGATGTCCGCATTTAACATTGCACAAGCATTTCTGGTGAAATGCTTGTGCAATGCTGCCCCCTTCTTACTGACGGTCAATCGGCCGCTAACAGGGGCTGTCAATCATCCCAATCGGATTGGTTCAGGACGATTTATTTCGACCGCTGCTTCTTAACTTAAGTTTCAGGCGAGCCTGAAACGATAGGCCTCTGAAGCAGAATTTGCTGCTTAATACATGGAGCCCATAGACTTTAATATGTTTATAATTCTATCATTAAAATAAATACATTTAAATACTTCATGCTGTTTAACTTGTTTATATGTATTTAAAGACCTATATGTTCTGAACATAGTAGACTTCTGTTAAAGCAAAACATAAAGCTGCCATTCCTAGAATGGATTATCACTGTGTACACATCCTACTCAGGCAACTTTGAACTTTGGCTCAGTATATATTTACGTAATGCTTTAAAATCATGTAAAAAGGTGTACATGACTAAACATCTGCTGGTCTAATGTACATAGACAATATAAAAGGTTGTTTGATGGCAATAAAAATTATTTTTTTTTACCTGAGTTTTGCTCCTGCAGATGATATAATTATGCCTACAAAATATTTTCTGTCCAGCTCATAGAAAATATAAGCTTTTGATAATTTAATATGATAACTTTTTATTTCCTAGCTAAATTAGAAACTCACTGTTATTTGCTGTTATATATAGAGGCTGAATTGCTCTTCTAATTTTAAACCGTGAGGTATTTTTCTGATTTCTCACTTGTCTTTCTCTCAGTGTCCCTTGTACAGTAATATGTCTCTGAATCCTCGAGTGTCAATCTGTCACTAGATGGTAGAATTCGTTCTTGAGTTGTCTATCATAATTTGCCAGTTGACTGCCCAGTGACTGTGACTAGTCCCCACCACTGTGTATACCAGCCATTCCAAGTCTTTTGCATGCAGCTGATATAACCAACCCCACCAGTAACTGATCAGGGAATTAGACAAACTACTGGTCCGATAAAGGCTGAGTAAAGGTTAAAGGGACAGTATACACCAATTTTTATATAACTGTATGTAATAGACACTACTATAAAAAATAATATGCACAGATACTGATATAAAAATCCAGTATAAAACAATTTAAAAACTTACTGAGAAGCTCCCAGTTTAGCTCTGTTAAAAAGGTAGAAGGAACACCCACTGCAAGTGGGAAATAACAGATACTCCCCCATCCCCCTTTCTCTGCATATGAAAAGACTCTTTACACAAACAGGAGCAAGCTGGAGGAGGAATACATCAGTATTATCCTAAAACTTTGGGACTTGTTTAGGAGTCTGAAAATCAGAGCAATGTTATTTAAAAATAAGCAAAACTATACATTTAAAAAATAAAAAAAAAACTGTATAGGCTATATAAAAGGATCATCTACCAAAATCTAGTGTATAATGTCCCTTTAAGGAAGGAAGAAAATTCATGATTAATGTAGGATTGGATCACCCAGAGCATCAGTGCACACAGAGTTCATACAACAAAAACAGGAGGAAAAGATGAAGAGAAGAATTATCAGTAATTTTGTTATTTTTCACTTTTATAGCACAATGACATTATGCAGTACTACTTGTTTTATATTGTTATGAAATGTGATAAAGCTGCTGATAATCCATTCCCATATGAAAACTTGCATGGTATCCTGGGTAATGTTTGCTTTCCTTTTCCTTTTTCATTTCAAATCCTTTTCACTCTCTCTCTAAAATTGCTTAATATAGCAAATGATATAACAGTAAAATATTCTTACTATCTGGTAATGGCTAGCTATTTATCGGGCGCCTGTAAACGGAAAATTTGTCCTTTTACTGGCGCACAATAAATTAGCACTCCACTTGTAATCTAGCCCTTAATTTGTTTTCAGTTATTATTTTCTATCATTGTTTATATATGGTTATGAGAATGTATTTGTAAAGTGCTTCTGAATTAACACACACAAACATCCAAACACTTTTAAAGCATAAATGCCCATTCTGATGATCATATTTAATTGAAGTACAAATTTCATAGTTTAAATATTTTAATTTGAGCAATATTTTCAACCTATAATAAACTAAAATATTTTTAAAAAGCATGTTAAAACATTATGCTCAAAACAAGCCAGTTTTTCAGCAGGTTAAGGCTGAAGAAGAAAAAAATCAATAAAAAAAAATCCTATAATCCTGTCAAAAGAGTGTGGAAATATGCTTTCTCAGTAATTGGAACTCATCTGTTTCATGGACCACATCCAAGGCACAGGCTTGTGATAAGTAAATTTACTTATAATGGTTTTTAATTTAACAACCCTGTTAAAAAAACAATAACATTTCACATGTAGAGACCCATCTTGTAAAATTTTGCTGATTTAGGAGTCAATCATAATCCTTTAGTAAATGTTTTTTAAAGTCTATGAAGATTTTTGTAGATAAATTGATAATTTTTCTAAAGGATTATGATAGACCCCCTTGTTAACTTTTTCTAAAACTGTCCCTGCATATATTTTATTATTGCTAAAAAAAGTTTTAGGTTTAAAATAACCATAAAAACCTGTTTGCCGTACATTCTTAGAATCAGACTAGTGCATTATAAAGAATATGACCTTTACATATTTTAATATTTTTTTGATGAAAAGCCAATTATCTCTTTTATGTAGACAAGAAAATACCAAGAGGATGACTTTTCACTTGAGTTTTGTTCATGGGACTGGTCTTATCATTTTCTTGTTAAAATTAATATATATATATATATATATATATATATATATATATATATATTTGCAAATGTTGTCACCAAGCACTCACGAGTAATAATCTTCTGCCCCAGTGCGGTGCATAAATACACACATCAACAATAACTTGAGACCGCACTCTGAGGACTTAATACAAACCACCTCCGTGGTATATTAATTTGTGTAACATTTCGGGGTCTCCCCCTTTATCAAACAAGAAAATACCAAGAGGATGACTTTTCACTTGAGTTTTGTTCCTGGGACTGGTCTAATCATTTTCTTGTTAAAATTAATATATATACATGTGTGTGTGTGCGTGTGTGTGATCAGTGATTAACCACATCCTCAGAGACAACTGTTGATGTCTTCTGTTTAACCTTGGCTCCTATTATTAATTTCCTGGCTATAGTAGAGAATACATTTTTATTTCCTGTTATAAATCCACAGGATATTGGTCTGTATTGTTCTTCTGTTTGATTTTAGATCATGTGGTATTTTCCTGATTTCTTGCTACTCTTTCTCACTGTGTTCGCTGCACAGTAATATGTCCCTGAGTCCTCAGGTTTTATATTTGTCACTTGCAGGTAGAATTCATTCTTGTAGATGTTTATTGTAATTATCAGTCCACTTCTCAGTAACTGTGAGTAGACAGCAGCCCCACCTTTATCTATTCGTGCCAACCATTCCAAACCTCTTCCAGGCAGTTGACGAATCCAGTGGTAATAGTAATTGTTCAGAAAATTGGAGACACTACAGGTCAGATAAAGGTTCTGTGAAGGCTTCAGGACACCTGGTCCAGACGCAGTCAGTGTTATCTGTGACAGGACACCTTGAAGAAAGAAGAACATTCAGCTTGATAAATACAGGGCTATATCACCTACAACATCAGTGCACACAGGGATTATAAACACTTACAAGGCAAAGTGGTGAAGAAGAGAAATATCAGTAAGTGCATATTTGGTAAATGAGCAGCTTTTCAAATGTGCAGCGATATTCAGAATGAAAGATAACAACTAAAGAGTAATGAGATTCTTAACTGATTTAATTAGGAGCTTTAAGGTTTTCTTTGCATATTACATGCAAATCAGTCCCAGCATAGTATATATTACTAATGAACCTAACAGATAAAAACATATTAATCATTTTTATTGTTTCACTTTCTTCAACTCCTGTCACACTTTAAAGTTTACTTGAACATGTTGTCTTAAAGAAGAACCTGAATGGTCATTTTGTTAGAATATTATATCATATCCAAAAAGAGGCAATCATGCAGTCAAATATAATTACACATGGATAATACAATATTATGTGTAAGGTTATTGCATAGATCTGTATGATATTTAGAAAAACAAAACACGTCTAATATTTTTCTTTTCGTCATTATTTTTTTTAATAAATACTGAATTTTGAATGTGAGTTATCCCCTTTATATAGGGGTACCCTTGCATTCCTATTGCCTGATTCTCAATTTCAAAATCAAATCCGTGAAGAGAATAAAAGCTTTCTCTATTGGCTAATTTGTATTTGAAATTGAAATTCAGCCAATAGGAATGCAAGGGTACTCATGTGGCTGGTGACTGCTTGAAGAGGACATCAGGGACAGAAGATAAGAAGATGGATGAAGATAAGGAGACCGCCACAGGGATGAAGATGGAGAGCCGCTGCCCGGATGATGAGTAACATCTTTGGGGTTTAGTGTTAGGAGTTTTAGGGGTGTCTTTTTTATTTTTTTATGGGCAGCTGTCATGCTCTGTCTGTCTTACCAGTGCTGTTGCTGTCTCTTTAAGAAGCTCCCTTTTGCAAGAACTTATGTTGGATGCTTTGTGCCTTTAAGAGACAGCTTTGTTCTTGTTCCATTACATTTCTCCATCTGTCAATCACATTTCTATGGGTGTTTCATTCACTGCTGTGATGCCTGACTGACTAATTGGTTTCACCTGAATCCTTATAAGGATTGTTCAGAGGCCTATTCTTTGCATTAGCATAGGTTAGCATTGTCTGTGCAACTGCCACATTCTAATCTCTGTTATTTGGTTTTCTACAGCTTTTGTCTGCATTTTTATATGTAGCCTGCCCTGGATCATTCATCTAGTAATCACCTTGTTTACAAGTTCCTGATTCTTGTGAGCTTACCTGATTCAGTTCTAACTACTAAGCTATGCAAGTGGATATTTATCAACTCTGCAACATATCCCACTCCTGATGAATTGCTGCACAAAGTGGATATCTATGTGAATTTTAACTGGTTGCCACTCCCTATAAACTGCTGTATTATATTTTGCTGTCTACTTCAGTTTGAACTGTACTACTCACAGTCGCAGGGCTCGTTTCCATGAAGCTGTAATTAGGTTTGCGCGAGGTTGCAAACAGATAAATAAGCTGTTGGAAGCAATATTGTTTATCGACTGCTTCTGATGGGGCATTATACCTCAATATCAAACATTTTTGCAATCCATAGAAAGTATTAGAAGCCGTTAAACGATAACCTATACCAGGTTTCTAATCAAATGGTTGGAGGCTGTCGATACATTGAGAAAAATTACACCCAACTCAACTAGGTGTAAAAGAGGAAAAGGGAGCTTTTTGAGGCCTGGTTCCCAGTAAAATATGTAATCTTACTAAGAATAAATATGTTTCAATGTTGAAATAAATTGGTATATGTAATATATATTGTTGTCCCATGAATGGGAATATTTGCAATAATGTATACAAATAAATGCAAGCATATATCTACAAAATTCAAACTAGACCTATGCCTAGGGCAGCATTAAAGATGACATATATCAGTACATTTGAAAATATAATTATATTAAAAATGATTTGCTTACATTTAAAATTAAATAAATAAATAAATAAATCTTTGTTTTGTGACCTATATAAATAAAATAATTAATTGAAAATAGTCCAATGTGTGCCAGAATTTATGTGGGCCCTTAAGCAGTTTGTGAAAGTGGAACTTATCAGATAAAGTTATATTTGAGCAATATTTCCTAAGCATGGAATATATCACTGGCAGTTTGGCCCACAATGAAAAAAATCAAAGATTTATTTTAAAAAGTTACAATAAAGGCTGATATTTTTTGTTTTAAAAAAATATTACAAAAAACTTTACTCCACTATGAGTGTATAATATGTAACAACATATATGTTGCAAATTATCGGCTAGATTACGAGATTTGCGTTATGAGGGGTGCGGTGCTAACTTGCACGTTATTGTCACCGCTCACTTCCCTACAGTGCTGGTATTACAGGTTTTTAAAAACGCGGCGTTAACAGGCAAGAAGTGAGCGTAGAGCAAAATTGAGCTCCATACCTCACTCCAATACCAGCGCTGCTGAAAGCTGTGGTGAGCTGGTTTTACGTGCTCGTGCACGATTTCCCCGTAGACATCAATGGGGAGAGCCGGCTAAGAAAAAGTCTAACACCTGCAATAAAGCAGCGTAAAGCTCCGTAACACAGCCCCATTGATAAACCCAGAGTCTAAAAACCCCTAATCTTACACTTATTAACCCCTAATCTGCTGCCCCGGACATCGCCAACACCTACATTATACTTATTAACCCCTAATCTGCCACTCCGGTCATTGCCGCCACTATTATAAACATATTAACCCCTAAACCACCTCACTCCTGCTTAAAAAAAATATTTAAATATTATTAACCCCTAATCTGCCACCCCTAACATCGCTGCCACCTACCTATATTTATTAACCCCTAATCTGACGCCTCCAACGTCGCCGCCACTATACTAAATTTATTAACCCCTAAATCTAAGTCTAACCCTAACCCTAACACCCCCTAACTTAACCTAAATTAATATCATTACCTAAATAAATCCTATTTAAAACTAAATACTTACCTGTAAAATAAACCCTAAGCTATCTACAATATAACTAACAGGTAAGTTTGTATTTATTTTAACTAGGTAGAATAGTTACATTATAGTTATTAACTATTTACTAACTACCTAGCTAAAATAAATACAAATATACCTGTAAAATAAAAATATAAAAAAATTATCAGATATTTAAACTAATTACACCTAATCTAACAGCCCTATCAAAATAAAAAAAAGCCCCTCCAAAATAAAAAAAAAACCCCTAGCCTAAAATATCTATAGCCCTTAAAAGGGCCGTTTGCGGGGCAGTGCCCCAAAGAAATCATCTCTTTTACCTGTAAAAAAAAATACAAACAACCCCCCAACAGTAAAACCCACCAGCCACACAACCAACCCCCCAAATAAAACCCTAACTAAAAAAAAACTAAGCTCCCCATTGGGCATTTGGATGGGCATTTTTCAAGTGCCCAAACCCTAAGCTAAAAATAAAACCCACCCAATAAACCCTTAAAAAAACAGTTTTGAAGACCGGATATCCATTGTCAACGAAGCCGGGAGAAGTCTTCATCCAAGCGGCAAGAAGTCCTCAACGAAGCCGGGAGAAGTCTTCATCCAAGCCGGCAGAAGTGGTCCTCCAAACGAGCAGAAGTCTTCATCCAGATGGCATCTTCTATCTTCATCCATCCGGTGCGGCTCCATCTTCAAGATATCTGGTGCGGAGAGCATCCTCTTCTTTCGATGGCTAACGACGAAAGAAGGTTCCTTTAAATGATGTCATTCAAGATGGCATCCCTTGAATTCTGATTGGCTGGTAGAATTCCATCAGCCAATCGGAATTAAAGGTGAAAAAATCCTATTGGCTGATGCAATCAGCGAATAGGATTGAGCTTCAATCCTATTGGCTGATCCAATCAGCCAATAGGATTGAGCTTGCATTCTATTGGCTGTCCCAATTCCTTTTAAAGGCAATGCCCATCCAAATGCCCTTTTCAGGGCAATGGGGAGCTTAGGTTTTTTTAGTTAGGGTTTTATTTGGGGGGTTGGTTGTGTGGGTGGTGGGTTTTACTGTTGGGGGGGGGTTTGTACTTTTTGTTACAGGTAAAAGAGCTGATTTCTTTGGGGCAATGCCCCACAAAAGGCCCTTTTAAGGGCTATTGGTAGTTTAGTTTAGGCTAGGTTTTTTTTTTTATTTTGAGAGGGATTTTTTATTTTAATAGAGCTATTAGATTAGGTTAATTAGTTTAAATATCTGATAATGTCTTTTTTATTTTGTGTAATTTAGTGTTTGTTTGTTTTTTGTAATTTAGGTATTTTTTTTAATTTAGGTAATTTATTTAATTGTAGTGTAAGGTTAGGTGTTAGTGTAACTCAGGTTAGGTTTTATTTTACAGGTACATTTGTATTTATTTTAGCTAGGTAGTTATTAAATAGTTAATAAATATTTAGTAACTATTCTACCTAGTTAAAATAAATACAAACTTGCCTGTAAAATAAAAATAAACCCTAAGCTAGATACAATGTAACTATTAGTTATATTGTAGCTAGTTTAGGGTTTATTTTATAGGTAAGTATTTAGTTTTAAATAGGAATTATTTAGGTAATGATAGTAGGTTTTATTTAGATTTATTTTAATTATATTTAAGTTAGGGGGTGTTAGGGTTAGGGTTAGACTTAGGTTTAGGGGTTAATAACTTTAGTATAGTGGCGGCGACGTTGGGGGTTAATAACTGTAATGTAGGTTGTGGCGATGTTAAGGACAGCAGATTAGGGATTAATAATATTTAACTAGTGTTTGCAAGGCCGGAGTGTGGCGGTTTAGAGGTTAATATGTTTATTCTAGTGGTGGCGATGTCCGGAGCGGCAGATTAGGGGTTAATACATTTATTTTAGTGTTTGCGATGCGGGAGGGCCTTGGTTTAGGGGTTAATAGGTAGTTTATGGGTGTTTGTGTACTTTTTAGCACTTTAGCTATGAGTTTTATGCTACAGCTTTGTAGCACAAAACTCATAACTACTGACTTTCAGTTTACGGTATTGATCTTGAAGTTTTAGGGTGTACCGCTCACTTTTTGGCCTACCAGGCAGACTCGTAATACCGGTGCAAAGGAAGTCCCATTGAAAAAAGACTTTATGCAAATTGCGTAAATTAATTTGCGTTAAGGCCAAAAAAGTGTGCGGTGCCCCTAAACCTGCAAGACTCGTAATACCAGCAGTAGTGAAAAAGCAGCGTTATGAGCCTTAACGCTGCTTTTTAACTCATACCGCAAAACTCGTAATCTAGCCGTATGTTTTTTACTACATTTAAAAGGCACGAGTAAGTCTATGGAAACAAAATGCTCATGAAAAAAGGCTTAGCTAAATTGCAGGTAAAAAACATGTTATTCATTGCAATTACCTGGTTCCCATTTGTTTACCAGCACCACAGATCTATAAAAAAGCCAAACTCAGACCAAATTTTATATAATGCAGGGTGAGAGACATGCGGAGGCCTGACATCCCCAGAGTGAGGCTAGATATAGCAAACCTCAATGAGCAGCAGGTTTTCGAAAACTTCAGGCTCACAAGGGAGCAAATTCATAATTTATATGCCTATTTGTAAGACAGGCTGCAAAGCCAGGGCTTTTCAAGTAGGAATGTCCCTGGAGTGACTACATTTCTAGGGGCACTTCATTTTTTAGCTTCTGGGTCATTTTAGGTTACAGAGGGCATAGTCAATGGGGCACTTAAAGGGACATTAAAAACTTTGAGATTGTAATATAAAATGATAAATCATATATATATAGTTCTGCAATATACTAAACCTCCGGCCTCCCATATCGCAGCTACTAAAAAAAACTATTAACCCCTAAATCTCCAGCCCCATATCTCCGCCACTAAATAAACCTATTAACCCCTAAACCGCCAGCTCCCCCACACCACAAAACAATAAATTAAACTATTAACCCCTAAACCTAACACCCCCTAACTTTAAATTAAAATTACAATATAACTAAATTTAAATAAATACAAACTTAGCTGTGAAATAAAAATAAACCTAACATTAAACTAGAAATTAACCTAACATAACTATTCTAATAAAATATAAAAAAATACTACAAATTAAAAACCTAAATTACAAATCTAAAAAACACTAAGGCCTAGATTTAGAGTTTGGCGGTAGCCGTGAAAACCAGCGTTAGAGGCTCCTAACGCTGGTTTTAGGCTACCGCCGGTATTTGGAGTCACTCAAAATAGGGTCTAACGCTCACTTTCCAGCCGCAACTTTTCCATACCGCAGATCCCCTTATGTAAATTGCGTATCCTATCTTTTCAATGGGATTTTTATAACTCCGGTATTTAGAGTCGTGTCTGAAGTGAGCGTTACAAAAAAAGGGGGTTAAATAAACTAGCGCTTAAGAGTTAATATCCCTTGCCCTATTCTCCTACTATCTACTTCCCAGATAGAAAGGTGTATAAAGTGAAAAAGTTATGGAGATTAGGCGCTTAATCTGCAAAAGGGATAAAGGTGTGTATGGAGGTCGTTAGCTAAATATGTAGAAAAAACTGGACCTTGGACAGAATAAGTGAAAAATTCTTCTACAATTTATTTTCAAAATAAAAACATGATAATACCAAGATAAAATAAATCACAATCCCTAAGTGTTGCAACACTATATCGATCAATTCATAAAATTTCTAAAATTCAGATATACATTTGTTTCATACACAAATAAAAGGATTTATCTGCTCTTTTGTATCCTTTGTTCAAAGATTTTAGATAGAATATATTCTTTTATTTCAACACAATTAATAATATTTGTCTCTATTTGATATTTTATATCTATATTTCATCAGCTTTAAAATTACAAATATGTAGCAAAAACTAACAATTAGTTAAAACAATTTAAATGCAAGATTATAAATGGTGTCCCCACAATGGCTGTTTACTTATATTGGTTATAATTTTGTGTATCTAAAAAGTTCATCAAAGCATTTGTAAGTAATTGGAGATAAATTACTGAGGGCTGTGTTCTTTATCCTTATATTTATGTTGTGATATATTAAGGTTTCACAGTTACCTCTTTGTATCCTCAGTGAGCTTAATTTGTAGAAAAGGAATGTTCCAAACAGTGTTTAGGGGTGATTTTCTTACCCTCTCTTGTGAGCTGTTACTACTCACGGCTTCCCAGCGGTTCCTATGTGTCCTCAGTTTGACTCTCAGACAAGGGGTTCCGGTAGGTAATTTTCTTTGTGTTACCTTGTCACTGGTCTTTATAGAAGTGCTCTGATTACAGCACCAAACTGTAGACAATCCTTTTGTTTCTGTAACTTGCACAAGTTAGCTTTTGTGTTTGTAGTTCCTCAATCTCCTGCACTTAAGTACTTCTGTACGCAGGAAAAAAACAGGCTTTTTCTTTCTTGGTGTTCACACAGATATCAACATGTTTCGCCAGCAACCCTGGCTTTATGAAACAAATGTATATCTGAATTTTAGAAATTTTATGAATTGATCGATATAGTGTTGCAACACTTAGGGATTGTGATTTATTTTATCTTGGTATTATCATGTTTTTATTTTGAAAATAAATTGTAGAAGAATTTTTCACTTATTCTGAAGTGAGCGTTAGACATCTAACGACAAAACTCCAGCCGCAGGAAAAAAGTCAGTAGTTAAGAGCTTTCTAGGCTAACGCCGGTTTATAAAGCTCTTAACTACTGTACTCTAAAGTACACTAACACCCATAAACTACCTATGTACCCCTAAACCGAGGTCCCCCCACATCGCCGACACTCAATTAAATTTGTTTAACCCCTAATCTGCCGACCGCCACCTATGTTATACTTATGTACCCCTAATCTGCTGCCCCTAACACCGCCGACCCCTATATTATATTTATTAACCCCTAATCTGCCCCCCACAACGTCGCCTCCACCTGCCTACACTTATTAACCCCTAATCTGCCAAATTATTATAAAGTTATTAACCCCTAATCCGCCTCAGTAACCCTATAATAAATAGTATTAACCCCTAATCTGCCCACCTAACTTCAAACATTAACCCCTAATCTGCCGACTGGAGCTCACCACTATTCTAATAAATGGATTAACCCCTAAAGCTAAGTCTAACCCTAACACTAACACCCCCCTAAGTTAAATATAATTTAAATCTAACAAAATAAATTAACTCTTATTAAATAAATTATTCCTATTTAAAGCTAAATACTTACCTGTAAAATAAATCCTAATATAGCTACAATATAAAATATAATTATATTATAGCTATTTTAGGATTAATATTTATTTTACATGTAACTTTGTATTTATTTTAACCAGGTACAATAGCTATTAAATAGTTAAGAACTATTTAATAGCTAAAATAGTTAAAATAATTACAAAATTACCTGTAAAATAAATCCTAACCTAAGTTACAATTAAACCTAACACTAGACTATCAATAAATTAATTAAATAAAATACCTATAATTATCTACAATTAAACCTAACACTACACTATCAATAAATTAATTAAATAAACTACCTACAATTACCTACAATTAAACTAACACTGCACTATCAATAAATTAATTAAATACAATTCCTACAAATAAATACAATTAAATAAACTAGCTAAAGTACAAAAAATAAAAAAGAACTAAGTTACAAAAAAATAAAAAAATATTTACAAACATAAGAAAAATATTACAACAATTTTAAACTAATTACACCTACTCTAAGCCCCCAAATAAAATAACAAAGCCCCCCAAAATAAAAAAAATGCCCTACCCTATTCTAAATTACTAAAGTTCAAAGCTCTTTTACCTTACCAGCCCTGAACAGGGCCCTTTGCGGGGCATGCCCCAAGAAGTTCAGCTCTTTTGCCTGTAAAAAAAAAAACATACAATACTCAAGCCCCCCAACATTACAACCCACCACCCACATACCCCTAATCTAACCCAAACCCCCCTTAAATAAACCTAACACTAAGCCCCTGAAGATCTTCCTACCTTGTCTTCACCTCACAGGGTTCACCGATCTGTCCAGAAGAGCTCCTCCGATGTCCTGATCCAAGCCCAAGCGTGGGGCTGAAGAGGTCCATGATCCGGCTGAAGTCTTCATCCAAGTGGGGCAGAAGAGGTCTTCCATCCGATTGAAGTCTTCATCCAAGCGGGATCTTCTATGGTCATCCATCCGGAGCAGAGGGATCCTGAAGACCTCCGACGCGGAACATCCATCCTGGCCGACGACTGAACGATGAATGACGGTTCCTTTAAATGACGTCATCCAAGATGGTGTCCCTCGAATTCCGATTGGCTGATAGGATTCTATCAGCCAATCGGAATTAAGGTAGGAATATTCTGATTGGCTGATGGAGTCAGCCAATCAGAATCAAGTTCAATCCGATTGGCTGATCCGATCAGCCAATCAGATTGAGCTCGCATTCTATTGAGCTCACATTGTATTGGCTGATCGGAACAGCCAATAGAATGCGAGCTCAATCTGATTGGCTGGTGTTTTTTTTCAGCTCAAACAGCTCCATTGTTTCCTATGGGGGAATCGTGCACGAGCATGTTTTTGAGGCTGGTCGCTTGCGTAAGCAACTCTGGTATCGAGAGTTGAAGCTGCGTTAAATATGCTCTACGCTCCTTTTTTGGAGCCTAACGCAGCCTTTATGTGGACTCTCAATACCAGAGTTATTTTTATGGTGCGGCCAGAAAAAAGCCGGCGTTAGCTACGCGGGTCTTTACCGACAAAACTCCAAATCTAGGCCTGAGCTAGCTAGAATGTAACTATTAGTTATATTGTAGCTAGCTTAGGGTTTATTTTACATGTAAGTATTTAGTTTTAAATAGTAATAATTTAGTTAATGATAGAAATTTTATTTAGATTTATTTAAATTCGATTTAAGTTAGGGGGTGTTAGGGTTAGACTTAGGTTTAGGGGTTAATAAATTTAATATAGTGGCGGCAAAATTGGGGACGGCAGATTAGGGGTTAATAAGTATTATGTAGGTGTCGGCGGTGTAGGGGGCAGCAGATTAGGGGTGTTTAGACTCAGGGTACATGTTAGGGTGTTAGGTGTAAACTTAACTTTATTTTCCCATAGGAATCAATGGGATATCGGGCAGCAGCAAACATGAGCTTTCGCTGATTTAAGACTCCCATTGATTCCTATGGCATCTGCCGCCTCCAGGACGGCGGATTGAAAACCAGGTACGCTGGGCCTGAATGGTGTCGAGCGTACCTGCTAGTTATTTGATAACTAGCAAAAGAAGTCAGATAGTGCCAAATTTGCATTCAGAACATCTGTAGTGACGTAAGCATCGATCTGTGTCGGACTGAGACCGGCGGATCGTATGTTAAGTCACTAAATTCTACTTTTGCCGGTATGTAGGGTTTGATAAATAAGGGGAATCAGGCTCGCCACAATTACGCTGCGGAATTCCAGCGTATTTGCGGTTGACGGCTTCATAAATAGGGGGCCTGTGTCTCTTGCACAGTAATATGTTGCAGAGTCTGTACTTTTAATGTTTGACATTTGTAAAGTCAATTCATTTTTTGATGTGTCTCTGGTCAGTGTTACTCGTCCCTTCAAGGAAGGTGCATAATTGGTAGCTCCATCGCTAGCATGTATTTCTCCTATCCACTACAAACCTACTTCAGGCTGTCTTACCCAACCCCACCAATTGCCATTATAGAGGATGAGACTTTACAGATGATTGTCAGTGGCTCTGAAGGCTTCACAAGCACAGATGCAGGTTGATCCAGAGTCACTGCTTGTGAGAGGAGACCTGTAAAATAAAATAAAAAGGTGTGTTAGTGCTCATTTAGGATCCAAAAAATCAAAGACAAATAGTTGTATAAAATACTTACATTTTACTTGTAATCTGGTCCTTAGGGTGTTAGACTATGATTTTCAAGCCAGAAAATAGAAGGAAGAAACATCTATACTATGTCAACTTATTAAACCATGAATGGCTTAGGAAAATATGTTTAAAGCTCCTACAGAAGAAAGTGTAGATTTAGGGCTGGACATTAGTAATAAAATTAATGAACCAAAAATGGGTGACTCTGAGAGATCAATAAAGTCCTACCCAGCAAACTGAAGCACATAAACTATTAGAGAATTTGAATTATGTATTTTCCATACTACCAGGGAGGACACACTAATAGGGACATTCTGGCCACAATTTAAATGCACATAGATTCATTGCATTTTTTAATAGAAATATATTTAACATATGCATGTATTGCCAAAATTGCTTCTAGTAAAATCTGTAACTGTTTAAGTGTCAAAATGTTTCTCTGCACGTGCATGTGAAGCATAGCTAGATATTCTCAGTGCACCAGTATTTTAAATACTGCAGCTGCTCAGAGCACCAGTGGGGCCTGTATCGTTAGCAAATAACAATTTTAAACATTACCAGATGGTACAAGGACCTTAGGCTGTCTGAGCAAGTGCCGTGTTTAAAGTGCTGGTGCACGGGGCATACATTAATACATGTGTTTTGCAAAAATGCTTTTATTCAAAACTGAACTGCATCCACGTGGATTCCAGTTTTGGCTGGGATGTCTCTTTAATAGTTCACCATATAAGAACTAAGAGTGATGAGGTTGTAAGGCTAAAGCCTTACTTGATACCAGAGAGAATGCAAAAGGTCGTGCAAAATAAAATAGAGCATGCTTAGGGCGTGTGCCATAGAGACTTCACAGATAAAATGGTGTCGCTCTGTAGTTCTGGTGCCAGAACTAGATGGCTCTGTTATGTTTTACATTGACTTTAGAAAACTAAGAGCTAGATTACAAGTGATGCACAAACAATTGCTTGATGGTTTTTGTGATCATTTGCACTCCGGTTAAATTACACTGATGTTACAAGTTGAGCGCAATTGTGTTTAAGCTAGAATCATTTACCGCCATGTTAGAGCTATGGTTAACTGTTTGCTGAAAATAAAAAGTTGCACAAAGCATTTTCAAAATAACATTACAAAGATCATTTACACTTATAATAACAGTATCTCATAAAATATTTAAAAAAAATATTTCACAAAAAAGTTATAAGGGCTCAAAAATATGAGATCTTGTATGTTAGAAAGAAAAGTCGCCAAAGCTTTAACACTGAGATACATACATGTGTAAAGATGTATGTATGTGTGTGTGTATATATATATATATATATATATATACATATGTGTGTGTGTATGCCGTAAAGTAGATGAAAACATGTAAAAACATATTTATACGGGGGTAAGCCAACAACCGAAATGGCCGGACGTGTTTCTACATAGCTCCTGGCCTCATGATTTAACTTTTGGGGATTAATCTATATGTACCTTTTCCAAGAACCTGATTAAAAGACCCAGGACATTTTACACTCATATAATACTCAGGACGGATCGAGCTATCACCTCGGTGACAAACTAACAGCTTATATGTTATCACGCAATGAAGGCCATCACAATACTGCTTAGCAGCTTCCCACTATATAATATTTAATAGCTACAGGACTACCGCTTAATATCCTCAGGGGTTTTTTGGGTTAATCTATCAATTTACATTTAAAAATACCACATCCCTCTTCTCATTTTATTGTCCTCCACCACATACGACTGAAGAATGGATATGATAGAGAGATGGGAGGAATCTGTCCTCGAGTCGCTCCACCGCCATTTTCAGGAGCTTAGACAGTGCTTCTCTATGGCCTTGCTAGATCTTCAACAGAGCCTACCCACTTCAGAGCTGAACACCGAATGCAACCAAGCTCGGGGACATAACATTGTGAGGCCAGTGGCTGGAGCTCAAGAGAGTACTGATCTCATCTACACACAGAGATCCATTGACACCCCTCATCCAGCTAACTCCGTAACCGAGAGCAACAGGTATGACTCAGCTGCTACTAGCGCCGACACACTTTGTGATCAACTCCTTCTGTTAGACACAGCGGAGACCGACCACTTTAAGCTGAGGGAAAACTCTAAAGCTCTGCCTACAAAAGCCATCTTACCGCCTTCGGACAGATGCGGAACTGTCCTGATGTTTACTGAAGCACTCACTGCGGCTCTCTCTATTACGAAGCTCAACTCCAGACCCCTCCACCTGCTATCAGCTATGGCCTCCTATTCCGGGTGCCATGACTTACACCACAGTCTGGTTCGTCTGTCTGACCTCACCTCAGGACATCAGAATACCCGCCCGCTGTATAACAACACAGCTTCTGGAAAAAGCCCATCTGTAACTCCCTCGCTCTTGAAACTCAGAACTGGTGTGGGATAAATATATATTAACAGTCTGACAGTCTCTTTTACCCAATTCTAGCGTGACTGTAACTGGAAATAGGGGTACTGAGGCCATTTAAGAAAAGTACACAAAGTTCTATCTCCATAGGTGATGTTAGAAATTTGAATATGTTCGCTTCATACAAAAGTTAATATTTCTGTTATTGACTCTTGCGCTAAAACTCTATACTGGTATGGGGTTATGCGGTACAGAGGTTATATAAGAAAACTATACCAAGTAATATTTTCATGGTTGCAGTTAACTATGTTTGCTTCATACAAAGTTTTATATTTATGTTACTCACTCTTAATCTAAAACCTTATACTGTTCTGTAGCCACATACTGGAGTGATGTTGGGGGACATAGAGGTCCTGTCAGAAAATTATACCAAACAATCTTTTTATAGTTGGTGTTTGAAACTTAATTATGCCTGTCTCATACAAGGGTTCATATTTCTGTTATTCACCCTTAATTTAAAACTTTGTACTAGGGGGGTGCTGAAGACCATTCTCAAGAATGGTCATTAGAAACGGATTGATTTTAATTCACACAACACTGAACTGCTATATTTAACTCCCTTACTGCAAGAGGGGTTAGGGATTCTTGATAATCAGGCTTGTCTTCCTCTCTCCTTCATATCACACATGATTTAGCACCTCTAATATACAGCTGGCTATTTTGTTTGCAGCCTTTATAGTTACATATACTTTTCCAGCTGGTTGCTGCGCTGAGGCTACTAACTTAATATAAAACTCCTAACCTTAATGATAATCACATGTCCTAATAGCACTGCCACAAAATTTTCCCCTAGGACTATACTTTGCACAGAGTTATATGAACCCCTCACTCCTATACCTTCATGCACACTATGTTGAGGATCTCAGTTACACGCTATCAATATTTATAAAATCCCCACATATCCATAATCAGGGAACCTTCTGACTTAGTTTTATTTTTTGAGCTCAGGCATGTTGAGCTGGTCAGAATGCCATACTGGCCTACCTTTGTACTTGTACATTCTATGACTTACTCCATTTTATTTTTAGATTGCATATGTGAAATGTATTCTTGCGCCACTTTACTAACTCTCTTATGGTCAAGCATTGTGCTCAAGCTTCTGCATTAAGCAACATAGCTCCCATAATATTCTATATATATTAACACTATCTGAACTATCCCTGATAGAGCATTGGACATCATGCAACACACAGATTATACTGGCTCACTCCCCCCATACATAATCACCTCAGGAAGTCCCTACATACGTTTGGTACCTAATATTCCTAAAGCTCCAAAAAGTCCTCCCAGACTTCCACTATAATAGACTCCGCCCCCTCCCCCCCCCCCCCTCTCCCAACTAGAGCGGCTCTGGCCCGCTGAACTTCCCTTCCCCCAAGCAAAACCATCATATTAAACCCCTTTTTGCTTCAATTCACTCAGAATGGATAAATCACTTCACGGTTATATAGTAATATGGGGTCCATTCTTATTTTCATTGAGCCAATGGTTATAAAAAGAGGTTACACTGTTATATGTTCCAGTTTCTCATTATTCTTGCCCACAAGTCTTTTTTACTCACTCCCAGTCCCATATATCATGCATCTCAACATCCACATCTCAGAAACCCTTTCATAACCCTTGACAGAAACTATATTCACATTAGTGCACGAGGGAGTTTATGTTGTTAAAGCCCCCATTAATTTATACCTCATAGACATGACACCTTTAATTATAGCATTTCTATATTCATGTCTTAGACCAAACTTATCTTTTATTTGTTTCTTGTCTTGGTTTTTATTATTATAGAGAGATTGTAAAGATGTTCTTTTCAAATCTGAAATGTATCTGGACATATTTTCTGTATTGCAGTTATTATTCAATGCCTCAATAAAAAATATTATTAAAAAAAAAAAAAAACATTTATACAATATTCATATTTATTAAAGTTTTAAATTATGTATTTACTGTAAATATCTCACATTCCAATGTTCTGTACATAGGGGAATATATTTCTTTGTATTTTTAAATAGATATTCCTATATGTATCTATATATATATCTATACCTATATATAATCAGCTATATGTATAGGTATACATATATATTTCTTTAAAAAAACATCAGATATACAGTCATGGTCAAAAATATTTGGCACCCCTACATTTCTGTCAGATAATGCACCATTTTGCCCAGAAAATTGTTACAATTACAAATGTTTAGGCATTCTCGTGTTTATCTACCACATGCCACACAAAACTCCAAAAATGGACTGGGCAAATTATTGGCACCCTCAATGTAATATGTGGCAGCACACACCTTGGAAAAAATAACTGAAATCAATTGCTTCCTGTAATCATCAATGAGTTTCCTGCACCTCTCTACTGAAATTTTTTACCACTTTGCTTTCGCCAACTGCTCCAGGTCTCTCAAATTGGAAGGGTTCCTTTTTCTAACTGCTGTTTTGAGATCTCTCCACAGTTGCGCTATGGGATTGAGATTTGGGCTCATTGCTGGCCAGCTCAGTACTCTCCAGCGCTTTGTCTTAAACCATTTCTGGGTGCTTTTTGATGTGTGCTTTTTGTCATTGTCCTGCTGTAAGACCCATGATCACTGACGTAGACCCAACTTTCTCACACTGGGCCCTACATTGCACCACAGAATTTTTTGGTGTCTTCAGATTTCATAATGCCATGCATACAGTCAAGACATACAGTGCCTGATGTAGCAAAGCAACCCCAAAACATCAGTGAACCTCCACCATGTTTGACTGTAGGGAATGTATTCCTTTCTTTAAAATCCTCATTTCTTTTTCTGAAAACAGTAGAATCATGGGCTTTACCAAAAAGCTGTAATTTTGTTTCAGCTGTCCACAGCACATTCTCCCAAAAGGATTTTGGCTTCCTCAGGTAAGTTTTGGCAAACTCCAATCAGGCTTTTTTATGTTTCTGTGCCAGCAGTGGGATCCTCCTTGGTCTCCTACTATAGCGTCCTTTTTCATTCAGATGGCGATGTATAGTGTGAGCTGACACATTTGTACCCTGTGCCTGAAGGTCAGCTTGAATTTGTCTGGAAGTTGATCGAGGTTCTTTATCCACCATTCGAACAATCCGACATAGCAATCTTTGATCAATGTTTCTCTTTTGTCCACGTCGATTAGCTACAATGGCATGGGCTGTAAACTTCTTGACAATGTTGTGCACATTGAACACAATAACATTAAGATCTCTAACCTTGAAATTGTCCATGCTTTTCCACAATTTTTGTTCTCAAATCTTCAGACAATTCTTTGCTGTTCTTTCTCTTCTTCATGCTCAGTGTGGCACACAACAGAAAGGATGAGTAAATTGTTCACCAATTTAACTGGTTGCCGGTGGAATTTCTATATTGTCAGCACCTGTTAATTGATATAGGTGAGTTTAATTACAAATTACAGGAACATCACAAACTTTGAATGCAATTATTTTTTTAAATTTTGAGACGGTGCCATTAATTTTGTCCAGTCCATTTTTGAAATTTTGAGTGGATGTGTCAGATTTGGCTTTTTTTCCTCCACTTTTTTTTGTCATACCAATACAAACAAAAAAAATAAACATGAGAATGCCTAAACATTTGTAATTGCAATAATTTTCTGGGCAAAGTGGTGCATTATCTGACTGAAATGCAGGGGTGCCAATATTTTTGGCCATGACACTGTATATAGAAATAATTAATTATGAACAAACAGAACATATTCCGTTGTGTAAAGAGTGGGGTGGTTTTTTCACAACTTTGTTTCTCTATTAAATTCAACGGGGGAAACGTGCACCCAAAATTAAAACATTGGATTTTTGCGCTAGTCGGGTTACCGCTAGAGCAAAAACAGTTTACCTTCAACTTGGAATCCGACTAGCGCAAAAATCTTAATTCTAGAGAGTTATTGCTCTAGAAAACACAAAATAATGTTCCACTTGTAATCTGGCCCTAAATTCAGTATAAAAATGTGATGGTTACCTTATGCCTATGTTTGATGAATGATAAACAGGTTTGTTAAAGTTAAGTATATCAAAACTTTAGATTTGACTCAGAGCTTGTGAGTGTGGATAATTAGAGGGGTACTAAACGTAATATTGTAGATATATGGCTTTTAATAACTAGAGCATTTTTTCACATTATTTATTTAATAGAGACATTAGTGAAAATGTGAACTATGTGCATATTACAAAGCCCTTTAATTATGTAGAGTTAGGACCAATATATTATTAAACTTCTCTGGCCATTTTAAATGGTGATTTCTCCCTCATCCTTTCTATATGAGCTTCACCAAGTGGAACAAAAGCATCTGAGGTTTTAATCACCAGTCTTTATTTCCTTCTCACACTGTGTATCTTGCACAGTAATATGTCCCAGAGTCTGTACTTTTCATGTTTGACATTTGTAAAGTCAATTCATTTTTTGATGTGTCTCTGGTCAGTGTTACTTGTCCCTTCAAGGAAGGTGCATAATTGGTTTGGCCATCGCTAGCAAGTATATCTCCTATCCACTCAAAACCTTTCCCTTCAGGCTGTCTTACCCAACCCCACCAATAGCCACTAATAGAGGATGAGACTTTACAGATGATTGTCAGTGGCTCTGAGGGCTTCACAAGCACATATGCAGGTTGATCCAGAGTCACTGCTTGTGAGAGGAGACCTGCAAAATAAAAATAAAAAGGTGTGTTAGTGCTCATTTAGGATTAAAAAAAATCAGAGACAAATGTATCTGTATACAGGACTTACATTTTATAATGTTAAGGGCAACAAATATAACAAATAAATTCCTCATTGTGTAACAGCAGTGAAGGCAGTCTAGGATGGGTAACATTTCCTAAATTCTCTTTATATTATAAAATGTGCTCCTTATTTGCATTGAGTTGCTGATAAATGTTAAGATGTCTGCTAGTTACGTTAAATGTGTTGTGATCTGCTCCCTCTGCTGGAAATCATAATTGCAGACACACATCAAATATATTTTCCTACAGCAGTAAATTAATTTAATGAACAATTTTGTAAGGATTGATTTGTTTCTTGAAATCAATATTTAATTAGAACCGTTCATTAATAAAATTGGCACATTGCTGGGGCGTAGTTTAGCTTTAGACATTGGGACTTTAATTAGTTTATAATTTAAAGGGACAGACCCCCAGTTTTGCACAACCAACACAGTTATATTAATATACTTTTTATCTCTATGGTAATCTGCAGACTACCTACTTATCTTAGTGCCATTTACAGACTTGCAGTTTAGATAAGTAGTGAAGACTCATGAATAACTCCACAGGAATGAGCACAATGGTATCTATAAGGCACATCTGAATGAAAAGCAGGGGCTTAGAAACAGACAGAAATGTAGAGGTTTAAAGGTTATAAAGTGTATTAATATAAAAAAGTTGGTTGTGCAAAGCTGGGGAATGGGTAGTAAAGGCATTATTTTTTCTTTATAAACCATAAACATTTTTGAGTAGACTGTCCCTTTAAATATATTACTCAATGAACATTCTTTATGTATAATTATTATTTTTTATTATATGATCCTTTTAATATAGTTTTTCATATTCCTCATTTTTACATGAATAATAATTTCCACATAATATTAATTATCAGATTTAAAAAAGTTTTTTTTTTTAAGACAGCAGCAAGATAGTAAAAAAGAAAATAATTTGAAGAATAAAATATACAGAAAAACTACCAAAACTAATTTGATAACAGTGACTAATTTATGGAGTAGAGCAGATTCCTCTACATATCCCTGACCCAATTTAAGGAAAGAAATGTGTTTTATAGACATAAACTTGCCTGGTTACTGCAGACATACAGAAAAAGCAAATTCAGATTAAAAAAAAGATACATATGAAATATGATTTGAGATCATAGGGTGATACTGAGAAGCAAAATAAAGTTTGCACTGGGCTAAAGCCAATTAAGTTAATTTTTAGAATAAGATGATTGCGCAAGATTTTAGCCAAAGTTTCATACAGAAACTATAAACATATTTTATTGAAATCTATGTTGTTTGTTAAATTATAAGGACAGTAAACTTCCTAACAATAAACCTCCATTAAAGGCCAGATTACAAGTTGAGCGCAAAATATAAATTGTGCAGCAATGGGCAGCAAATATAAATTAGCTCTCCACTTGTAATCTAGCCCTAAATGTATTAAATTTAATAATTTTGAGGTTAATCTATCTTTTTTTCCAAACTGCAAAAAAAACATAATTTATGTGGGAACTTACCTTATAAATTCATTTATTTCATAGTGGCAAGAGTCCATGAGCTAGTAACATATGGGATATACATTCCTACCAGGAGGTGGCAAAGTTTACCAACCCTAAAAATGCCTATAAATACACCTCCCACCTCACTCTTTCCTTAGTTTAGCGTGTAGCCAAGAAGTGAGGTGTAAAAGAAGGCGTAAAAAGCATACAAAAAGAGGAACTGAAAAAAATAAAGAGCTTTATACAAAAAATCATAACCATAAAAAAATAGGATGGGTCTCATGGTCTCTTGCCACTATGAAATAAATTAATTTATCAGGTAAGTTCTTACATAAATTATGTTTTCTTTAATGTAAGTGGCAAGAGTCCATGAGCTAGTGACGTATGGGATAAAATACCCAAGATGTGGAAATCCACGCGTCACTAGCGAGGAAGGGATAAAATAACAACAGCTAAATCTGCTGAGAAATAAAATCCAAAAAAATTAATGTTTTCTTTAAAAATTAAAAAAAAAAAAATTAAATCAAAGGCACTAGAATCAAACGGAGACAACTGCCTGAAGAACCTTTCTACCAAAGGCTGCTTCCGAAGAAGCAAACACATCAAAATGGCAAAATTTAGTAAAAAAAATGCAAAGACCAAGTTGCTGCTTTGCAAATTTGATCAACTGAAGCTTCATTCTTGAAAGTCCAACTGATCTAGTAGAATGAGCTATAATTCTCTGAGGTGGAGACTGTCCTGCCTCCAAATAAGCTTTGTGAATCAAAAGTTTCAACCAAAATGCCAGAGAAATAGCAGAGGCTTTCTGACCTTTCCTAGAGCCAGAAAAAAAATAACAAATAGACTAGAAGTCTTTTTGAAATCTTTAGTAGCCTCAACATAATATTTCAAAGCTCTTACCACATCCTAAGAATGTGAAGACCTTTCAAGAGTATTCTTAGGATTAGGACACAAAGAAAGTACAAAAATTTCCCTATTTATGTTGTTAGAATTCATAACTTTAGGCAAAAATGTAAATGAAGTTCGCAAAACAGCTTTATCTTGATGGAAAATCAAATAAGGAGACTCACAAGTGAGAGCAGATGATTCAGAAACTCTTCTAGCAGAAGAGATAGCCAAAATAAATAACACTTTCTAAGAAAGTAATTTAATATCCAGAGAATGCATAGGCTCAAAAGGAGGAGCCTGTCAAATCTTCAAAACCAAATTGAGACTCCAAGGAGGAGAAATAGATTTTATAAAAGGTTTAATACAAATCAAAACCTGAACAAAACAGTAAATAACAGAAAGTTTAGCAATATTTCTATGAAACAAGACAGAAAGAGCAGAAATGTGTCCTTTCAAAGTATTTGCAGACAAACCCTTATCCAAACCATCCTTCAGAAACTGTAATATTCTAGGAATTCTGAAAGAATGCCAAGAATAATTATGAGTGGACCACCATGAAATATGGGTTTTCCAAACCCGATGATACATTTTCCTTGAAACAGACTTACGAGCCTGTATCATAGTGCTAATCACTAAGTCAGAGAAACCTCTATGACTAAGTACTAAGCGTTCAATTTCCATGCCTTTAAATTGAGATCCTGATGAAAAAATGGCCCTTGAAACAGAAGGTCTGGCCTTAAAGGAAGTGGCCAAGGCTGGCAACTGAACATCCAGGCAAGATCTGCATACCAAAACCTGTGAGGCCATGCAGGTGCTATCAGAAACACATGAGATTGTTCCATTATGATCTTGGAGATCACCCTTGGAAGAAGAACCAGAGGCGGAAAAATATAAGCAGGTTGGTAAAACCAAGGAACTGCTAAGGTATCCACCATCTCTGCCTGGGGATCCATGGACCTGGAAAGGTATCTGGGAAGCTTCTTGTTTAGACGAGAGGCCATCAGATCTATTTCTGGAAGACCCCACATCTGTACAAGATGAAAAAGTATATCGGGATGGAGAGACCACTCCCCAGATGTAAAGTATGATGGCTAAGATAATACACTTTCCAATCGTCTACACCTGGGATATGAATCGCAGACATTTGACAAGAGTAGGATTCCACCCAAGAAAGTATCGGAGATACTTCCTTCATTGCTGAAGGACTGCAAGTCCCTCCTTGATGATTGACATATGCCATTGTTGTGATATTGTCTGTTTGAAAACGAATGTAAAGTTCTCTCTTTAATAGAGGCCATGCCTGAAGAGCCCTGAAAATACCACAGAGTTCTAAAATATTGATTCGTAACCTCGCCTCTTGAGGTTTCCAAACCCCTTGTGCTGTCAGAGACCCCCAGACTGCTCCCCAACCTGTAAGATTTGCATCTGTTGTGATCACAATCCAGGTAGGACAAACAAATGAGGCCCCTTGAACAATAAGGTGGTCTAACCACCAAGTCAGAAAGAGTTGAGTTTTGGGATTTAAGTATATCAGTTGTGATATCTGAGTATAATCCCTGCACCATTGGTACAACATGCAAAGCTGTAGACGCCTCATATGAAAATGAACAAAGGGGATTGCGCCCAATGCTGCAGTCATGAGACCAAAAACTTCCATGCACATAGCCATTGAAGGGAATGATAGAGACTGAAGGTTTAGACAAGCTAAAACTAACTTCATTTGTCTCTTATCTGTCAGAGATAGAGTCATGGAAACCTAAAAAGGTGACCCTTGTCTGAGGAATCAAGAAACTATTTTGTAAATTGATCCTCCAACCATGTTTTTGAAGAAACCACACTAGTTGTTTTGTGTGAGATTCTGCTAAATGAAATAATTGAGCTAGTACCAAGATATCGTCCAAATAAGGAAACACGGGAATACCCTGCTCTCTGATTACAGATAGAAGGGCACCAATAGCCTTTGAAAAGATTCTTGGAGCTGTCGCTAGGCCAAATGGAAAAGCGAGAAATTTGTAAAGCTTGTCTAGAAAAGAGAATCTCAGAAAACGATAGTGGTCTGGATGAATTGGAATGTGAAGATAAGCATCCTGTAAGTCTATTGTGGACATGAAATTACCTTGCTGAACAAAAGGCAGAAAGTCCTTATAGTCACCATCTTGAAAGTTGGAACTCTTACAAAACAATTTAAAAATTTCAGATCCAGAATTGGTCTGAACAAATCTTCTTTCTTTGGGACAATGAATAGATGTGAATAAAAACCCAAACCCTGTTCCTTCATAGAAACTGGAACAATCACGCCTTAAAGCTCTAGGTCTGAAACACATTTCTGAAAAGCCTTAGCTTTCACTGGGTTTGTTGGAATATGAGAAAGAAAGAATCTTCCCATGGGAGGTCTTATACTGAAACCTTTTCAATACCCTTAAGAAACAATATTCTGAATCCACTGATTTTGAACGGAATCTGTCCAACTGTGTTGAAATAATTTCAATCTGTCCCCCCAAGTTGAACTGGTTTGAGGACCGTCCCTTCATGCAGTCTTAGGGGCTGGATTTGATTTTTTATAAGGCTTGAATTTATTCCAATTCAGAGATGGTCTCCAATTTGAGCCAGAGGCCTTAGGGGAAGGAGAGTTCTTTTGTTCTCTATTCTGACAAAAGTAACAAAAATGATTCCCTTTCCCCCGGTGATAGTGGAGATAATAGAATCCAATTGAGAACCAAATAAATTACTACCCTGAAATGATAGAGATAGTAATCTAGATTTAGACACCATATCAGCATTCCAAGATTTAATGGGACATGAAACCCAATTTTTTTCTTTCATGATTCAAATAAAGAATACAATTTTAAACAACTTTCTAATTTAATTCTATTATGTAATAGAGGAGGAGCAGCAATGCACTAATGGTTTCTAACTGAACACATGGGTGAGCCAATCACAATCAAAATATATATATATATATATATATATATATATATATATATATATATATATATATATATATATATATATATATAGGCATCCAAATACCAACTTGTTCCCACCAGTGGTCATCCGCCTGGGTGCAGACTTGAAGACAGTACAAGAACCAAATGAAGATGCACTCTCAGGACTTTTAACAGCAAAGTAAAGATTACTTTATTTGTGGAACATTTTCGGGGACGAAGGGGACCGGATCCCTGAAAAAGTTCCACAAATAAAGTAATCTTTACTTTGCTATTAAAAGTCCTGAGAGTGCATCTTCATTTGGTTCTTTTATATATATATATTTATATATATATATATATATATATATATATATATATATATATATATGCAGCCACCAATCAACAGCTAGAACCTAGGTTCTCTGCTGCTCCTGAGCTTGTCTAAATAAACATTTCAGCAAAGAATAATAAGAGAAGGAAGCAAATTAAATAATAGAAGTACATTGGAAAGTTGTTTGAAATTGTATTCTCTATCTGAATCATGAAAGAAAAATGTTGGGTTTCATGTCCCTTTAAGCCATAAAGCTCTTCTAGTAAGAATAGCTAAAGACATATATTTAATATCAATCTTAATGACATCAAATATAGCATCACAAATGAAATGATTAGCATGTTGAAGTAAAATAACAATGTAGACAATTCAGGATCTGTTAACTGTTGAGCTAAACTGTTCAACCAAAAAGTTGAAGCAGCAGCAACATCAGCCATAGAAATGGCAGGTCTAAGAATATAGCCAGTATGTAAATATGTTTTTCTAAGATAGGATTCAATATTCCTATCTAAAGGATCCTTAAAGAAAGTACTTTCTTCCATAGAAATAGTAGTACATTTGGCAAGAGTAGAACTAGCCCCATCAACCTTAGGGGCTTTTTCCTAAAACTCTAGATTAGCCACAGGTAAAGGATATATATTTTTAAACCTAGACGAAGGGTTAAAAAAAGCAACAAGTTTAGACCATTCCTTAGTAAATATATGAGACATAGCATCTGAAATAGGAAAAACTTCAGGGATAACCTCAGAAGTTTTAAAAACAGAATTCAAACGTTTGCTATTCTTGTTATCAAGAGGACTAGATTCCTCAATACCCAAAGTAAACAATATTTCCTTTAATAAAGAACAAATATATTCAATGTTAAAAAGAAAGGTTGATTTATCAATTTCAGTCTCTGAAGTAGGATCTTCTGAGCCCGAAAAATCCTCATCAGCAGAAGATACTTCAGTATGCTGTTCATCAATACAAACTTCATCAGATTTATGAGAAGTTAGGAGAGACCTTTTACTTTATTTGAAGGCAGAATAGTAGTCATAGCCTTCTCTATGGCTGCAGCAATATAATATTTTATATCTACAGGAATATCATGTACATTAGACTGTGAAGGTTTAACAGTAGATGTATTTGTACTTATAGAAACATTATCAGCATGTAATAATTTTTTATAACATGTGCCACATATTTGAGCTGAAGAAGTAAGATCACCTAATTTACAATATACACACTTAGCTTTGGTAGAATTGTGTTCATGCAGCTTGGTTCCTACAGTAACATTAGAGGCAGGATCAGTTTGAGACATCTTGCAAAAATGTAAAAAAAAAAGAAAAATAACATTTAAACATATCCAATTTCCTCAAAAAGCAGTTTCAGGAATGGGAAAAAATGCTTATGATATTTTTTATACAAAAGTAAAATCAAATCAAAATCAAGCAACCTAGCCCTCTATGAATCAAATGAGAGCAGAGAGCAACAAAGGGAGAGACTTAATATAACAAATTTTGGTGCCAAGAATGGCGCAAATGCAGAGAAAAAAAACTTTTGGCACCAAAGCTTAACAAATTAAATGACACAAATTGCGTCATAGCAGGCGTGACTTTGCGCCCAAAACAACTTGCATCAAGAAAGTCGCAAGAAATGACGCGACTCGCATAACAGCAGACGTGACTTTGTGCCAAAAATGTCACAATAAAAAGTAACATTCTGCGTCATCGTGAGCCTAAGCCCACAAAAATTTTGAAAAAAAAAACAGACAATAAATTACAACTAACTGGAATCCCAGGTAAGCCTAAAAACACCAATAAACATAATTTCCATGCTGAAACTGTTAGACTGCAAAGGGAAATACACAGACCTGACTGATGGCAAATACATACAATATACATTTAAAACTTTATAAGATTAAGTGCCAAACATAGCTGAGAGTGTCTTAAAAAATGATATATACTTACCAAAAGACACCCATCCACATATAGCAGACATCCAAACCAGTACTGAAACATATCAGCAGGGGTAATGGTCGAGGAGTATAATGTTGATCTGTAAAGGGAGGCGGCAGATGAATCCCTGCAACCAATTTACAGAGAGCCTGCTAATAGATTTCCCATAGGTGAAAACATGGCATAATCAGGCAATACTCACTTCACATCCCTCAGACAGATTTTGTAAAACTTGGAGTTACTATTTATTTTTTATAGGATAAACCCCTTAAATGTTCCCATAATTGGTTATTAATTGGGGTTAAAGCTCTTGATGCATGAATGTTCTTTTGTGGAAGCTATGAGGCTTATTTTTAATTGGTTCACTTTCTGTTGCTTCTGTCCAAATGTTAATTTTGATTACTTATGCAGAGAGATAAGCCTTTAACATGTAGAAATCAGCTAAAGACCCCCTTGTCTGCCGTTGCTATCTACTACAAAAGAGAAAAAAAAACATTCCCTCCTGCCAGAGTTAATCTCTTATTTTTCTCCCTTTCTATTCAGTCAGTGCAGAAATGCATCATTAATGACTGAGTGACCAGTAAGCTCAAGTATGGAAATATTCAGAATATTCAATATTACCATAACTTAGGGTTTTAAATAAATAATAATGGGTCACATAAGATTGTGGAACATCACTCTTAAACATATCACATAAAATCATTTTTTTTTTTTTATTCATTTTTATTGAGATTTAGTTAAAGGTATACAAGTCATAAATGTCAATAAAGGTTGTACAAAAAGAATATCACCACAAGTTCAACCAATAATAGCTAGATCATTTAAACAGAGTGAGGTTAGATGACATTAAATACCCAAATTAGGAAACTCAATTAATGCCAAGGAAGCGCTGTACCTTCAAATTAATCTTGGAGGCCACTCTTGGACCTCTCATGAATAAGTAAATGTAACTAAAGAAGGCACCCAATGAGAATATGGAGACTACTTTTGGATCTCCCATAGTTAATCTCTATTTTCTAATGTTATAGGATGCAGAGCAGTCAATTGAACTTAGACTAAACACTTCTATAGAACTGATAAACTGGAGTATAAATAAGATAATATAGGCACTGGAGATAGATCTATATGTTTGAGGACTGTGCAGATGTATATACTGGGAATATTAGCTCACCTTGGCTAAGGTTACAGAGTTTTAAGCAGTGTTGTGAGACCATTGCCATCAACCCTAGACCCTGGTGATTTATATAGGAAGTGAGTTACTGAATTCTAAAACTGTGTTACTTATTCAGTGATGCAAGGCAGTTTAACCCAACGTGCTTCTCAACACAAGGATAAAACCTTGCTACATAACACAGGCAAAACAAATGTATGGTAGGTGGGTTAATATTACAAAAAAAAAAAATGAGCAAAAAAAAAAAAAAAGATGAGTGGTAGACATTTTCATCCTACACCATCATGATAGTAATCTATTTTAATGAGAGTGACCAACTTCCTAATCCATCTGTGCTACTAAAACTACGGTTTATGGGGCCAGTGTTAAAGGGACTTTAAACCCAAATTTTTTCTTTCATGATTCAGATAGAGAATACAATTTTAAACAACTTTCTAATTTACTTCTATTATCTAATTTGCTTAATTCTCTTAATATTCTTTCCTGAAAAGCATATCTAGATAGGCTCAGTAGCTGCTGATTGGTGGCTGCACATAGATGCCTCGTGTGATTGGCTGACCCATGTGCATTGCTATTTCTTCAACAAAGGATATCTAAAGAAAGAAGCAAATTAGATAATAGAGGTAAATTGGAATATTGTTTAAAATTGTATTCTCTGTCTGGATCATGAAAGAAAAATTTTGGGTTTAATGTCCCTTTAAAGTGTACTTACAGGTCAAAACTTCCTTAGTACAAGCTAAGCATCACAGTAAAATATGCATTTAAGAAGAGCTGTCATAGAAACATCATAGAGAGAAATAGTAACACACCATATTGAATATTAGTTAAACGCATATGTGCTAGGTAACTGTAGTTGCTTGTTCACATGGTGAAAACCAGACATATAGCCAGCAAAAGTAACACTGAGGTCCCAAAGTGCAGATCCTAGAAGACACCAGCCTCTTATTCAACTAGTACAGCACATGTGTAGCACAAGTACCTCATGAAATATTATATAGCATGTTCCGCACTCCTTCCCGTAGTAGATGAAAGCATGTCAAACAAAACTTATTTTTATACAAGGGTTAGGCGTAGCATTACCATCAACGCATATGAATATTCAAACATATCTAGGGGACAGTAGATGTTATTATACATGTACATGTTGCTATGGGTCCCTACGGAATGAAGTGGTTTAGCTCAAGGCATATTAGGTTAACATGGAGCAGGCAATATAAACCAAGAAAAATAATAAAAGAAAATAGGACCCGGAGACTTACATGGGGTATAATATAACATAGGGTAAACAAAAGGCAGATTATAACTGTTAGTAGAGCTGGCAACATATAGTCCTCATGATAGCTTGTGGATCAACTTTGTAGTCATACTCGTATTAGCAGGGGAATCACTGAGCTGCAGTGGCTTATTTCTAATGTTCTCACGGCCATATCGCTCTCAACCCTGTGTCTTAGGTAAAGGCTCCTTTCTTTCACCCCACACCCTGTCGGGACACAAAGCCTCTTGGGTGAGATGTGTTCACGTAATGTATACGTGCCCAAGGAGAGATAGCTATGGGGCCTCCTGTTCTGGTTATGGCCGTGATGAAGTAAAAGTAATCAGTCTCATCCTGCTGTGGAGCGGAATCAGAGACTGTGATAGCTGCGAACGGCTTGTTCTGCTTCTTCCTGGAATACCGGTTAGCCAGTTGTGTGTTGCAAAGGTAAGCAGTCTCCTCTATCGGGACAAGGGAAGTTTCCACCTCCGTCTGGAAAGCGGTCTTTGATTGTCCAGTTAGTGCCTTCTTAGTGCTGGTTAGGGCACCCGAAACTACTAAGTCCTCCTGTCTAGGATCCAGGTTGGGCAGCGGGTCTTTTGTGAAGGCACTGGTATAGCCTATTCGGTTATGGGGGTAGGAGGTCTTAGCAACAAGCGGATCAGTCATGAGCCTATCCTCATGATCCCTTGTTGGCAGAACCAGGGTTTCAAATTGGTCGCCCTCCATGGGTTCTCCTTTTAGAAGTAGTTTGCATAGCTCCTTCTCCAGACTTTGGAAATGGTCTTGTATCGCTTGGATTATAGTATACTCCCATCTGTCTATAGCCTCCATTGCCCCAGTGCAGATATGTTACACTACTTTAGAGACAAAGTTCCTGCAAGCAGTTGCTTTGGAATAGGAGATGGTTCCTACGGTAGGAGAAGAAAAGTTCTTACAGTGTCTTGCGGTGTATCATTGTATCGAAACGACAAGTACACACTGGGTCCCTGCACGGGGTTGAATAATAGGCCACAACCCGTGTTGTATTCCAGTAGACTAGATGAAGCTCCAGATCTGAAACATATTGATATCCTTTGATAGGGTTCTCTCTGCTGTGCACTTTAAAGGTGCGAGTGATACTCGATGGAGTGTTAAAATTAGTTTGGTGGGGGGGCGTGTCCAAGCCGCAGCCATGTTCAGACATGTTTCTCAACTGCTCTGCTATTAATCTGAGCAATTTCATAGTTATGCTCAATTACTAAACTATAACCATACTATCTTTTCTACACATCTACTAACAAAAAGGTTTGCAATCGAATTATGCTATCTTTATCGTCTTCCCCAAACCAGAAGAACCTAAATGACCGAGACTGCATGCTGTGGCCTAGTTCACCATTCTACTATCTTCCCCACCCGGTCCCACTCTTAGCCGGGTAGAGTGGTCTTAACATAAATCTGGAGGAATTCCCATGTGCCTGAAAGATAAATGGTATTGGCGACTAAGCATATAAAGCACACACAATTATGATACACCGTGATGGAGGCTGAAATTAACGCTATGCTACAACTACTCGCCCAAAAGATGGAGCAACATCATTCCTCCATCATGTTGGAACTGAGAGCCATGATGGATAACAATGGGGTAGTAGCCACAACTTTCAGCTCGGATGTAAACCCAATCACTTTACCAACGAAGACCACAGCAGCCTATATTACAGATTGTGTATCTGACTCTGACAAAGCTCATCACTCAGAAAGGCCTTATAGAGAAGCTGAAATGACCCCACCTACCTTTATGCAGCCAGATACCTTGCTCTATACAAGTGCAAGCTATAGCGTCTTACCCGATAGTGTTGAGCTGATACTGGATCTTCTGGAGATGCGGCCAGTCAAAAGGAGGTTCCGGTTAGGCTTTGTCCTGAAGCGCCATGAAGTGCCTCTACCGAGAACTGCTGATACATGGTCCGTTAATGAACCCGCAGTGTCCCCCTGTGTTGTGCCATCAACTGCAGAGCATGGCTCTTGGAACTGTCAGCACTTTGGTGGCGAGTCCGCATGGAATGTGTATGCATATCCCCATTCTCACATGGCGACTGGCATCGGATAGAATAGCACCGCAACCGGCATTAATCTAGACCTACACTCTCAGTTACTCAGGCACTAGCTATTGTCAACCTGCATACTATAAACATTGGACTACCTCTCTACTGTTTCACAGTTATTAATGATAATTATATGATTTGATATATTGCTGTGTTGTGAATTACGCTAATTGGGTAATTATAAAACTATTCATTATTATTAGAATCTCTATACCCTAGCTAGAGGTTAACCGGATATCTTGTTACTCTAGTGGTGTGTAAGACAATATTGTTACCTGCAATCTAAAATTGTGCCTTATTTATATAGCTTAACATATATGCCAAATGTCCTGTGAACCTGACATCTATTATTTGTAGCTTTGTTAGCAATGGTTATGGGGAAATTTCTATTCAATCTCTGGTTAATTTTTAACACGTAAGCCTGTTAGTGCTGCGCCCGTGACGACCATTCACACACGTGTTTGCTATGTTTATATTTTAAAACTACTTTGAATAAAGACTTGAATTTTATCCTACAAGACTGATGTCAGATTCCTTTACTAATTCTACTTGTTCCAGTTCTATCCGACTCACTGGCTGGTGCAACGTTTTGGAGCGGATCCTTTCCGATATTGCTCCGGAGCTAAGCTTATTCCATTGGAGGTGAATAAGTGACGTGAGCACTCTGTGTTACCGTAGGAGCTAATCAGAGAGATCCTGTGAGCCGCGAGATTTGAAGTAAGAGAATTTGTTCCAACTGTGTTTGCGGCACAGGCAAACTACGAATGAGGTGGTGACTCTGGTATGTAAAGCAAGGCTTTGACTGCGGTCTGGTGAGTGGCTCCTTATACACATATATTTATTGATTACCTGGAGGGGGCTACGGATCCTTGGAAATACCTTGGTATATTGCTATTTTATTATACGTCGTGGTCAGAGTGTTTGGGTTTCTTTGACTGTTTGGCTTTAATTTTTAAGTCAACATATATGAGGTCAGTATAGTTGTACTCATATGGAAGGAAGGTTTCCCAACATGGAAGTCCTATTTTTTTTTATTATCAGCCGATATACTCACAGGGTCTACACTGGAAGCTAAATGAGCTTGTATGTTACAACAGTACCTTTAAACTGAATCAGCTCAGGTCTTAACATCCAAACCTGATCAAAATATAAATGTCAGAAAGTTTTATATTGCCCATGTTTAACACTTTTCTCGTGTTTTGTTCAGAAGCCCCCTTCCTATATATGTTCCATATTCCAGGCTATTTTCCCCTATCAATGCCTATATAGATTAAATAACTTTTGAGATCTCCCCTGACACCTCATGTCTCACAGTCTTCCTACTTATTCCCCAACGGCTGCCCCTCTTCGGTGTCCTTTTCCTCAAACATCTTGACACAGATAACCCTATTAGGATTTGCCTGCCCTCCTATAAACCCTCATTAACAATCTCTCCCTGATCCACTAACATGGGTGACCTACTCCACCATATGGCATAAACCAAATGTCAACCGTTATGTACAGACCGGTTACAGATCAGATGTAGGCTGAAGAAAGTGCCTACTCAACTTGGGGGATTATACCTACAATTGAAAATGAGTTGAAGCTTGTTTGTGACTGTATTTATTGGTATCTAGTGTTCTTTATCAGTTCACATTTACTTCACAATTAGATGTTCATAAAGTAGAACGGTTTTCAGTTTATGGAGTCACTTTGAGAATGGGACTTAAGTAATTTGTTCTAGAACTTGTTTTCTTTTACTAACAGCTCTAGAGATGTGAACTCTACTTATCATTTGACTCCACGTAAGTTTATTTAGTTGACCTAGATAATTTAAGAGTTGTTAACCCTATTTAGGAAGCCCGGACAGAATAATGTTATATATTGTGCAAACATATACTTATGTACTCGCTAATTTGTAAGCTACTGTTTTTGTACGACATATGCTCATAAACAGTCGCACCTCCTGGTTGCAATTTGTATATAATACAACAAGATCAAGTATGATTCCCAGTATATTGTAGATATATAAAGTTTAATTAAGTACCTAGCTCCTAGCCTTAAAAAGCAGCGTTAAGGGGTCCTAACGCTGCTTTTTAACGCCCGCTGGTATTACGAGTCAGGCAGGTACAGGTGTACCGCTCACTTTTTTCCGCGATTTTAGCATACCGCAAATCCCTTTACGTCAATTGCGTATCCTATCTTTTTAATGGGATTTGCCTAACGCCGGTATTACGATCACCTGAAAAAGTGAGCGGTACACCCTCTACCTCCAAGACTCCTACCGCATTTAAAAGTCAGTAGTTAAGAGTTGTATGGGCTAATGCCGGAACATAAAGCTCTTAACTAAAGTGCTAAAAAGTACACTAACACCCATAAACTACCTATTAACCCCTAAACTGAGCCCCCCCCCCACATCGCAAACACTATAATTAAAAAAATGAACCCCTAATCTGCCGACCGGACATCACCACCACTGTAATAAATATATTAACCCCTGAACCGCCGCACTCCGGCTTCGCAAACACTAGTTACATTTTATTAACCCCTAATCTGTCGTCCCTAACATTGCCGACACCTACCTACATTTATTAACCCCTAATCTGCCGACCCCAACGTCGCCGCTACTATATTAAATTTATTAACCCCTAAACCTAAGTCTAACCCTAAGTCTAACCCCCCTAACTTAAATATAATTTAAATTAAACTAAATAAATTTAACATAATTAAATAAATTAATCATATTTAAAACTAAATACTTACCGATAAAATAAACCCTAAGATAGCTACAATATAACTAATAGTTACATTGTAGCTAGCTTAGGATTTATATTTATTTTACAGGCAACTTTGTATTTATTTTAACTAGGTACAATAGTTATTAAATAGTTATTAACTATTTAATAACTACCTAGCTAAAATAAGTACAAAAGTACCTGTAAAATAAACCCTAACCTAAGTTACAATTACACCTAACACTACACTATCATTAAACTAATTACATAAACTACCTACAATTAAATTAAATAAACTAAATTCCGAAAAAAAACCCCCACTTAATTACAGAAAAAAAAAGAATTACAAGAATTTTAAACTAATTACACCTACTCTAAGCCTCCTAATAAAATAAAAAAGCCTCCCAAAATAATAAAAATCCCTGCCATATACTAAATTACAAATAACCCTTAAAAGGGCCTTTTGCGGGGCATTGCCCCAAAGTAATCAGCTCTTTTACCTGTAAAAAAAATACAATACCCTCCCCCAACATTAATTAAAACCCACCACCCACACATCAAACCCTACTCTAAAACTCACCCAATCCCCCCTTAAAAAAACTAACTACATACCTTCATTTAAAGGACCAGTCATTCAGTCATCGGCCGTCGGATGAAGAGGATGCTCCACGTTGGATGTCTTGAAGATGGACCAGCTCCGCTCCGGAAGGATGAATATAGAAGATGCCGCATGAATGAAGCCTTCTGCCGGTCTGGATGTCCTCTTCTGGACGGATAGGATGAAGACTTCGGACCCTCTGGAGGACCACTTGTGCCTGGCTGGGTGAAGACGGCTCAAGGTAGGGTGATCTACAAGGGGGTAGTGTTAGGTTTTTTTAAGGGGGGATTGGGTGGGTTTTAGAGTAGGGTTGGGTGTGTGGGTGATGGGTTTTAATGTTGGGGGGTATTGTATTTTTTTTTTACAGGTAAAAGAGCTGATTACTTTGGGGCAATGCCCGCAAAAGGCCCTTTTAAGGGCTATTCGTAATTTAGTATAGGGTAGGGATTTTTACTATTTTGGGGGGCTTTTTATTTTATTAGGGGGCTTAGATTAGGTGTAATTAGTTTAAAATTCTTGTAATTCTTTTTTTTCTGTAATTTTGTGTTTCTTTTATTGTAATTAATTGTAGGTAGTTTATGTAATTAGTTTAATGATAGGTAGTTTATGTAATTAGTTTAAAGATAGTGTAGTGTTAGGTGTAATTGTAACTTAGGTTACAGTTTATTTTACAGGTACTTTTGTACTTATTTTAGCTCGGTAGTTATTAAATAGTTAATAACTATTTAATAACTAATGTACCTAGTTAAAATAAATACAAAGTTGCCTGTAAAATAAATATAAATCCTAAGCTAACTACAATGTAACTATTAGTTATATTGTAGCTAGTTTAGGGTTTATTTTATCGGTAAGTATTCCGTTTTAAATAGGATTAATTTATTTAAGTATGTTAAATTTATTTTGTTTAATTTAAATTATATTTAAGTTAGGGGGGGGTTAGACTTAGGGTTAGACTTAGGTTTAGGGTTTAATAAATTTATTATTCTACTTGTTCCAGTTCTATCCGACTCACTGGCTGGTGCAACGTTTTGGAGCGGATCCTTTCTGATATTGCTCCGGAGCTAAGCTTATTCCATTGGAGGTGAATAAGTGACGTGAGCACTCCGTGTTACCGTAGGAGCTAATCAGAGAGATCCTGTGAGCCGCGAGATTTGAAGTAAGAGAATTTGTTCCAACTGTGTTTGCGGCACAGGCAAACTACGAATGAGGTGATGACTCTGGTATGTAAAGCAAGGCTTTGACTGCGGTCTGGTGAGTGGCTCCTTATACACATATATTTATTGATTACCTGGAGGGGGCTACGGATCCTTGGAAATACCTTGGTATATTGCTATTTTATTATACGTCGTGGTCAGAGTGTTTGGGTTTCTTTGACTGTCTGGCTTTAATTTTTAAGTCAACATATATGAGGTCAGTATAGTTGTACTCATATGGAAGGAAGGTTTCCCAACATGGAAGTCCTATTTTTTTTTATTATCAGCCGATATACTCACAGGGTCTACACTGGAAGCTAAATGAGCTTGTATGTTACAACAGTACCTTTAAACTGAATCAGCTCAGGTCTTAACATCCAAACCTGATCAAAATATAAATGTCACAAAGTTTTATATTGCCCATGTTTAACACTTTTCTCGTGTTTTGTTCAGAAGCCCCCATCCTATATATGTTCCATATTCCAGGCTATTTTCCCCTATCAATGCCTATATAGATTAAATAACTTTTGAGATCTCCCCTGACACCTCATGTCTCACAGTCTTCCTACTTATTCCCCAACGGCTGCCCCTCTTCGGTGTCCTTTTCCTCAAACATCTTGACACAGATAACCCTATTAGGATTTGCCTGCCCTCCTATAAACCCTCATTAACAATCTCTCCCTGATCCACTAACATGGGTGACCTACTCCACCATATGGCATAAACCAAATGTCAACCGTTATGTACAGACCGGTTACAGATCAGATGTAGGCTGAAGAAAGTGCCTACTCAACTTGGGGGATTATACCTACAATTGAAAATGAGTTGAAGCTTGTTTGTGACTGTATTTATTGGTATCTAGTGTTCTTTATCAGTTCACATTTACTTCACAATTAGATGTTCATAAAGTAGAACGGTTTTCAGTTTATGGAGTCACTTTGAGAATGGGACTTAAGTAATTTGTTCTAGAACTTGCTTTCTTTTACTAACAGCTCTAGAGATGTGAACTCTACTTATCATTTGACTCCACGTAAGTTTATTTAGTTGACCTAGATAATTTAAGAGTTGTTAACCCTATTTAGGAAGCCCAGACAGAATAATGTTATATATTGTGCAAACATATACTTATGTACTCGCTAATTTGTAAGCTACTGTTTTTGTACGACATATGCTCATAAACAGTCGCACCTCCTGGTTGCAATTTGTATATAATACAACAAGATCAATTATGATTCCCAGTATATTGTAGATATATAAAGTTTAATTAAGTACCTAGCTCCTAGCCTTAAAAAGCAGCGTTAAGGGGTCCTAACGCTGCTTTTTAACGCCCGCTGGTATTACGAGTCAGGCAGGTACAGGTGTACCGCTCACTTTTTTCCGCGATTTTAGCATACCGCAAATCCCTTTACGTCAATTGCATATCCTATCTTTTTAATGGGATTTGCCTAACGCCGGTATTACGATCACCTGAAAAAGTGAGCGGTACACCCTCTACCTCCAAGACTCCTACCGCATTTAAAAGTCAGTAGTTAAGAGTTGTATGGGCTAATGCCGGAACATAAAGCTCTTAACTAAAGTGCTAAAAAGTACACTAACACCAATAAACTACCTATTAACCCCTAAACTGAGCCCCCCCCCCACATCGCAAACACTATAATAAAAAAAATGAACCCCTAATCTGCCGACCGGACATCACCACCACTGTAATAAATATATTAACCCCTAAACCGCCGCACTCCGGCCTCGCAAACACTAGTTACATTTTATTAACCCCTAATCTGTCGTCCCTAACATTGCCGACACCTACCTACATTTATTAACCCCTAATCTGCCGACCCCAACTTCGCCGCTACTATATTAAATTTATTAACCCCTAAACCTAAGTCTAACCCTAAGTCTAACCCCCCTAACTTAAATATAATTTAAATTAAACTAAATAAATTTAACATAATTAAATAAATTAATCATATTTAAAACTAAATACTTACCGATAAAATAAACCCAAAGATAGCTACAATATAACTAATAGTTACATTGTAGCTAGCTTAGGATTTATATTTATTTTACAGGCAACTTTGTATTTATTTTAACTAGGTACAATAGTTATTAAATAGTTATTAACTATTTAATAACTACCTAGCTAAAATAAGTACAAAAGTACCTGTAAAATAAACCCTAACCTAAGTTACAATTACACCTAACACTACACTATCATTAAACTAATTACATAAACTACCTACAATTAAATAAAATAAACTAAATTCCGAAAAAAAAAACCCCACTTAATTACAGAAAAAAAAAGAATTACAAGAATTTTAAACTAATTACACCTACTCTAAGCCTCCTAATAAAATAAAAAAGCCTCCCAAAATAATAAAAATCCCTACCATATACTAAATTACAAATAACCCTTAAAAGGGCCTTTTGCGGGGCATTGCCCCAAAGTAATCAGCTCTTTTACCTGTAAAAAAAATACAATACCCTCCCCCAACATTAATTAAAACCCACCACCCACACATCAAACCCTACTCTAAAACTCACCCAATCCCCCCTTAAAAAAACTAACTACATACCTTCCAGTCATTCAGTCATCGGCCGTCGGATGAAGAGGATGCTCCACGTTGGATGTCTTGAAGATGGACCAGCTCCGCTCCGGAAGGATGAAGATAGAAGATGCCGCATGAATGAAGCCTTCTGCCGGTCTGGATGTCCTCTTCTGGACGGATAGGATGAAGACTTCGGACCCTCTGGAGGACCACTTGTGCCTGGCTGGGTGAAGACGGCTCAAGGTAGGGTGATCTACAAGGGGGTAGTGTTAGGTTTTTTTAAGGGGGGATTGGGTGGGTTTTAGAGTAGGGTTGGGTGTCTGGGTGATGGGTTTTAATGTTGGGGGGTATTGTATTTTTTTTTTACAGGTAAAAGAGCTGATTACTTTGGGGCAATGCCTGCAAAAGGCCCTTTTAAGGGCTATTCGTAATTTAGTATAGGGTAGGGATTTTTACTATTTTGGGGGGCTTTTTATTTTATTAGGGGGCTTAGATTAGGTGTAATTAGTTTAAAATTCTTGTAATTCTTTTTTTTCTGTAATTTTGTGTTTCTTTTATTGTAATTAATTGTAGGTAGTTTATGTAATTAGTTTAATGATAGGTAGTTTATGTAATTAGTTTAAAGATAGTGTAGTGTTAGGTGTAATTGTAACTTAGGTTACAGTTTATTTTACAGGTACTTTTGTACTTATTTTAGCTCGGTAGTTATTAAATAGTTAATAACTATTTAATAACTAATGTACCTAGTTAAAATAAATACAAAGTTGCCTGTAAAATAAATATAAATCCTAAGCTAACTACAATGTAACTATTAGTTATATTGTAGCTAGTTTAGGGTTTATTTTATCGGTAAGTATTCCGTTTTAAATAGGATTCATTTATTTAAGTATGTTAAATTTATTTTGTTTAATTTAAATTATATTTAAGTTAGGGGGGTTAGACTTAGGGTTAGACTTAGGTTTAGGGTTTAATAAATTTATTATAGTGGTGGCGACGTTGGTGGTGGCAGATTAGGGGTTAATAAATGTAATATAGTTGTGGCGACGTTGGGGGGGCAGATTAAGGGTTAATAAATATAATGTAGGAGTCAGCAATGTTGGGGGCAGTAGATTAGGGGTTCATAAGTATAATGTAGGTGGCGGCGGTGTCCGTAGCGGCAGATTAGTGGTTAATAATATAATGCAGGTGTCGGCGATGTCGGGGTCGGCAGATTAGGGGTTAATAAGTGTAAGATTAGGCGTGTTTAGACTCGGGGTTCATGTTAGGGTGTTAGGTGTAGACATAACTTTTCTTTCCCCATAGAAAACAATGGTGCTGCGTTAGGAGCTGAACACTGCTTTTTTTGCAGGTGTTAGGTTTTTTTTCAGCCAACTCAGCACCATTGTTTCCTATGGGGAAATCGTGCACGAGCACGTTTTGCCAGCTTACCGCTACCGTAAGCAGCGCTGGTATTACAGTGAGATGTGGAGCTAAATTTTGCTCTCCGCTCACTTTTCTGAGGCTAACGCCAGGTTTAAAAAAACCTGTAATACCAGCGTTGTTTTAAGTGAGCGGTAAGAAAAAAAGGCTTGTTAGCAACGCACGGCCTTACCGACAAAACTCGTAATCTACCCGTTACTTTGCAAACTGCACTGGAAATGTTAACCCTACTGGATAGTAAACCCCTATGTCAGTTTATTTTGCTTACTCAAACTAACATTATTATCCTCAATTAAGGAGCTCTGATAGCATATTGTGCAACCTATTATTTATACACTTACTAACTTAAGCACTACTGTTTTTGTATGGTCTATACTCATAAGTAGCCGCGACTTTTGGTTATAATTTGTACACATAACAAGATCAATCATGACTCCTAGTATCCGGTAGTTATATAAAACACAATCAGGTAGATTTATGCTACAAGTCCCTATTGCATTATACCTGTGTTTTACTACTTTGACCTATATGAACAACATTAACAGCAATTTATTCCATTCTCACTTTCTCATCGAATTAGTTAACTGTTTCACATATACTGTTACAACAGCAAATAAAAGAGCCCCTGACCAAGCTTGGTTATATTCTACCTCAGTGAGAAATTTAGATAGTAGACCGAGCGCTAGTATTAAGATACCTTAAGCTCACTGGCAGGAGCCCCCTAGTGGACTTGGGATAGAAACTAAATGGTATGAGTGAGTGAGAGCTTACAGCTAAAAAGGCTAAATAATGATCTATATGGATGAGATAGATGTGAACAGTTGAATACAATATCTAAAAATACAATCTAGAAAATATATTAGTTCATAAAATGAAATAAAATCCTTCTTAAAACCTACATGGATCCATGGGAGACATATAAAAACGCATAAAAACACAATATACGTCCTATACTGTAATAAGAATAAACATTGGATGATCACAGCATGTTACAAGCAAAGTGTCACAACAAATGTCAGGGAGATAATTGGATACTGGTAAGTGGTCACAAATGTGTATTCGTTAACCAAATGGGACCTGGTAAGTGTGTGGATGGGTTATGTCCAAATACAGATGGTACAGTGCAACAATTAGTGACCAGGTGCGTACAAAAAAGAGGTGTAGAAAGTTAACACATACGTCAAGTACAAATAAACATAAAACAGTGAGACAATGTGTAAAATAATACGTGGAAAAAAAATTGCAAAATTGTGTGAAAAAATGTGTCACTTAGTGTACAGATTCAGTGTCCAAACATGATGAGGTCCAAAAGTAGATATGTCCAGTGTTGTTAATGAGTGTATGGTGCAGATACCAAAATCCAATCTGATATGGGAGATAACACTCAGATGAAAAAATGTAAAAAACTAAAACGTGAAACAAACCAATGAATCAAAAAGCAAAATATAAATGATGATAGAAAAAGGTCCAAAATATCTTCTAAACCTGTGAATAAATGAAGAAAATAATAGTGCAATAACGTCTAAACACTATAAATAATAATTGGAAATGAGCTCACCAGTATGTCAACGCGTTTTGGCCTTCCTGGGCCTTTATCAAGACTATCCACATATTATTTTACACATTGTCTCACTGTTTTATGTTTATTTGTACTTGACTTATGTGTTAACTTTCTACACCTCTTTTTTGTACGCACCTGGTCACTAATTGTTGCACTATACCATCTGTATTCGGACATAACCCATCCACACACTTACCAGGTCCCATTTGGTTAACAAATACACATTTGTGACCACTTACCAGTATCCAGTTATCTCCCTGACATTTGTTGTGACACTTTGCTTGTAATATGCTGTGATCATCCAATGTTTATTCTTATTACAGTATAGGACGTATATTGTGTTTTTATGCGTTTTTATATGTCTCCCATGGATCCATGTAGGTTTTAAGAAGGATTTTATTTCATTTTTCATTTTATGAACTAATATATTTTCTAGATTGTATTTTTAGATATTGTATTAAACTGTTCACATCTATCTCATCCATATAGATCATTATTTAACCTTTTTAGCTGTAAGCGCTCACTCACTCATACCATTATATTCTACCTCACCCCTCTAGAGCTCCTCAATTCTGTATATGACTTACAGCTGAACGATTACACAAATTTATAGCACCCCTATTTCTTAGTGTCACATTAAGCCAGCTTACTCTGTTTTACCGTTATCTCCTTCAGATGTTTTACATATATGTAGCTCCTCCTCTATCAATATTCCTTAAACTCCTCGATCAATACCTGACGACATCAGTATATAGGCTAATATTTATCATAACACATGTTATGGGCAGAGTAGCATCTATTCATTTATACACAATAAGGGCCTAAGAATGATGTTCACTCAGGCAAATACAATTTTTGCCACAATTTAACTATCATCATACTACCTGATGGAAATGTTATTCACAATATCAATTTCTAACTTATTCTAATTATCTAGGCCCCAAAGTGACCATCGTAAACGCTAATTTCCTTCCAGATCTTATAAGCTACTTCAGGTCCAAGAGTGACCAAATATTTTTATATACACAATCAGATGTTAATATACTTATTTGCAAATAATAATACTGTTATCTCATTAACTTTCTCAGACACGTCCACCATCCCCCCTCCCATTATTAAAGCAGCTCTCGCCTGCTGATTTTCCCTTGCTTATCAAATGGTCCAAGAGTGACCTCCACGTAGCTACTAATTGCCATAAAATGACTTATCTATTTGGCCCTTGAGAGGCCTCTGCTGTAATTACATTAATTCTATAATCATTAAGAAAAATTAGGTTTCATTTGTGTGTGTTTTTTTTTTTTTTTTTTTTTGATACTTGCCTGTTTGCTATTACTTAACATGCCTCAACCTATATACTTGGCTTGCAAGTTATGGTTCTCACACAGTTGTTTTTTTTGCAACAAGGCATTGATTTATTGTATGATCACTGCTATATCTTGATCTGCTAATGCTTTGTATCCTCAATCTCTTTGTCAATGTATAAAAACCTCAATAAAAATGTTGGTGAGCAGATTAAGATATTAAGAAGGAGCAGCAAACAATCTAGCAACCTGCCATGGCCGCCTGGAGGTTCCCCCCAGAATAAATAGTTTTAATTGTTGTTCTCCATTTAGTTTGGCTTAAAAAACATAATTTATGTAAGAACTTACCTGATAAATTCATTTCTTTCATATTGGCAAGAGTCCATGAGCTAGTGACGTATGGGATATACAATCCTACCAGGAGGGGCAAAGTTTCCCAAACCTCAAAATGCCTATAAATAAACCCCTCACCACACCCACAATTCAGTTTAATGAATAGCCAAGTAGTGGGGTGAAAAAGAAAGGAGTAAAAAGCATCAACAAAGGAATTTGGAAATAATTGTGCTTTATACAAAAAAATCATAACCACCATAAAAAGGGTGGGCCTCATGGACTCTTGCCAATATGAAAGAAACAGAATTTATGTTTACCTGATAAATTACTTTCTCCAACGGTGTGTCCGGTCCACGGCGTCATCCTTACTTGTGGGATATTCTCCTCCCCAACAGGAAATGGCAAAGAGCCCAGCAAAGCTGGTCACATGATCCCTCCTAGGCTCCGCCTTCCCCAGTCATTCGACCGACGTAAAGGAGGAATATTTGCATAGGAGAAATCATATGATACCGTGGTGACTGTAGTTAAAGAAAATAAATCATCAGACCTGATTAAAAAAACCAGGGCGGGCCGTGGACCGGACACACCGTTGGAGAAAGTAATTTATCAGGTAAACATAAATTCTGTTTTCTCCAACATAGGTGTGTCCGGTCCACGGCGTCATCCTTACTTGTGGGAACCAATACCAAAGCTTTAGGACACGGATGATGGGAGGGAGCAAATCAGGTCACCTAGATGGAAGGCACCACGGCTTGCAAAACCTTTCTCCCAAAAATAGCCTCAGAAGAAGCAAAAGTATCAAATTTGTAAAATTTGGTAAAAGTGTGCAGTGAAGACCAAGTCGCTGCCTTACATATCTGATCAACAGAAGCCTCGTTCTTGAAGGCCCATGTGGAAGCCACGGCCCTAGTGGAATGAGCTGTGATTCTTTCAGGAGGCTGCCGTCCGGCAGTCTCATAAGCCAATCTGATGATGCTTTTAAGCCAAAAAGAGAGAGAGGTAGAAGTTGCTTTTTGACCTCTCCTTTTACCAGAATAAACAACAAACAAGGAAGATGTTTGTCTGAAATCCTTTGTAGCATCTAAATAGAATTTTAGAGCACGAACTACATCCAAATTGTGCAACAAACGTTCCTTCTTTGAAACTGGATTCGGACACAAAGAAGGCACGACTATCTCCTGGTTAATGTTTTTGTTAGAAACAACTTTCGGAATAAAACCAGGTTTAGTACGCAAAACCACCTTATCTGCATGGAACACCAGATAAGGAGGAGAACACTGCAGAGCAGATAACTCTGAAACTCTTCTAGCAGAAGAAATTGCAACCAAAAACAAAACTTTCCAAGATAATAACTTGATATCAACGGAATGTAGGGGTTCAAACGGAACCCCCTGAAGAACTGAAAGAACTAAATTGAGACTCCAAGGAGGAGTCAAAGGTTTGTAAACAGGCTTGATTCTAACCAGAGCCTGAACAAAAGCTTGAACATCTGGCACAGCCGCCAGCTTTTTGTGAAGTAAAACAGATAAAGCAGAAATCTGTCCCTTCAAAGAACTTGCAGATAATCCTTTCTCCAAACCTTCTTGAAGAAAGGATAGAATCTTAGGAATTTTTATCTTGTTCCATGGGAATCCTTTAGATATTTTTTCCATATTTTATGGTAGATTTTTCTAGCTACAGGCTTTCTGGCCTGAACAAGAGTATCAATGACAGAATCTGAGAACCCACGCTTTGATAAAATCAAGCGTTCAATCTCCAAGCAGTCAGTTGGAGTGAGACCAGATTCGGATGTTCGAACGGACCTTGAACAAGAAGGTCCTGTCTCAAAGGTAGCTTCCATGGTGGAGCCGATGACATATTCACCAGGTCTGCATACCAAGTCCTGCGTGGCCACGCAGGAGCTATCAAGATCACCGATGCCCTCTCCTGATTGATCCTGGCTACCAGCCTGGGGATGAGAGGAAACGGTGGGAATATATAAGCTAGATTGAAGGTCCAAGGTGCTACTAGTGCATCTACTAGAGTCGCCTTGGGATCCCTGGATCTGGACCCGTAGCAAGGAACCTTGAAGTTCTGACGAGAGGCCATCAGATCCATGTCTGGAATGCCCCACAATTGAGTTATTTGGGCAAAGATTTCCGGATGGAGTTCCCACTAACCCGGATGAAATGTCTGACGACTCAGAAAATCCGCTTCCCAATTTTCCACTCCTGGGATGTGGATTGCAGACAAGTGGCAGGAGTGAGTCTCCGTCCATTGAATGATTTTGGTCACTTCTTCCATCGCCAGGGGACTCCTTGTTCCCCCCTGATGGTTGATATACGCAACAGTCGTCATGTTGTCTGATTGAAACCGTATGAATTTGGCCTTTGCTAGCTGAGGCCAAGCCTTGAGAGCATTGAATATCGCTCTCAGTTCCAGAATATTTATCGGGAGAAGAGATTCTTCCCGAGACCAAAGACCCTGAGCTTTCAGGGGTTCCCAGACCGCGCCCCAACCCACCAGACTGGCGTCGGTCGTGACAATGACCCACTCTGGTCTGCGGAAGCTCATCCCCTGTGACAGGTTGTCCAGGGTCAGCCACCAACGGAGTGAATCTCTGGTCCTCTGATCTACTTGTATCGTCGGAGACAAGTCTGTATAATCCCCATTCCACTGACTGAGCATGCACAGTTGTAATGGTCTCAGATGAATTCGCGCAAAAGGAACTATGTCCATTGCCGCGACCATCAAACCTATTACTTCCATGCACTGCGCTATGGAAGGAAGAAGAACAGAATGAAGTACTTGACAAGAGCTTAGAAGTTTTGATTTTCTGGCCTCTGTCAGAAAAATCCTCATTTCTAAGGAGTCTATTATTGTTCCCAAGAAGGGAACTCTTGTTGACGGAGATAGAGAACTTTTTTCTACGTTCACTTTCCACCCGTGAGATCTGAGAAAGGCCAGGACAATGTCCGTATGAGCCTTTGCTTGTGGTAGGGACGACGCTTGAATCAGTATGTCATCCAAGTAAGGTACTACTGCAATGCCCCTTGGTCGTAGCACCGCTAGAAGGGACCCTAGTACCTTTGTGAAAATTCTTGGAGCAGTGGCTAATCCGAATGGAAGTGCCACAAACTGGTAATGCTTGTCCAGAAAGGCGAACCTTAGGAACCGATGATGTTCCTTGTGGATAGGAATATGTAGATACGCATCCTTTAAATCCACCGTGGTCATGAATTGACCTTCCTGGATGGAAGGAAGAATTTTCCGAATGGTTTCCATTTTGAACGATGGAACCTTGAGAAACTTGTTTAGGATCTTGAGATCTAAGATTGGTCTGAATGTTCCCTCTTTTTTGGGAACTATGAACAGATTGGAGTAGAATCCCATCCCTTGTTCTCCTAATGGAACAGGATGAATCACTCCCATTTTTAACAGGTCTTCTACACAATGTAAGAATGCCTGTCTTTTTATGTGGTCTGAAGACAATTGAGACCTGTGGAACCTCCCCCTTGGGGGAAGCTCCTTGAATTCCAGAAGATAACCTTGGGAGACTATTTCTAGCGCCCAAGGATCCAGAACATCTCTTGCCCAAGCCTGAGCGAAGAGAGAAAGTCTGCCCCCCACCAGATCCGGTCCCGGATCGGGGGCCAACATCTCATGCTGTCTTGGTAGCAGTGGCAGGTTTCTTGGCCTGCTTACCTTTGTTCCAGCCTTGCATTGGCCTCCAGGCTGGCTTGGTTTGAGAAGTATTACCCTCTTGCTTAGAGGATGTAGAACTTGGGGCTGGTCCGTTTCTGCGAAAGGGACGAAAATTTGGTTTATTTTTAGCCTTGAAAGACCTATCCTGAGGAAGGGCGTGGCCCTTACCCCCAGTGATATCTGAAATAATCTCTTTCAAGTCAGGGCCAAACAGCGTTTTCCCCTTGAAAGGTATGTTAAGCAATTTGTTCTTGGAAGACGCATCCGCTGACCAAGATTTTAGCCAAAGCGCTCTGCGCGCCACAATAGCAAACCCCGAATTCTTCGCCGCTAATCTAGCCAATTGCAAAGTGGCGTCTAAAGTAAAAGAGTTAGCCAATTTGAGAGCATGAATTCTGTCCATAATCTCCTCATAAGAAGAATCTTTATTGAGCGACTTTTCTAGTTCATCGAACCAGAAACACGCTGCTGTAGTGACAGGAACAATGCATGAAATTGGTTGTAGAAGGTAACCTTGCTGAACAAACATCTTTTTAAGCAAACCCTCTAATTTTTTATCCATAGGATCTTTGAAAGCACAACTATCTTCTATAGGGATAGTAGTGCATTTGTTTAGAGTAGAAACCGCCCCCTCGACCTTGGGGACTGTCTGCCATAAGTCCTTTCTGGGGTCGACCATAGGAAACAATTTCTTAAATATAGGGGGAGGGACAAAAGGTATGCCGGGCCTTTCCCATTCTTTGTTTACAATGTCCGCCACCCGCTTGGGTATAGGAAAAGCTTCGGGGGGCCCCGGGACCTCTAGGAACTTGTCCATCTTACATAATTTCTCTGGAATGACCAAATTCTCACAATCATCCAGAGTAGATAACACCTCCTTAAGCAGAGCGCGGAGATGTTCCAATTTAAATTTGAATGTAATCACATCAGGTTCAGCTTGTTGAGAAATTTTTTTGAATCTGAAATTTCTCCCTCAGACAAAACCTCCCTGGCCCCCTCAGACTGGTGTAGGGGCATTTCAGAACCATTATCATCAGCGTCCTCATGCTCTTCAGTATTTTCTAAAACAGAGCAGTCGCGCTTTCGCTGATAAGTGGGCATTTTGGCTAAAATGTTTTTGATAGAATTATCCATTACAGCCGTTAATTGTTGCATAGTAAGGAGTATTGGCGCACTAGATGTACTAGGGGCCTCCTGTGTGGGCAAGACTGGCGTAGACGAAGGAGGGGATGATGCAGTACCATGCTTACTCCCCTCACTTGAGGAATCATCTTGGGCATCATTTTCTCTAAATTTTGTGTCACATACATCACATCTATTTAAATGAGAAGGAACCTTGGCTTCCTCACATACAGAACATAGTCTATCTGATAGTTCAGACATGTTAAACAGGCATAAACTTGATAACAAAGTACAAAAAACGTTTTAAAATAAAACCGTTACTGTCACTTTAAATTTTAAACTGAACACACTTTATTACTGAAAATGTGAAAAAGTATGAATGAATTGTTCAAAATTCACCAAAATTTCACCACAGTGTCTTAAAGCCTTAAACGTATTGCACACCAAATTTGAAAGCTTTAACTCTTAAAATAACGGAACCGGAGCCGTTTTTATATTTAACCCCTATACAGTCCCTGGTATCTGCTTTGCTGAGACCCAACCAAGCCCAAAGGGGAATACGATACCAAATGACGCCTTCAGTAAGCTTTTTCTATGTATCTGAGCTCCTCACACATGCATCTGCATGCCTTGCTTCCCAAAAACAACTGCGCAATAGAGGCGCGAAAATGAGGCTCTGCCTATGATTAGAGAAGGCCCCCAGTGAAAAAAGGTGTCCAATACAGTGCCTGCCGGTTATTTTACATAATTCCCAAGAATAAAATAACTCCTCAAAGCTATAAACTATTAAAAATGCTTATAAATCAATCGTTTTAGCCCAGAAAAATGTCTACCAGTCTTTAAAGCCCTTGTGAAGCCCTTTATTCTTATTTAATAAAAATGGCTTACCGGATCCCATAGGGAAAATGACAGCTTCCAGCATTACCAAGTCTTGTTAGAAATGTGTCATACCTCAAGCAGCAAAAGTCTGCTCACTGTTTCCCCCAACTGAAGTTAATTCCTCTCAACAGTCCTGTGTGGAAACAGCCATCGATTTTAGTAACGGTTGCTAAAATCATTTTCCTCTTACAAACAGAAATCTTCATCTCTTTTCTGTTTCAGAGTAAATAGTACATACCAGCACTATTTTAAAATAACAAACTCTTGATTGAAGAATAAAAACTACATTTAAACACCAAAAAACTCTAAGCCATCTCCGTGGAGATGTTGCCTGTACAACGGCAAAGAGAATGACTGGGGAAGGCGGAGCCTAGGAGGGATCATGTGACCAGCTTTGCTGGGCTCTTTGCCATTTCCTGTTGGGGAGGAGAATATCCCACAAGTAAGGATGACGCCGTGGACCGGACACACCTATGTTGGAGAAAATTAATTTATCAGGTAAGTTATTACATAAAATATGTTTTCTTTCATGTAATTGGCAAGAGTCCATGAGCTAGTGACGTATGGGATAGCAATACCCAAGATGTGGAACTCCACGCAAGTCACTAGAGAGGGAGGGATAAAAATAAAAACAGCCATATTTTGCTGAAAAAAATTAATCCACGACCCAAAATATAAGTTTATTCTCATGATGAAAAGAAAAAAAACTTAAAACATAAGCAGAATAATCAAACTGAAACAGCTGCCTGAAGAACTTTTCTATCAAAAACTGCAAATAAATTAAAACAGTAGAATTTAGTAAATGTATGCAAAGAAGACCAAGTTGCTGCTTTGCAAATCTGATCAACTTAATTAATGTGAAGGAACATCAGTCATTGGTTAACCCTTATCCAGTACTACCAACGTTCTACTGTATACCTAAAGTGCATAAAAATTTAAAATGTCCACCTGGCCGCCCGATAATTTTGGGCATTGGTGGACCAACTGAAGGTATCAGTAGATATGTTGATTGCTTCTTAAGACCCTTTCTCGAATCCCTGTCGTCCTACATTAGTGACACAAGTGATGTTTTAAAAAAGCTTGATAAAATTACAGTTGAGCAAGATTTACTTTTGGTGACTCTTGACGTGGAGTCCCTGTACTCCTCTATCCCTCATCAAACAGGCTTAAATGCAGCCAGATATTTTTTGGAGTTGAGGGGAGAGGAGTACAGGGAAAACACAGAGTTGATTCTATGCCTGCTAGAATATGTTTTGAAAAATAAAATTTTCTCTTTTGACGGCAGATTATTCAGGCAGTTGAGAGGAACGGCCATGGGTGCAACATGCGCACCAACATACGCATGTTTGCACCTTGGCTATTGGGAGACTAAGTATGTCTTTCATGAACTTTCAGAATGGGTTGATAACCACATTGTGCTCTGGCTGAGGTTCGTGGACGACATTTTAATTCTCTGGAAGGGAGATGATAGGTCTGTTCATGATTTTGTAAAAATTCTAAACAATAATGATCTAAACTTGTTTCTCACATATAATATCAGCACAGATAGTGCGATTTTTCTTGATCTAAAAATATCAAAACAGGATAACATACTCCATTCAAACATTCACCGTAAACAAACAACAATAGTCTATTGCAAGCAAACAGCCATCATCCAGAGCCACAGAAAAAAGGCGTGCTCATAGGCCAATTTCTAAGGCTGAAGAGATGCTGTTCTTCAACAAAGGTGTTTGAAGAACAGGCACAAATAATGGCAGATAGATTTTTATCCAGAGGGTATTCACATAAAATAGTCAAAAAGGCTTGGGTAAGAGCAAGGAAGACAAGCAGAAATGATCTACTATACTCGAAAAAGAAATTGAACAGTGACACACAAGTGAGACTAATCACGAAATATAACTCGCATTGGAACAAGTTGACACATATTCTCAATAGCCATTGGCATATACTATCTGATGACACATCACTTCAGGGATGCATATCAGAGTATCCGTTATTAACAGCTAGGAGAGCTCCAAGTATCAAGGATATGTTAGTCCACAGTGAGTTTAAAAGAGAAGAGACTAAAAATTGGTTAACAGCAACACAATACAGAGGAGGTAGTGCACCGTGTGGACACTGTGTCTACTGTACATATATGAAAAGATCAAATACTTTCAGCACTCCGACTAGAAGTAAAGTATATCATGTAAGGGAAAGGATAACATGTACTGCTAAAAATGTCATATATCTACTTAACTGTCCATGTCCTAAGTTCTATGTAGGTAAAACTACTAGAGAGTTAAAAAGTAGAATCCGTGAACATAGAGACAATATCAAGAATGAGCAATTTGTTCTTGGAAGACGCATCCGCTGACCAAGATTTTAGCCAAAGCGCTCTGCGCGCCACAATAGCAAACCCCGAATTCTTCGCCGCTAATCTAGCCAATTGCAAAGTGGCGTCTAAAGTAAAAGAGTTAGCCAATTTGAGAGCATGAATTCTGTCCATAATCTCCTCATAAGAAGAATCTTTATTGAGCGACTTTTCTAGTTCATCGAACCAGAAACACGCTGCTGTAGTGACAGGAACAATGCATGAAATTGGTTGTAGAAGGTAACCTTGCTGAACAAACATCTTTTTAAGCAAACCCTCTAATTTTTTATCCATAGGATCTTTGAAAGCACAACTATCTTCTATAGGGATAGTAGTGCATTTGTTTAGAGTAGAAACCGCCCCCTCGACCTTGGGGACTGTCTGCCATAAGTCCTTTCTGGGGTCGACCATAGGAAACAATTTCTTAAATATAGGGGGAGGGACAAAAGGTATGCCGGGCCTTTCCCATTCTTTGTTTACAATGTCCGCCACCCGCTTGGGTATAGGAAAAGCTTCGGGGGGCCCCGGGACCTCTAGGAACTTGTCCATCTTACATAATTTCTCTGGAATGACCAAATTCTCACAATCATCCAGAGTAGATAACACCTCCTTAAGCAGAGCGCGGAGATGTTCCAATTTAAATTTGAATGTAATCACATCAGGTTCAGCTTGTTGAGAAATTTTTTTGAATCTGAAATTTCTCCCTCAGACAAAACCTCCCTGGCCCCCTCAGACTGGTGTAGGGGCATTTCAGAACCATTATCATCAGCGTCCTCATGCTCTTCAGTATTTTCTAAAACAGAGCAGTCGCGCTTTCGCTGATAAGTGGGCATTTTGGCTAAAATGTTTTTGATAGAATTATCCATTACAGCCGTTAATTGTTGCATAGTAAGGAGTATTGGCGCACTAGATGTACTAGGGGCCTCCTGTGTGGGCAAGACTGGCGTAGACGAAGGAGGGGATGATGCAGTACCATGCTTACTCCCCTCACTTGAGGAATCATCTTGGGCATCATTTTCTCTAAATTTTGTGTCACATACATCACATCTATTTAAATGAGAAGGAACCTTGGCTTCCTCACATACAGAACATAGTCTATCTGATAGTTCAGACATGTTAAACAGGCATAAACTTGATAACAAAGTACAAAAAACGTTTTAAAATAAAACCGTTACTGTCACTTTAAATTTTAAACTGAACACACTTTATTACTGAAAATGTGAAAAAGTATGAATGAATTGTTCAAAATTCACCAAAATTTCACCACAGTGTCTTAAAGCCTTAAACGTATTGCACACCAAATTTGAAAGCTTTAACTCTTAAAATAACGGAACCGGAGCCGTTTTTATATTTAACCCCTATACAGTCCCTGGTATCTGCTTTGCTGAGACCCAACCAAGCCCAAAGGGGAATACGATACCAAATGACGCCTTCAGTAAGCTTTTTCTATGTATCTGAGCTCCTCACACATGCATCTGCATGCCTTGCTTCCCAAAAACAACTGCGCAATAGAGGCGCGAAAATGAGAAATGAAAATTAAAAAGTAGAATCCGTGAACATAGAGACAATATCAAGAATGAGGACATGGGCAGTCCAGTAGCAAGACATTTTAAACTTTATCACAACTCAGATCATACTAAGCTGCAAGTTATGGGTATAGAGCAACTAAAACAGAATAGGCAAGGTGGCCATTTGGATAGAATAATCTTACAGCATGAATCAAGGTGGATTTTTAGATTAAACACTTTAAGTCCAACTGGTTTAAATGAAAAAATTGAGTATGTATGTTTCTTATAAAGTTTATTCTTTCACGATGTATCAACTTTCTAAATGCATACTGACAAGATACATAAAGTATCTATGCTGATGTGTATGTGCTATACACGTTTGACTGTCATCACTTTGATTAGAATAGAATGAGGGTCGTTGCAAAAGATGTGGTTTAAAGAAATCGATCCCACTTGGTATAACTGAGTTTGTTATTAGAGAAAGCTCTAAATTCACTCTCCTTACTTATAATTATATTGTTGTATTGGCAAAATTTAAACTACTGTATATTATTATAACAGCAAATAGGTTTAAAGCAATAAGCCAATAAACTAAAATATGTCAGTGAATAGGAAGTCACTATATTATGTTGCAACATAATTCTGTGCCGATATAAGCCATAATATATTGGTTGTAAAAATTGTAAATAGTAATGATCAGTTCCTTTATAATGCAGTTTAACACCGTGTTGAAAACATTTGTTTTGATTTAATAAGCTGTCACGAAAGCCAATATTGTCAAAGGGACGGACTTGAGAGCCAATAGCAGTATAAAGTCTGATACACACCCCCTAAGCAATACATCTGATGAGGCCCCGACACTTAGCCCTATGTGGGAGGGGAGAAACGCGTCATGATTGAGCATGCACAGAAGGTGAACAGCTGAGAACAGAGCCAGCGGCATTTGAACCTAATGAGAAACGCTGAAGCGTACATGGCGGTAAGCAAGCAAAGAAGCCAGTTGTAAAAGGAAAAGGACTTTCACATTGATCTGACTGTGGAGCAGGTACAGTTGAAATTAACTTTTGGTCAGGCTAAAAAGTCTTGCGGTTGACAGCCTGGTCTGTCCTGCCAGAGTACATTGTGCGGTTTCTCTTAAGAGACAGAATTTGTATTAATCACAAATTTGAATCAATGCATGAAATAACATATATGAATGCTGCAACTAAGATGTAACATCGTATTAGCATATGGAGGATTATGTTCAAGACCAGAGCGTGTTTTACCACTTATGAGCCTGGAAATTGAACTTTCTTTCACGTTATAAACAGCTGCAACTTTGGGGCCCCGTGATAATATTACGGACTAAGAGGAATATACATATATATAAGATTGTCCCTCAAGTTCTTGTGATTTCTAACATTATAGCTGATATACTATATATGTTGCACTTGATTTTTGTAAGCCGGCCGGCGAGTTCTAACATTAGTGTATTTCAGTAGGTCTAAGCTGCATTTTTTAGTTATAGGGTGGAGGGGAGACGGCCTGTCTGGGCTGTTTGGAGTTTCATAGTAATAAAGCTTTTGATTAACTATGTGCAGCCTGTGTCCCTCTTTGATTGACTTAGAAATGTGTTCAATCCTAACTTTTTCAAATTGTATTTTATATTAATTGGGACAGCTAGCACAGTTTAAAGAGCATTGGAATTAGAGTACAAATTTGTGCACCACCGCATATATATTTTTCACTATAGTATATATATATATATATATATATATATATATATATATATATATATATATATATATATATCAGTTTACGCCGGGGTTAGGTTCCAGGAGGAATGGTTGTAAATAAAAACCGTTGTAAATTGAAACCCAGTTTATAATGTAAGTCAATGGGAAGTGAGGGGGTTAGGTTCCAGGCCCCTCTCAAAATTGTCATAAGTAACACCTAATACATTATTTTTAAAGCTTTGAAATGAAGACTTTAAATGCTAAACAGCATTATAAACCTAATAATATAGATTGTATCATCATCAAACTAAGTATAGTGAACAAAAACATTTGCTAACAGCACCTATTTAAATAATCACACAACAGACTGCATCATCATCAAACTAAGTTTAATGAACAAAACCGTTTTTTTACTTGCACTTTTCTGCAATCAGTTCTCTGCATTGTTAGCATGTTAGATAATATTGGGCCTGCACCTATTCTATGCATTTCAATCTGCAGTGATTAATAAGCAGTTAGGCACCCTCACCTCAAGCAGCTGGGCAGGAAGATAATAGGGAAGCGGCTGTTAGATCTTGTTGCTCGATAGCTAAAGTCTGTTTTGTATACACAGATGAATTTAAGTCTGCTAAGCTTGCATAACAGCTCCACCTACTGGCTATTTTAATTAGTGCACTGCTTTTCAATGCTTTTCAATAGCATTCACATGACTGAAAAAAAAAGGTTGTTATTCTGAAACGGCGCAAATTGAACTGGCGTAAAGCGAGGGCCACCTGTATATATAAGTGTAATAGGTAAAGCACTCACTGGACTTCAGACTTCAAACGTGATAACAAAATTTATTTGATGTGACGTTTCGGGACTTAACACGTCCCTTCCTCTGACAGTTGAAAACTCCAAACAAACAGACTTATAAAGGCATACAAAACCCACCCCAGCTGTAACACCAATCACTGGAAACCGTGTGCAAAATACTATGGTTACAACCAATACTTTATAAATGTGTGTTCAATCTAAATGTATTCACAAATTCAAAGTGAAAAAATAAGCAGTTGCTACAACGTTAATAAAAATTAATACAAAGTGTGATGGATGTGTAAATATAGCGCAAATATTGCCCCATGTTCTCATATAAATTTATAATATAGATCGTATTCATCATTACACCCCTATATCAAAAACGGACTCTCCTCCATCTCTCTCACGTCACTAACATCACAGAGGGATACTCCCATTGTGCCAATCAATTCAAAGTTCACAAATCAGAAGCTCAGAAGATGCTTATATGTGGCACTTATTTCATTCATATTCTGCATCATCATTCACAAACAGTTGAGTAAAAAAACAGAATAGATTGCTGTCAAAAGCTCACATAGTAAACCCATCCAAAGTTGTTGCGTCACAACACGCCCCATCGCCTCCTATTGGACCGAACTCCATGTTGTCCTAGTAACAGAAAAAGCAAAGGCGTGCCCCAATAACAGCGGAATAGTTGTACTAGAATTAGAGATTTTAATATCCGCCCCTTGTGGGCGTGCCTCCTCGTATCCACAACAAACACTAAGGTTGCTATGAGCAACAATCACGAAGATAAATGGCAGAGAATCCCAACTATTGCCCCTTATCAGAACTCCTATTAACCCATTGGCCATCTACCACACCCCTCAGGGCGTGTAACATCTCGCCTAAAATAAATGAACTTCACTCAATGAAACAAACCAATCTGATAAGGACAATATAATATATCCTGCATTACAATTCCCAAACTGTTGAATAAGTGGCTAATACGGTGGCTGTCAAAAGCTCGCATAATATACCCATCCTTGGTTGTTGCGCCACAGCACGCCCCATCACCTCCTATTCGACCGCTTGCCATGTTGTCATAGAAACTGAAAAAACAAAGGCGTGCCCCAACAACAGTGGAATGATTATACTAGGATCGGAGATTTCAATGCACACCCACTATGGGCATACCTCCTCTGAAACAAAACAAACACTTGAGTTGCTATTAGCAACAAAAACGAAGACATAGAGTCAAGGCTTAGAAAAGTGAATGGCAGAGGATCCCAACCACCGCCCCCTGACGGAACTCCTAATATCCCAAAGGGCCTCACACATACCACCTACGGGCGTGTAACATCTTACCTAAGCAAAAATTCTATAATGAATGTACTTCACTCAGTGAAATAAAACAATCCAGTATGTCAGTAGTTACCAACTCATAACCAGTAAAATGCCCCACAGTGTGCAACAAGCTCCACTTTGGAAGCTATAAAACCAAAAAGTATATTAAATATATGTATGTGTATACCTAGGTGAAAAATATACCAAAGTTAATCATAAAACCATAACCACCTCCTGGTGCCTAATATAACTCGAGTACTATCAAATCATCTACTCAAAAATAACTTTACTCAAAAATAACGGAATATATGTCACCATCAAAGAGTAATTGTACAGAAACACTCTGGCCATGTAATGCTGGATCACAGTGAATCTACTAATATCATCAAACAATACCATGACTCATTCGGGGCAAAACATCACCAAACTGTATAAAAACTTATTAAACGAAAAAACTGAAAAAAAAAAAAAAAAAGAGGTCCTTATCTCAATAATGTGTTATACCATCACTGTGAGTGAAATGGATCAACATAAAATAAAATAAATAAAATTTTTTTTTTTTTTTTTTTTTTTTAACCAACCTGAGAAATAAGAGGAGTCACCACTAAGACACAGGGGTGTCAGAAACAAGAGGACAAGGGCATATATGTGGCCAAACAATTAAAGTGTATGAAGTGCACAAGTGTCTCACCTGAACAGTGTATGTGTATGTGCAGATATAATTACTGGCTCATAGAGCAACACTAGAGCCAACAAGGTAATATACTCGATATGGAAAACCAGCATCAGAGAGGAAAAAAAAAGGGGGGGGGAGAGAAGGGAGGGGGGGAAGGACAGTGAAAAAAGGAAAAAGGAAGGAAAGAAGGAGGAAAGAAGGATGAAATGAAGGAGGGGAGGTGAGGAGAAAGGAAGGGAGGAGGAAAAGGAAAGCAGGAAAAGGTAGGGGAAACAGAAAAAGGGAAAAAAAGGGAAAAAAAAGGGAAAAAAGAAAGGGAGGGGGAAGGAGGATATGCCCCCTGCTGAACAGGATCATGTACTCTCATCAGAAACTTTTTTTCCTCTCTGATGCTGGTTTTCCATATCGAGAATATTACCTTGTTGGCTCTAGTGTTGCTTTATGAGCCAGTAATTATATCTGCCTGGAGTTACATTGTTTTCATTTGCCTTTTTACAGGTTTTTATATACACATACACTGTTCAGGTGAGACACTTGTGCACCTCATACACTTTAACTGTTTGGCCACATATATGCCCTTGTCCTCTTGTTTCTGACACCCCTGTGTCTTAGTGGTGACTCCTCTTATTTCTCAGGTTGGTTAAAAAAAAAAAAAATATATATATTTATATTATTTTAGGTTGATCCATTTCACTCACATTGATGGTATAACACATTATTGAGATAAGGACCTCCTTTTTTTTTTTCTGGTTTTTCGTTTAATAAGTTTTTATACAGTTTGGTGATGTTTTGCCCCGAATGAGTCATGGTATTGTTTGATGATATTAGTAGATTCACTGTGATCCAGCATTAGATGGCCAGGGTGTTTCTGTACAATTACTCTTTGATGGTGACATATATTCCGTTATTTTTGAGTAAAGTTATTTTTGAGTAGATGATTTGATAGTACTCGAGTTATATTAGGCACCAGGAGGTGGTTATGATTTTATGATTAACTTTGGTATATTTTTCACCTAGGTATACACATACATATATTTTATATACTTTTTGTTTTTATAGCTTCCAAAGTGGAGCTTGTTGCACACTGTGGGGCATTTTACTGGTTATGAGTTGGTAACTACTAACATACTGGATTGTTTTATTTCACTGAGTGAAGTACATTCATTATAGAATTTTTGCTTAGGTAAGATGTTACACGCCCGTAGGTGGTATGTGTGAGGACCTTTGGGATATTAGGAGTTCCGTCAGGGGGCGGTGGTTGGGATCCTCTGCCATTCACTTTTCTAAGCCTTGACTCTATGTCTTCGTTTTTGTTGCTAATAGCAACTCAAGTGTTTGTTTTGTTTCAGAGGAGGAACGCCCATAGTGGGTGTGCATTGAAATCTCCAATCCTAGTATAATCATTCCACTGTTGTTGGGGCACACCTTTGTTTTTTCAGTTTATATGACAACATGGCGAGCGGTCCAATAGGAGGTAATGGGGCGTGCTGTGGCGCAACAACCAAAGATGGGTATATTATGCGAGCTTTTGACAGCCACTGTATTAGCCACTTATTCAACAGTTTGTGAATTGTAATGCGGGATATATTATATTGTCCTTATCAGATTGGTTTGTTTCATTGAGTGAAGTTCATTTATTTTAGGCGAGATGTTACACGCCCTGAGGGGGTGTGGTAGATGGCCAATGGGTTAATAGGAGTTCTGATAAGGTAGTTGGGATTCTCTGCCATTTATCTTCTAGATTGTTGCTCATAGCAACCTTAGTGTTTGTTGTGGATACGAGGAGGCACGCCCACAAGGGGTGGATATTAAAATCTCTGATTCTAGTACAACTATTCCACTGTTATTGGGGCATGCCTTTGCTTTTTCTGTTACTAGGACAACATGGAGTTCGGTCCAATAGGAGGCGATGGGGCGTGTTGCGACACAACAACTTTGGATGGGTTTACTATGTGAGCTTTTGACAGCAATCTATTCTGTTTTTTTTACTCAACTGTTTGTGAATGATGATGCGGAATATGAATGAAATAAGTGCCGCATATTATAAGCATCTTCTGAGCTTCTGATTTGTGAACTTTGAATTGATTGGCACAATGGGAGTATCCCTCTGTGATGTTAGTGACGTTAGAGAGATGGAGGAGAGTCCATTTTTGATATAGGGGTGTAATGATGAATACGATCTATATTATAAATTTATATGAGAACATGGGGCAATATTTGCGCTATATTTACACATCCATCACACTTTGTATTCATTTTTATTAACGTTGTAGCAACTGCTTATTTTTTCACTTTGAATTTGTGAATACATTTAGATTGAACACACATTTATAAAGTATTGGTTGTAACCATAGTATTTTGCACACGGTTTCCAGTGATTGGTGTTACAGCTGGGGGTGGGTTTTTTATGCCTTTATAAGTCTGTTTGTTTGGAGTTTTCAACTGTCAGAGGAAGGGACGTGTTAAGTCCTGAAACGTCACATCAAATAAATTTTGTTATCACGTTTGAAGTCTGAAGTCCAGTGAGTGATTTACCTATTACACTTCTTTTGAATTTTTTGAGAGCACCCTGGCAGCTGAATTGTTGGTGGGAGTGCATATGCCTATGAACTTTCTTTGGATTATCCCCTTGGCACAGTGCACCCACATAGGAGCTGGCTTAGCTTACATCACACTGCCCCTCTAGTGTTTTTTTGTAACTCCCTTGTGGGCACAGCAAATTCGATATGGAGACCAGTGATGAGTTCACTCTCCCTGAGGAGAATGCCCTTCCACTGGCACGATTGGAGCCTGTGGCACACAGGATGACAAATATGAAGATGTACTTATGTTTACTGATGAGGATGCTGATCTCATCAGGTTTGGATCTATTGAAGAGCAGCAGATTGAGGAGTCATATCAATCCCTTTATAATACATGGGCAAAGCTCAAACAAAGGGAAATTGATCTCAACCTTGATGGTACATATTTATCTGAATACCACAAAAAGAGAATGCTACCCAGGGGCTTCCGTATTAGTAATGTCCCCACTATTGGAAGATCTAG